>NC_067117.1:40195352-40564970 GCF_021347895.1 Acanthochromis polyacanthus
GGGGAGTTGGAAGCGGAGGGCTGGAGGAAGGTCAGCAGCAGCATCCCACAGTGGACATGATGGAGACTGGACCAGCTGGTGGAACATCGACCGCAGATCTGAAGCAATCCAGCTCTGGGACCAGGGACACTCGGAGAAATAGCACAGGGGGAAACAGAGTTAATGTAATGCAATAACGGTATACATATTAAATGTAAAGGTAGATAGAGAAGGGCTCAGTGCATCAAGAGAAGTCCCCCAGCAGCCTATAGGCCTATAGCAGCATGGACTAGGGGCAGAACGACAGGGACGTCAAAGAGGAGTCAGCTGTGCAAATGAAGACACAAGCTGAACCCCTGTGGGTCACCCTGGTCAGCCCCAACTATAAGATTTGTCAAAAGGAACGTTTTAAACCTGGTCTTAAAAATAGAGAGGGTATCTGCCTCCCGAACCCAAACTGGGAGCAGGTTTCCACAGGAGAGGCGCTGATAACTGAAGGCTCTGCCTCCCATTCTACTTTTAGAAATTCTAGAACAACAAGTAAGCCTGCAGTTTGAGAGCGAAGAGTTCTACTAGGATAATATGGTACTATCAGATCTTAAGATATGATGGAGATTGGTTATTAAGAGCTTTATATGTCAGAAGAGGATTTTAATTCTATTCTGGATTTAACAGGAAGCCAGGGAAGAGAAGCAAGTTATAAGGGAAATATGATCTCTTTTGCTAACTCCTGTAAGTACTCCCGCAGCAGCGTTTTTGGATCAACTGTAGATGTTTGAGAGAGCTATTTGGACAACCCGATAATAAGGAATATGTAATAGTCAGGCCTGGAAGTAACAAAAGCATGAACTAATTTTCTGCATCACTCTGAGACAGGATGTTCCTGATTTTTACAATATTGCGCAGGTGAAAAAGGAAGTCTACAGACTTGCTTTATGTGTGAGTTAAAGGACATGTCCTGGTCAAAAAATAACTCCAAGATTCCTCACAGTAGTACTGGAGGCCAACGTGATGCCATCCAGAGTAACTATTTGCTTTGAAAGCGAGTTTCTAAGATGTTTGGGGCCAAATACAATGACTTCAGTTTTGTCTGAATTTAGCAGTAGGAAGTTAAAAGTCATCCAAGTTTTAATGTCCTTAAGACAATCTTGCAGTCTAGCTAACTGATCAGTTTCATCTGGCTTCATCGATAAATACATTGTGTGTCATCTGCATAACAATGGAAGTTAATACAATGCTTCCTGATAATATTGCCTAAAGGAAGCAAGTATAATGTGAAAAGTATCGGTCCTAAGACAGAACCCTGAGGAACTCCATGATTAACTTTAGTATGCTCAGAAGAGTTATTGTTGACATGCGCAAACTGGAACCTATCTGATAAGTAGGATTTAAACAGTCCAGTGCTGTCCCTTTAATGCCAATTGAATGTTCTAGACGCTGTAATAAAATTTTGTGGTCGATTGTGTCAAACGCTGCACTAAGATCTAACAAAACAAGTATAGAGACTAGTCCATTATCTGATGCTATGAGAAGGTCATTAGTAACTTTCACCAGAGCTGTTTCTGTGCTATGATGCACTCTGAAGCCTGACTGAAACACTTCAAACAGATTATTCCTTTGTAAGTGTTCACATAATTGATTTGCAACTGTTCTTTCCAGAATTGTAGAGAGAAATGGAAGGTTGGATATTGGTCTATAGTTAGCTAACACATCTGGATCTAAAGTGGGCTTTTTAAGCAAAGGTTTGATGACAGCAACCTTAAAAGCCTGTGGTACATAGCCTGTTACTAGAGAGAGATTAATCAGATCTAACATTGAAGAATTAATTAAGGTAAAATCTCCTTGAAGAGTCTAGTTGGGATAGGATCTAAAAGACATGTTGATGGTTTGGATGTAGAAACTGTTGAAATTAGTTCAGAGAGACATATAGGAGTGAAGAATTCTAAATGTTCATCAGGTCTAACAGCCAATTCAAAAGCATCTGTGACATTTGCAGGAAGGGCCAGATTAATTTTATCTCTAATCAGAACTATTTTATGTGTAAAGAAGCTCATGAAGTCGTTACTGGTTAAAGCTAAAGGAATACAAGGTTCAACAGAGCTCTGACTCTTTGTCAGCCTGGCTACAGTGCTAAAGAGAAACCTAGGGTTGTTCTTGTTCTCCTCTATTAAAGATGAATAGTATGTTGTCCTAGCATTACGAAGAGCTTTTTTATAGATTACTAGACTATTTTTCCAAGCCACATACACTTCCTCTGAATTAGTGGAATACCACTTTCTTTCCAGCTTTTGGGATGCCTGCTTTAAAGTCCGCAGCTGGGAATTGTACCAAGGAGCAAGTCTTTTCTGAGATATAACTTTCTTTTTTACAGGTGCAACACTATCAAGAGTTATACGCAGTGAGGCTGAAGCATTATTAACATAATAATCCACTTCTGTGGGGGTAAAATTATAATATTTGCCTTCTGATTTATCAGTAAATGTTGCTGAAGTAAACAGTGAAGGTATTATTAAATGACTTGAAAATGATCTAAAAGACACAAAAATGATCCAAAATTATGAGATACGATCCAAACGGACATAAAAATTGTTAAAATTGACAAGAAAATTGTCCAAAATGACTCAGAAATTGTCGAGGTCAAGATATAACTGAGGTCCATGGGATATACTGTGCATACATTTTTGTTAAAAGTAAAAAAAAAAAAAATGTTTTTATGTTCGTGGTGATCATGTCTTTACAAATTCCATAATTATTTGGTATGGAAACAATCACTTATTAATTTTTTTTTTAAAATGACCGAATATCACTAAAATGCCCACTAAATAATCATCTGAATTTAATACATAACCATCTTCTAATTAGCTAAACAATAATAAAATGAGCTGATTCAGAAATAGTTTGGATTGTGTTCTTTTTATTAAGTTGAGATATTCCATCCATCCATCCATCCTCTTATACACCGCTTTATCCTCACTAGTGTCGCGGGGGGTGCTGGAGTCTATCTCAGCTGACTCGGGCGAAGGCAGGGGACACCCTGGACAGGCCACCAGTCTGTCACAGGGCTACATATACAGACACACAATCACACTCACATTCACACCTACGGACAATTTAGAGTAATCAATTAACCTCAGCATATTTTTGGACTGTGGGAGGAAGCCGGAGTACCCGGAGAAAACAAGTTGAGACAATCATGACAGATATTTCTTTTTTGGCAGTATATCAAATTTTATATGGAAAACAAATTACATCACTTTCCACTAAGTTCCCTGATACAAAAACACCTCTCCAGGAAGTGCGTTAATTCCAGATCACATGACCTGCTCCACATGATGTCATTTCCCCCTGAAGAAAAGACTGGCCAGACGCCAAGGCTTTCTGAGTTACTTAGTGTAAAGTAGTGTGTGAGTCAAGAGTGGATTTATCGCATGTCAACAGGTTTACTACAAGGTTGATGCTACAGGTACGGACCCGTAGTATCTGTACTAGAGGTACAGACCCGTTAAGGTCACTGAAGAGCTGGCGCCGGTTAACTACTATTTGCTGCACATTACAGGCAGTTTATATGAATGACTTTGACGGCGAACATTGTATAATTTAACCAAAAATACACCGTCTCCTCTCACACTTTAGACATTGCAGTTTTTACGCTTTTAGACGCCGTGTATAAATTGTTTGAAGTCCAGCTCCTATTAATTAGTTTACCGCGTTCAGTGGTGGAAGCGGCTGACGAACTCCATTGCAAATGTTCCCATTTAATTTCGGACACTAATTTACAAGATAAAGTTAAGGATGCCGAATATGAAACAAACACTCGTGAATGGTGAGGAGCAGCTCTTTAATTCGGCATGAATTAAAAAAAAACACAAACTCGATTTACTGTGATATTGTGAGATTTGTTTGTGGTTAGGTAACTTAGCCATTCAACAGAGTCCGCTAACATTAAAGTGACTGTGATAGTGTCTGTGTTGACAGACGTAGAAAATACGTCAGGGTTTTGTTTAGGTTGTTAATATGTAATAGTCTGTCGCTACTTTTGAAGGTAAAAAAATACTTTTCGTTTGCTGGCTGTTAGTTCCGCCATTTGTTTTGTTTGCTGTTTGTGCTTTATTAGAACAGGGTCACGTGAATAAAAAGTTTTGCTATTTTTAATAGTAGTGCTGATTTCAACCCCCAAATCGCTGTCCGTGAAAAAGTCAGATAATGATATTTATAAGACATTATGCATGATAGAAAAGAGAACAGCAGATGACTGACATGACAGGCTCGGCACGCAGATTCACCTCGAATCACGGAAGCGCCTTCATCACTCGGATTACCAAGCCGGCTCATTAATATTTAGGCTACGGGTACGGGTCCGTATCT
Source organism: Acanthochromis polyacanthus (assembly GCF_021347895.1). Lineage (NCBI taxonomy): Eukaryota > Metazoa > Chordata > Actinopteri > Pomacentridae > Acanthochromis > Acanthochromis polyacanthus. The sequence goes on from NC_067117.1 coordinate 40,199,697, forward strand.
GTAGACACTACCTTACTACAATATCTTTATAAATACCTTTCAATTCTACTCAATTGTACATATAATATTTAGAAGAATCTTTCTCTAAAATGCCGTGTGGTGTTTGGTTATAGACGGCCATGTTGATTTTAGGCCTCAAAACATCAAAAATGTCCACTATGATACAAAAAGTTCAGCAATTATAGATTGACCCAGCTGGTTGATTTTGATTTTGGTAGCAACAAGGCAGTGGTTAAATTATTGGTCTATCAGTATATATGGATAATTTGAATTTACAGTAATTTGGTTATTGTACTGCTATGCCGACCTCTACAGAGCAGGTGCATCGTCTGTGTCAAAGTGACGAGTCAGCCTTAGGTGTATTTAAAAGAACTGACTGTTAGATATTTCTGTGTGTCTGTACAGGAGACACATTCAACTAAGGCTGGTGTTTTTCTGACTCTGTGAAAAACAGCATATTTACTTATATATATACTACTGGTCAAAAGTTTGGGGTCACTTCGAACTGTCCGGTGTTCTAATGCTACATTGTGCTAGCTAATGGTGTTGAAAGGCTCATTGATGATTAGAAAACCCTTGTTCAGTTATGTTAGCACATGGATAAAAGTGGGAGTTTTCATGGAAAACATGAAATTGCCTGGCTGACCCCAAACTTTTGAACAGTAGTGTATGAGCTGAACATGTTGCCATTTGGCGATTGGAAGTTGTAGAATCTGTACGTTGAGATAATGCTACAATATTATTGCAATCTTATTGCAGTCATAAACATTAACTAAAATAACAGCAGGAGAAACTAAACCTATTTTTGTGAAGGAAAAACAACAAAAGCACTCAGAGAGCGCCGTACTTCTCCAAGGCTGCTCAGTCATTGTATGACTTCTGACAGATGAAATCTTTAAACAATCCGTGGTCCGCAGCTGGATTTGTACTAGGATCAGAATCATGTGATCATCAGCAGCCAGTTGACGTTCACAGTTACAGTGGGTTACAGGGAATTACATAGTTATGTAGTTAGTGCCACAATCTCACAATGATACAGAAATCTTTAACAAAACGGTGAATCCAGACTATAAAATGCATCACTGCTGAAATCTACTCACTTAGTCATTGTGTCATTTCTGACCTTCCCTGAAAACTTCATCCAAATCCATTTGTCTGTTTTTGATTAATGTTGCAAACAGACAGACAGACAGACAGACAAACCAATGCCGATCTTCATGTAACTCTTTGATGGACAGGATGGACATATCAAAAGATAGGGTTAGGGTTAGGGAAGTGATGTTTTGGGATAGCATGAATTTTAGCCATGACCATTACTTTGGTTTGGGCTGATACATTTGGTCGTCCAGAACGGGGTTTGTCCATGACACGGCCCATTTCTTTAAAGTTTTTAACTACCTTCACCACCATAGAAAAGTCAAGTGGAATCCTCCTTGGATGACGTGTGTTAAATTCATCTGCTATCTTTCCATGTATCCGTCCTTCATGTCCACTGAGAAGTACCAGTTCAACTTTCTTCTGTCGACAAAGCCATATTTAATCTGTAGAGGCAACAAAATTATTGTTATTAAGATTTCCTATGTGTCCAGATTTTAAGTACACCCTGTATTTCTTTATTATTTTATTGGTGTGGCTGTAGGGACATTTTTTTCTGGCAGAATTGTTTTGGTAATTTTGTCATTAAATAATAAACTAAAGATTCAAAATGTTTAAAGCGTGAAGTAATAAAGTTGGGTGTTATGACAAAATATACAGTGAAATTTTAGAAGTTTTCCAACCATCAAAGAGCTTGTTGGAAATGGAACAAAATAAGACTTACTGCCATGGTGATTTTGAAATGATATTACAATACACAATAATATCATTCTGACATTACATAATGATAGCTATTATATATTCATCGATAGTTTATTCCATCATGTTGTCTGTTGTGTTTATGTGCCTCGCTTTGAGTAAAGTATGAGGTCTAAAGTAACATACACCCTTCACTGTGACGCCAGTGTTAGGATGACACATGCGTGGACTGTGAGGCTGGTGCCCTTTCCCACACAATGCCGTCTCAGAGACATTTCTCACTACAGTGTGTCACTTAGGACCTTGACCCTCTGGATTTGTTCACTGAAATTGACTGCATTTATAATGATTGGGTTTAAAAGGAGCTGAACTTTCAGCATGTAAAATTCTTTACTGAGGACTCAGCGCCTTCAGTCGCCCATGTTTTGGATGGTGTGCCCTCAAGGTTTTGTATTTACTCGCTCAGTGTGGAGGGGATGAGTGTTTCCCACCAACAGGGGCTCCAGGGCTTTTTGGACATTCCTGGAGGTCAGTGCAGGCGGATCTAGTTGTCTCCCAGGGAAACGGAGCTAATAAACTCCAGGGGTGGTCATAAATTTTCTCATTCTTTGGCCTGTGGCCCAGAGTCCGGGGGCTGTAGGTGACTAAGAGGGGGCAGTTGGAGCAGGATCTGCCCAACCATGCATCCTGGTTGTGTCTGTCGATGAGCCATGAACTGCTTCTCAAACTACCACCACACAGATCGTATGCTTGACCTAGCAGACCACGTTTACACTGAGAGTCTGAGCAGAATCAAAATACGTTGTAGTTTGATCTGTAACGTCAACTGAATGTTCCATTTCCAGCTGCCTGGTCTCTAAATATCCACACTTTGACTCTGATAGTGCAGTCTAAAAGAGTCCTGTTTGTTTTTATCCACCTATTTTGGTTCCTTGAAACTATTTGAGAAGTTATTTATGAACTCTGGATGGAGATATCTAGAACAACAGTGCATTATAAACAATAATAAGCAAATCTTAAGACTGCTGAAAATGTAGACAGCAATGTAAAAATTCAATGCAACAAACATGAAAATGCCTGTGATCAGTGAAACTAAAGTGAGTGCACATGATTTCCATCAGCCAAACTACAATCAACATGTAGTTGTAAAATGCTTTGTAAATAGCAGAAACGTCTAAATAATAATAATAATAATAATAATAATAACTGTTTCGTAAGATTAGAAAACACTGTGTTAATATAACACCTGAAGAGTAAACAACCATCAACAGGTTGCATTTTCATGAGGAATCATTTGTACGTTGTCCTAATTACAGTTTACAGTATACAGCCCATAGCGTCATTTTTCTGTATGTTAGGTACCAAGAGAAATACCAGTTCTTAAAATACTGGTACAGTACTGGGAATTTTCAGCTTTTTTTATTTACTACACCATTATCAAGCACTTTAAAGTGAGAGGGCAACCCATGTCATTTGTCAGTTTTGCTCTGTAATGTAAAAGATGGAGACAGAAGTTATTCTGTGTTTGTTGCTGAGCATTCAGTCTCTGGTGTTCTTTTCTTGTCAGTGAATGTCGTGGACTTTTGTGGCCAGACGATCCGTGATGATGGTATGATTGTCAACTCCCACCAGGAATCCAAGAAGTACTACTTTGTGACTATGGGTACCGACTGTCACCTCACCATGCAGGCCAGCTCTCTGAAGGACAAGGTCCAGTTCCATTTTCGCTTCTTCCTGGTCTACAGCTTGCTTAGAGTGGCCCCTCTGAGTCCTGCCCCTCTCTTCCCAGAGTCCCCTCGTGGCTCCGCCCCTCTTAACCCCAGACTTGAACCTACCTCTGGTGAGACACTGGGAGACCCATGTCATGCTGGCTCATACGTTCAGTTTTATGATGGTCGGGACAAGAGCTCACCTCCCCTCGGACCTCCTCTTTGTGGGAAGAGCCCTCCCCGGCCAGTGCTGTCCACAGGAAACTACCTGACCCTACGGCTGGTGACCAGGGGCACTCAGCCCAGGGTGGACTTTGTGGGGGATTTCACTTCCTTCAGACTGGGTAAGTCTGACCTTGTTAGTTCTGACATAGGCAAACAAAGTTAAGGTTTGGTTAGGGTTAGTGTTGAAAGGAATCCTTATTAACTGTTGCCAGGTAAGAGGACACCAGCAACAGTAGTCTCCTGTCTTAAAAAAACACTCTATTTCTATTGTACTTCAAGTCTCCTTCCTGTTCAGGTAATCTGGTCAGAATTGGATAACTCTATCTTACATCTACACTTGCGGAAAGGAAGGCAAACAAACTGCATCGATAACTGCAGTGACTGCATCATCTACTGATTTAACATTTCATTTTGCATGAATAAAATAGCACATTCAGTGCCAGGTAAAATAACGAAAAAATAAATAAATTAAGTTGGGCTTCTCACAGTTGAGCTCACAATGAATACAAGTTGCATCCATCCATCCATCCATCCATCCATTCATCCATCCATCCATCCATACATCCATCCATACATCCATACATCCATTATCTCCATGATACAATTAAGGTCGTGGGGGCTGGAGTTTATCCCACCTGACTTTAGGTCGGTGTCCACTAGATCAGGCAATTTCCCACGTCCCATTTATTGTCTATGTAAAACGCACCGCGTTACATGCTGGTCCGGTTGCAGTGCATTTCAAGCTGTGAGATGGTGCATCTCCCTGGAGCAGGCCACAGCTCATTTGCATTAATTAGACTCCACTTCTACTTCATGTCAGTTCAATGTGGCATGCAGAGGCCCGATACATCATGAAAATTTTGTCAAATGTTTTCAGAAATACTTTTTGCTGAACTGTTTTCACAATAAAAGAGAAAATTTGTGACCGAGCAGCCATGTTGGTCTGGTTTAAAATCCAGGAGCAGACAGCTTCTGAGTCTATGCGTTTGTCCAATCAGGGCCAGGCAAGATAGTTGGAGAAGAAGGTAGGCAGGAGTTGAACACCGGCTACTGGCCTCAAGTACACGCCCACCAAGTGGGTGATTTTCAAAAGTGGTGTGTGTACATGCTGGGAAAACACATCTAGTGGACATGTAGCATGAGGGCGAAGGTAGGGGACACCTGGACAGGTCACCAGTCTGTCACATAGAGACACAGAGACAAACAATCACACTCAAATTCACACCTACAGACAATTTAGAATCACCAAATAACCTCAGCATGTTTCTGGATTGTGGGAGGAAGCTGGAGAATGTGGAGAAAACCCACACTTGAATAGGGTGAACATGCAAACTCCATGCAGAAAGATCCCAGGCCCAGGCCAGGATGTGAACCGGAGATGTTCTAACTGCAAGGTGACAGTGCAAACCACTGAGGCACTGTGCAGACTTATACAAGCTTCAGCTTATAATTATAATACACTTTGAATTGGGGTCCAACCTTTTAGCCATATTTAAAAAGGAGGCAGAAATACAACCAAGTATTGCTCAACTTGGTAAATACTTTCAATCAACTTAAACATTTATTTGATAGGTAAAACGGGGGCTGCACAGTGGAATAGTGGTTAGCATTTTCGCCTTCCAGCGAGAAGATCCCTGGATTGCGTCCCGGGATATTTCAGGGATGTTCTCCCTGTGCATGCGTGGGTTTTCTCTGGGTACTCCAGCTTCCTCCCACAGTCCAAAAATATGCTGAGGTTAATTGATTATTCTAACCAGTAGGTGTGAGTGATTGTTTGTCTGTATATGTAGCCCTGCGACAGACTCACGTCCTGTCCAGGTGTCTCCTGCCTTCACCCCAAGTCAACTGAGATAGGCCCCAGCCCCCTGTAACCCTAATAAGGATCAAGCAGTGTATAGATAATTGATGGATGCTAAAACTGGAACTAATCAGTCAGCGGTATTAGATATTTTATGTGAACATATGTGTCACATTTGTTGGGATGGGAAGAGATTCTTGTAGAGTCACTTATATCTACGGTTGATTTGTTTTTTACAAATCATATGTAAGAGTAATATTGCAAGCCTATTTGAAAAACTGACTCGCAGTGTGCTGATATGCTGATGAAAAATCTTCAAAGAAAACTTCTCTTCCAGGTGCCTTTCATCATCACTTATGAATAATCTCAAAGTTTAGATATCTGACCCAAGCCTTTCTCTTTTTCACTGTCTCACTCAATGGCATGTTTCTCTTTAGGTTTTAACCAATCAGAGTGCAGCAGTGAGCCCTACTTCACCTGCAGGAATGGGAAATGCATCCCTCTAAGTCTGGTCTGCGACGACAAAGGCATTGACAACTGTGGCGATGGAAGCGACCTGGAGGAAAACCTCACCACAGGATGTAAAGGTCAGTGGGATGATACTGCTGTGTTGTGGTCCTGATACGGTATCAAGCAGACCTTCCAAAGCCTCCATTTCTGGTAGAAATTCTGAAGAATTTAGAGTACTATAACAAGTGTGTGAAGTGTGTGAAATGTATCTTGAAGTACAACAACAAACAGTTGACCCAAATATTTCAATCATCAGCAGGTCAGCTTTTACCTACTGAACCTCCGCCACCGATGGCAACCCCACCCCCACCCTTTGTGAATCCACCCGCAATGCCAAGTCCAACTCATAAGAAATGTCCCGTGCCAGACAGCGCTCCTAGTCACGAATCAGTAACGGGTGAGTGAGCAATGTGACATAGTAAGTATTTATTATTTACCTACCACGAAGACTTTCCTCAGTAAGCAAAAATAACTCAGTGTAATGCACAATGTTTATTCCCTGTTGGTTGGCCTGATAGTAGAACATAGAAGTAATGGTGGTGACCATTGCATTGTTAATTTCACCAAAAGACTTGCAAACCAATAAATGGTGATGGATTCTCACGGCCGAAAGAGGCCTTTTGAGTGATCTGTCTCTATTCCGATGTCAGTGGTGCAAACAGAGACTGTCTGGACCAACCCGTCAGCTTGTGATTACTTTTACACTGGGCCAAGTCTGGCTATTCTGTTCTGACTGTCTGTTCAACTGAGAGTGAAAAAAGGGGTTCACATTTGCCTGCTGTGCAAATTACTAGCTGTTTTATTAGCTGAGATGCATTTCAGTGCACTCTGGTCTGCCGGGGTGAGTGGCCACCGATGAACCAACAGGATGTAGTTGAATTAGTTTTGTTTTCTAACAACATATTTTAAACCATTTCTGGTCTCCGGATCTATCAATATATATGGATGACTTTAATTTGCAGTAATTTGTTTAATGTACTGTTGCATTAACCTCTACAGAGCAGCATCATCTCTGTCAAAGTGACTAGTCGGCTTTAGGTGTATTTGTCAGGACTGTTAGCTCTTTCTGTATGTCTGTACAGGACACACATTCAATTGAGGCTGGTGTTTTTCTGACTGTGAAAAACTGCATATTTACTAATATTTACACCACTGTTCAGAAGTTTGGAGTTACTTAGAAATTTCCTTATTTTTGAAAGAAAAGCATTTTTTCCATTAAGATAACAGTTAATTAATGATAAATCCAGTCTAGACATTGTTAATGTGGTAAATGACTATTGTAGCTGTAAACAGCTGATTTTTAATGGAATATCTCCATAGGGGTACAAAGGAACATTTCCAGCAACCATCACTCCTGTGTTCTAATGCTACATTGTGTTAGCTAATGGTGCTGAAAGGCTCATTGATGATTAGAAAACCCTTGTGCAGTTATGTTAGCCCATGGCTAAAAGTGGGAGATTTCTTCCGAAACATGAAATTGTCTGGGTGACCCAAAAACTTTTGAAATATAGTGTATGTCTCTATAAATTCTGGACTGTTCATCCACAGTTTCTGTACTTTTAGCATATGTTCTCATTTTTACTAGACATTACACATCTCTTTTTGGTAGTCTCACTTCAGTAACCCATTCTGCAGAACCGAATGGTTGGACTGCACCACACTATGAATCTGCCAGGAGGAGGGAACTCTTGTTTGAATTTCTCAAAGTCATCTTTGACAGAGCTAAACAACGGATGCAGCTTTGGTGTTCCCTAAAAATAGTGATGAGTGGAATTGTTGTAATGGAATATTTGCTTGCAGAGAGATGAGCACTGTCATTGAAATGGATAATCCTGTAAAGAAAAAAAGCAAAAACAAGTTACAGGGAGGCCTTACTGCAAAATCCAAATCCTCTGTAAAACTTGAAATCTTCAGTGGGGTAAGTTGCTAACCAGGAGAAAGCATCATTACTCCACCAAGGAATGCGAGTTATGAGATGATCGGCAAACATTGGGCCTCATTCATGAACGCGTTCGTAAGAACGGCTTTAAGAACTCCCAAGAGAAAAGTACGTCGGATTCACGAAGCGTTCTTGACAAGTCAAATCTGTTCTTAGGAGGGAGATGCGCCGGATTCAAGAAGAGTCTCTACGAACACCCTCCCCTCTCATTAACATGACATTTACATTGTATTGACTTGTAAATGTAAAAGGTACATCCTCTAAACTTCCTTATAAGGCAGCAGCAAGAGAGTGTTTGAGACACGTGAGCACTGGAGTGCAGGTGAAACTCCGCCCACCAGAGTGATGGTCATTTCTGGAGATGACAGAGCTTCAAACAGCCAATAAAGTCTGACCTGAGACAGCTAAACTTTTATACTCAGAAAGGGTGTGTGTCGTAATAAAACACCCTCTGCCCCTGCTGCAGTGACAGATAAAACTGCCCAGGCCATGTCCGCCTTGTCTCCCCGGTCAGCGCGCGCGTGCACACCGGGACGCGTGCACGTGGCGGCGGTCAGCGTGCGTGCACGTCGTATTGGTCATTGCGCTTGTACCTCCCACAGACCTCTAAACAAGTTAATGTGACCAAGTGCAGCTTCAGATCTAAAATCTGATTTTGAGTTTAACTGGCACTGAACTATAAAACCATTGATCACTAAAATTCACTTGAATAAATCTAGTTTTAAATTAAATAATTTGTGGTAATATTTGAATCATTTTAAGAAAGAAATTCAAATTTTTGGATCAGTTTTGACTGTAACAAAATTCTAAAAGAGCAGATTTTTTGTGCGTAAGAGTCCTCCTGAGTGTTCTTAGAATTTGTTCTTACTTTTAAGAACAGGTCAGTTAAGAACACGTTCCTGAATGCCAAAAATCTTCTTAAAAAGGCTCTAAGAACAGATTTGTTCTTAAGAACACTTCATGAATGAGGCCCATTGTCTGTCTGTGTGCAACATTACTCAAAAACAGACGGATTTGAATGAAAGGTCTGAAATGACACTAGGACCATCTCATTAGATTTTGACTGTGATGCGGCTTACAGTCTGGATCCACGGATTTGTTGACGATTTCTGGATCATTGCCAGACAGTGGCACAACATCACTGTAACCATGACAACAAGTGAAAACTACGGTTTCTGTCCTCTTGTGATGGTTTTGTGAAACTTGATCTGAAATTTATCTTGTTGTTGACCCTCAGTGATTTTTATGTTACATGACAGTTTCATTATGTCTTCTTACCAGAACTAACTAGTACCTAGAGCTGAAATAATGAATGATTAATCAAATAATTCACTTAAATTATATTCAGTTCTATTCATACTTTGCACACTTCCAGCAAGGTCAAGACCTTCCAGTATTATAAAGAGACATGCAACAATAACTGTTTAAGCAAGAGGCAAAACTCTTTTTAAACTGACGGAAACCTTCAGCATGGCTGGATGACCATCAGCTAAAGATATGAGCAAGGATAAACAATAAGACTGAGCAGGTCAATGAGGTCAGTAACCACGGATCAGAAACATGCTGCTCCAGAGCAACAGATATCTGTATGCATAGAAACAGAAAGGACAAAGCCAAAATGAAGGGGGAGAGAAGACACAAAGTTAATTGTATGCAGTTGTTGTATATGAATGTATGTAGAGTGAAGGGGAGGAGAGAGGAGGGGTGCTCAGTGCATCACGGCTAGTTTTACAGAAGTCTAGGTCAATAACTAAGATATGATTAAATAAATAAGAGATGGTTTGGGTCACCTGCACAGGAAAGTTTTAAGTGAGGGTGTCAACCTTCCAATCCCACACTGGGAGCAGGTTTCCCAGATATATTGTTTGAAGTGTTTTCCACTGTTAATGGTATACTTAAATATGGCTGTTAAGTAAAATAAGTATTTTATAATATTTTGCCTCTCTTATTTCCAGACTCTCCCACCTCCTTGTCCCTGTTAATTCTCTACATCATCCTGGGCATCGTGGCGGGAGGCACAGTGCTCTGTTGGTGCTGCTGGACACCTGGATGGTTTCTATGGCGCATCAGCATCTGCCGCTTCTTACCCTGCTGCAACTCGGTCTGTGCTTCCTGCCAGTTCTGCACTCACAACTGCACCCACAATCAAGAGCACCGACTGGCAAAAGTCACCCCACACACACCGGTCAATGGGACACCAAGGGGCACAGCTGCTACCACCAACAGTGCTGAGGAAAATGTTGCCACAGCAGCTGTGTAGAGCTGAGGGACTGTCCACCTGATCAGCGCTGGCATACAGAGATGTGGAGACAATATGCTAATGCTGAGCTGCAACCAGTGACCAAGAATCTTTCTAATCAAGGTTGGATTGATGTGGTCTACAATGGGATGTTGTAGACCACATCAAGCATAAACTGTGGGCTGTATGCTTTTAATGCTGGTGAGACTGTTGTTTTTGTTTCTACCGTATGAGAAGGTAAAGCAGGGTATAGTTGGATGAAGAATTGTATCAAAGCATAAATGTATCTGAAAGAGAAAACAGTTTTGTTAATGTCACACAGTTTACCTGTTTTGAAATTGTCTTACATGACATGATGGCATCTTAATCTGTTTGAGAGGCTGCCTCTTAAGTTTGACAACTTCATCAGTTATCAGAACACGCAGTGATGATTGTAAAGAACTTGTCTGTTCGCTGTTTTCACCATGTCTTACAAGTCAACATGTAGTTATGCAGTGAAACTACACTTCCAATCCACAGCTTTGACCAAAAGTATGCCCTGGACACACACAGAGAAAAAAGCCCCGGAGTCGGCCACCTGGTGACAACAGCTGCTCTGCCCGGGAGACCTTTCCTCTCCTCCCAGCAGTCTGCTGTTGTTCCTCATAATAGCCCGTGTGAAGTGTGGACAATGAAGCACAGAGTCATCTAGTGTCTAGAAGTTAGGTTCAACTTAAGGAAATTAAGTATGAACTTCTAACATGCTATAGTCTGCACACAATAAATGCATGACAGTTCTTCAACTTCAACTTTTTTATTTGTCCCCTGAAGGCATTTATTATGCAGCAGTTACACAAACATTCACGATAAACAAACAACAAAAACAATAAAAAAAAACAATTTAAAAGAAACGTTTAAAAAATACAGTAAAAACACAATAAAAACATTAATATATCACGCAAAACCTAAGATAGATAAGGACATTAGAAGCAATTTAGGCCATTTAGTGTAGTTCAGTGCAAACAGTCACGTAGTCAGCAGCAGCACGACAGAATAAAGTAAACAAAAACAGGACAAAGTGCAGCATAGGATGTGATTCAGGCTAATTAAACAACTCAAATCAGTCAAGCTTTGTCAGCTTAAGTACCTAGAACTAGCCGTGGCTGTGGGCGGCACATTTCTGAGGATTACAGCTGAAACACTGAAGGATAAAATGACCGTAATTCACAATTAAAGTAAATGAAGTATAATTAAAATATGTTCAGAATGAAATAATAATGTAAATTATTTCACAAAAAAACAGTTTGATAAGTATTCATCGTTCTCCTTTATAATCACATGAAGTGCTGAAACCAGAAAAGGCTGTCATTTCCTGAAGTGTGCACGTCATGGCTGTCTTCCAGTCATGTCGCCCATCAGTGTGTTAAGTTTGTGTGGTAGTGGACTGACAAGTGACTCTCTCAAGAGGATTTTTTGGGGTAAATTAAGTCCTCTCTGACCTTATTTTCTATCATCATGTGACTGTTGACTCACATCTGCTTTTTTAAACATGTTGGTGATGGTAAAAGCTCGTTTTTTTCGCCATGTTAGCAGCCCTGCCCAAGCAATGGCAACGCTGGCTGTCTGGTCAGTGACCTGGTTCATCAGCCTGGACTTTGTCAGGACCACTGATGTTCTGCCAGTGAAATGTGGTTTTGAGTGAACTGTATCTCTGAATAGATAACCACTGTATTTGGTACACACATCCATATGCCTGTTTATATACTCCAGATTATGCTTTTTTCTTCTGAGAACCGAAGAAGCCTGTTTGATAAATGCTGAAAAACCTTAAAGAACCACAAGGAGAAGTCCATCTTTTCTTTACTTAGGCTTTTAGGTGCATGCACATTTATACTCTTCACAGGGTGAACTGTGATCTTTTGATTTCCATGTGGTGCCATAATCAGGCCAAAGTTTGAATTAGTCCAGTATTTTTATGATCAAAGACCTGCACAACTGATCACAAACCTAAATCTACTCTAGTAGCATACTTGCATGTTAGATGGTGGCCATGGTTCATGCCAAACCAACACTGTCTCCACAAAATCCCATTCCAATTCATCCATCCATCCATCCATTCTCCATACACCACTTTATCCTCACTAGGGTCGCTGGAGTCTATCCCAGCTGACTCGGGTGAAGGCGGGGGACACCCTGGACAGGTCACCAGTCTGTCACAGGGCTACATATACAGACAAACAACCACACTCACATTCACACCTACGGGCAGTTTAGAATAACCAATTAACTTCAGCACCAAGTAAATCCCTCTATATTTCTCAGTACATTGCCATTTTAAAATCTGGTGTCTGTTGCGATATTCCTGCACTGGCGCACTCGTAGCAATATGATCTGCATCCACCACCAATGGCTGGTTTTGTCAGAGCTGAAGAAAGGAAAAACTAACAGTCAAGCCAGAGTAGGCAACAACAATAAGAGAATGAAGGAAAACCTAGAAAGCACCCAAGGAAAGTTTCTGACACTCCAGATGAAAAAACAACAATGGCACCAAGCCAAAACCAGGAAACATAGACATAAACATAGATACATAAACATACATAAACATAGACCAAGACATACACTACAAGTCAAACGTTTGGACACGCCTTCTCATTTAATGGTTTTATTGAATTATTTTCTACATGGTAGATTAATGCTGAAGATATCAGAACTATAAAAGAATATATATGGAATCATGTTGTAAACTAAAAAAGTTTATCTTCAGTATTACTCTACAATGTAGAAAAAATTAAAAACAAACAAAAAGAGCTGAATGAGAAGGTGGGACCAAACTTTTGAATGGTAGTGTGCATACTAGACCCTCCAGAAAAACGCGATTATGGGATCGCATGAATTCCCGCATTAATCACCAAATTGCCGCTGATTATGTGGGGGTCAATTATTTCCCAAAAGGCTGCATAATCCCTGCATAACAGCGCATAATTCCCGCAAGAATCTCACATTTCCACGAAAAAAAGAGAAATATCCGGTCCCGCTTGATTTCACAATTTCCGCATAAAATGAAAAAACTATAACCAATAGACCCTGTGCACGATAGCATATGCTAGTTCCGGTTGAAAAACTCCGGGTGCTACAGTTACTTCTGGTCCTGCTTACAGCGCTGTCAAAATGGAAGAAGCCAGCAGTACACTTTACTTTTGCAGATGCCTAGGCAACTTGCCTAAAATTTCTGTTGACGATGTTTATCGTCTCGATGATGATTTTTCGTCAGCTCCTCAAAGCAAACGGGAAAAGGGATTCAAATTTTATATACACACGTGGACAAAATTGTTGGTACCCCTCAGTTAAAGAAGGAAAAACCCACAATTCTCACTGAAATCACTTGAAACTCACAAAAGTAACAATAAATAAAAATTTATTGAAAATTAAATAATCAAAAACAGCCATCACTTTTGAATTGTTGATTAACATAATTATTTAAAAAAACAAACTAATGAAACAGGCCTGGACAAAAATGATGGTACCTCTATAAAAGATTGAAAACTATTTGACCAGAGTGACATGATTAACTCAGGTGTGTCATTTAATTGACATCACAGGTGTTTCCAAACTCATAATCAGTCAGTCTGCCTATTTAAAGGGAGACAAGTAGTCACCCTGCTGTTTGGTGAAAAGGTGTGTACCACACTGAACATGGACAGCAGAAAGCGAAGGAGAGAATTGTCCCAGGACATCCGAAAAAAAATGATAGACAAACATCTTAAAGGTAAAGGCTATAAGACCATCTCTAAACAGCTTGAAGTTCCTGTGACAACAGTGGCTCATATTATTCAGAAGTTCAAGACCGACGGGACAGTAGCCAACCTCCCTGGACGTGGCCGCAAGAGGAAAATTGATGACAAATTGAAGAGACGGATCGTTGGAATTGTATCCAAAGAGCCCAGAGCAACCTCCAAAGAAATTAAAGGTGAACTCCAAGGCCAAGGTACATCAGTGTCAGATCGCACCATTCGTCGTTGTTTGAGCCAAAGTGGACTTCATGGGAGACGACCAAGGAGGACACCACTGCTGAAAAAAACTCATAAAAAAGCCAGACTGGAATTTGCAAAAATGCATGTTGACAAGCCACAAAGCTTCTGGGAGAATGTCCTTTGGACAGATGAGACCAAACTGGAGCTTTTTGGTAAGGCACATCAACTCTATGTTCATAGACTCATAAACCAAGCATACGAAGAAAAGAACACTGTCCCTACGGTGAAACATGGAGGAGGCTCAGTAATGTTTTGGGGCTGCTTTGCTGCATCTGGCACAGGGTGTCTTGAAAGTGTGCAAGGTACGATGAAATCTGAAGACTATCAAGGCATTCTGGAGAGAAATGTGCTGCCTAGTGTCAGAAAGCTTGGTCTCAGTCGCAGGTCATGGGTCTTCCAACAGGACAACCATCCAAAACACACAGCCAAAAACACCCAAGAATGGCTGAGAGAAAAGCGTTGGACTATTCTAAAGTGGCCTTCTATGAGCCCAGATCTGAATCCCATTGAACATATGTGGAAGGAGCTGAAACATGCCATTTGGAGAAGACACCCATCAAACCTGAGACAACTGGAGCTGTTTGCTCATGAGGAGTGGGCCAAAATACCTGTTGACAGCTGCAGAACGCTCATTGACAAATACAGAAATCGTTTAATTGCAGTGATTGCCTCAAAAGGTTGTGCAACAAAATATTAAGTTATGGGTACCATCATTTTTGTCCAGCCCTATTTCATTAGTTTGTTTTTTTAAATAATTATGTTAATCATCAATTCAAAAGTGATGGCTGTTTTTGATTATTTAATTTTCAATAAATTTTTATTTTTTGTTACTTTTGTGAGTTTCAAGTGATTTCAGTGAGAATTGTGGGTTTTTCCTTCTTTAACTGAGGGGTACCAACAATTTTGTCCACGTGTGTATCCCAGTACATATATAACTTTGAAGGTAAGTGGCATCGGATCCTACATAACTAGCGCTAGCTTAACTGTAGGGCTTGCCAAACATGTACCTTATCATTTTATTTTCTAGTATTTATACATTGCTATTTTTTGCTTAGTTAGCTACTAGAATCCACTTTACACTTTAGTCTTTGGTACTTAGCTCGTTGCGCTTCAGTTGCGCTTCAGTGTCACATCTGCGGTACACTTTGAGATCTGCATAAGCAATTTGCTAAATGTCTGAAACTGCAAACGCGATTATACAAACAATATACGCCGATGGAAAGTTTAGATTCTCATGAATCTGCCGGTATAAACCACTTTCAGATGTGATTACCACAGCGGGTAATATAAACCCATTTGTCCGACAAACAACGAATATCCATCCATCCATTCTCTGTACACGGCTTCAACGTACACAGCGCGACTCACATTTCCGGGTTCATTATTACACACGGATGAAAATATTCCACAAAAAACAGCCATAATCCAACCTTGGACATCCAGACGAAACAAGCCAGTAACATATTTTGTCCAAAACATGTCTTGAAGTCGGTATATACTCCACGAATAGGTCGTTTTCAAGGAACTGCACCTCGCGATGCGCATCCAATATTCCCTGTATTTCTCGTCATATTTTTTATTTACAAATAGAATGGTAGCGATTTTTTGTACTGAAAATGGCTGGAATTGACTGCAGCTTAAAGGGTTAGTCGAGTTCAGCAAGACATTTTATATTTGTAGTTTTGTTTGAACAAAATGACAAATGCTTGGATTTCCTCTACATTAGATTAGATGTCAAAACGGAATAACAAATGATTGAAGAGTGCACGGATTGTTGTTATAGTTTATCAGATATTTGCTGTTTGATCAGTGACTATGCACTAATATTCCCGATCCTCAGCTCAGTGTGAGACATTTTTTTTGTCTAATTTTGGCAATCCACTGAGCCCGCAAATGCCGGTCTTTTGGAAAACGGTGAAGGCTTATAGAACTGTTATAAACACCAGAAGCCGAACATAATGGTACACTACAATACCTCCCATATCGAGCTTGAACTCGCTGAAATCTGATTTTTGTTTTGCCGAGAAAACAGTGTTTTTCTTTTTTGATTCCATGTTATCCATGCTGCGAAATAGCCTGTAAGCCCTCCCGGTCAGAACCCGGAAGTTAGCATTTTTGACGTGCACAGGGTCTATATAAATGGAGTTGTGAGTGAGTTTTTATGTGACGCCCGGCCTGACGTCATCAGTTCGCGCATTCACACACACACACTAGAAGCACGAGCTGATGCGGAGCGCAGCGCAGTGTTGCCAACTTCGCGACTTTCTCGCTAAATCTAGCGACTTTCCAAAGCGTCCTAGGGACTTTTTTGTCAAAAGCGACTAGAAACAAATCTAGCGACTTTTTCTGCTGTTTTGGAGACTGACAGGAAAACTCGGATCATTCTGCAGTTACTGTCCTCAACAAGCAGCAGGTGCTGCTGTGAGCTTCTCCCCCTCCCAGAGCACAGGCTGTCAGTCCAGTAACCCTGCAGCAGTCTCAGTGTCTGATTAGAGGACACATCCCTCCGCGGCCAGACGGCAAATGAATCGCGCATGCGAAAAGTCACTCCAGATCCTATCCAGACTTATGGAGCGGGATATAAATGAAAATGTTTCTTCACTGTCATGCTAAAATAAACCACAGCATTTAGCCTGTAGTACAAAAACATATTTTGGGTGTTTTATACTCACTTTTTGGTCTCTTCCACAACGTTATTCCTCTCTCCTACAACATTGATTACAATTACATGCAAACTGGGAAATATGCAAATTAGACGATGACGTCATTTAGCCACTTCTAGCAACTTTTAGGACAGCCAACAGCGACTTTCCTTACTGAGGAGTTGGCAACACTGGGAGCGTGGTGCTCGGAGACGAAAAACAAGAACGGCGAATGCTCAAAGATCGCATTTACCTATGAATATTTCAGCCAGAGACCGGGCAAAACAGTACCCAGATTTACTGCACGAAAGTGGGGGGTAAACTTTTTTGCACCCCGTGCAACATCGTTCTGGAGCACCGAAGAAAATCGACCGTGTTGCAGCACTTTCCACGACGAAGCACAGCAAAAGGTTTGCTGAACACAAAGGACTCAAACAACAACTTAGTGGTAGCCTAGTAACAGGATGTAGGAGAAGAATCAACTTTTTTCCCAGTTCTTACATATTTCGCATCTTTTTGCATATTTCACAACTATTCACATACTTTGCAACTTTCCGCAATTTCCCCGCATAAAATGGCATAAAAACCCCACATATTTATTCGCATAATCAAGGATTTTAGCCCGCGGAATCAAGGATTTTTGCACGCGCTTTTCTGGAGGGTCTAACATACAAGTACTATGGAGAGGGGTGTCTACAAATGCATAGTTTCTTTGGGTGAATCTAGTCTTGCATGGCCAGACCATTCTCTGGCACCGACACAGCATGATGTAGAACAGTCTGGCTGCACCTCATTATTATTTGAGAGACACACTGTCATTAAAACAGATAATTCATTGGAAAAAAAAATACTAACAGGGCTGCATTAGTGAATAATCCAAATCTTCAGCAAAAAATTCAGTCTTGATCGTGGTACATCGGAGGTTGCTCTTGTGGTAAAGGAGATTTTCAAAACAGTAACACATAGATAACAGGAGTGGAAGAGACAACTGTGTGCAGCCAATGGCATGCTTTTTAGTCTGGAGTCTACATGTGGTGAGTCAGAATAATGTGAATCACACAAACATTTTTTTCTGTGAGGTAAATCAGGTGGTTGATGTATTTTTAGCAGAATCCTCTGTTCTTTCCCAACCTTCATGGACTGTAAAAAGTACAGTGAAGTCAGTCCCCATCTGTTCTTCTTCTTCGTTTACCCAGATTGATGTTGCATGTGAGGGTTCATGTGTCCACGAAGCAAACTTTCTTTGTGGCATCCTGCAGATGGAGTCGCTCCATAACCTTTCCTCACTGCCACACTGTGTGTTGTGTAACAACATTACACAGAGCCCCCTGCACTGTCTTTTTAGTGATTTTGACTTGTGTCTTAGGTAAGGCATTAGGCCATATGCCTAAACAAACAATAAGTTTCAGACCCTCAGGTTGCTAGGCTGCAGCATACACAAGTATGCAGACTCCTTTATCCTTCTTGCTTTTTCTGAGACAGTACAGGAATTCACATACATCTGTACACTCGTCAAGCAGCGCACACACACACCAAGCATAGTATACATAGACTCAATGTACTCACACTCAGACATGCATGTGTGTTACTCTGGAAAACTCCAGCTGCATGTTTGTGCCAACAAAACTGTTGTCATTTTGAACTGTAAGCTTATATTCATTGAACATTTAACTGTTTCCACAGATCATTTCACTGCTGAGACAGTAACTCTGTGTTTGGAATCTCTTAACAAACAGCTCTCCTCTTCTGCATCCGCTTTAGAAACTTTAAAGTTGTTTGTTTTTGTCAACAGTGGATCAAATGTGCACAATGAGGAATCCACCATTCTGAAGGCCAGTGTATGCTACCTACTCAGAAGTAAACAGCACACAAGACAATTATGGAAGAGCTGATGAACATAGTGGAGCATTTGGCAGCTGAAGAAACTTATGGTTCCGGGTCATTTGTGCTGTGTTCTGTAGTTACAATACGCTGCCACCAGAGAGTGAGAAGGTGAAAAAAATAAAGTGATGAAGTGAAGCACAGATGAAGTTTCTTCACTGATTATTTTATTTTCCCTAAACTGGAAATACCACATTTTTGACAACGAGGATGGCAGTTTCTGTACCTTTACCTGCACTGTTCTTGACCTGCCCTGGTAATCCAGCTGTTGCTTTTCCTGCTTGGCTAAAATTGTATGAGAGCCACATGTTAGTTATTGATGCTACAGGGACAGCTGGCCTGATGAAAAAAAAACGTGCTGTTCTTCTCCATGCACTGTAACCTGGCAATAGCCAGATTAATAATTGTGTAGTACTTGATAGTACTCCACAATATCAATCTGGGACCGCTCCATGTAAATCCGTTCGGAGGAAAGAGGCACGGATTGGACAATGCAACAGTATGTCCCGCCTCTGACAGGTTTGTTTTTAGCCAGTCGCGGCAAACTTTAATATGTCGTCATCGGGTTGCACGCAGATGCTGTTGTGTGTTCAAAGTATGCTGGAATATTTTAGCTGGATGACACGCTTATCAACATGTCGGTGAATGATTTTGTCGTTTTTGTAACACAAATTTGTGAATTAAAGGGACAATTAATAGCACAACGCTGATTTTTGAACTTCATCGATCGTCAGAGAAAAGCGTGTTCAATAGATTAGCAGACCTCGGATGCCATTTAACAAGAGATGACAAGTCTAAATCAATGCGGATGTGTAGGTCCTGTTTGCGCCTGCTTCAGCGAATGGAAGGGGACCTTAACACCTGGAAGAAGTGGCAGGAGAAGAAGGAATCACCACCAAAAGAGACGAGCTCACATAAACGCCAGAGAGATACGCCATCTAAAACCCCAAGATCCTCAAAAAAACTCCGTCCAAAGCTGTCAACACCAAGAGTTCATGCAGCAGCTAAGAGATTATGCAGACCATCCGCTGATATGCCACAACGACAAAGTACAGTAGAGGTGAGAACAAAATTTTGTTTCTAAGCTATTTATTTCTTCAATATTTAGCCATGTATCTATCAGCTTTTTGCCCACAGTCTTTAAGTTAATCCACAAGTTGCTTTTATGAGTTTAATCATAGATTTCATCAGGACCAATTTAATACACGTGTCGTCAGTGGGGGTAGGGCGAAGTAGGTAAGGCTCAACAAACAGCCTTTAAACAAATGCAGCAATGCAGACTCATAGTTGTGCCTTAAACTGCATCAATCTGCACAAAGGATATCAGGAAGAAGTTATTTTGTTATTCCGTCCATTCATACAAGTGACACAAAGCCCTGTTAGTGCAAAAGTTAACTTTATATGTATTACTTTCTTTTTTTTAATCTTTAAGCTTCAGAAATGAAATATAGCTTAGATTCCCCTGATTAACTTTGGAGTGACTGCGAGTGCAATTAGTATGTGAAGTGGTCCAAAACCAACATAAATTTACCCATGTAAATCAATGCTTATCTTGCACTTCGGCCTACAGCAGTAAACAGTACAATAACATGAATGCCTTGTATAACGTGTCTGTCCAATATGTATTTGTAACCAATTTATTGTATATAGTGAACATGAAATGTAATATTACATGTGTGTATTTTTGATTGTGCTTTTGAAATATAAGTGAATTTCACTGTTCTAGGTTGAATGGTCAAGAGAAGAGTTAGTATGACGCAGAATAAAGACAGAATAGATAGCAGGATATCTTGAATATCAGTCATACAAATATAAAGAGAATGCTGATTGCTAATTAGTTATGCAGCTTATTTTATCTTTCTCATTTTTCTTCAAACAGGTTCTCATTCATTACCAATCTAAAAGAGCAGACACAATAAAGTGTCCCTCTAGTGCTGCTGGAATTGTTGAAAACATTGCCAAGGGGAAATGGAAGATGGCTGCTAGTCTGCTGATTCGACACCATGAACTGTTTTCAGAAATAAAAGACCACTTTCTTCATCTTGTAGAAGTCGAAGCCAAAGAGCTGTGTAACCCATTCAAGGGTTTTGTGTTATGAAAGTCCTCACCAGATGACTTAAAGACATTTTGCTTTGAAAATATAGCAGCAGATTTACAAAGATGTCCCCTTTACTCTTTGCTTTAATTTCTGCTAAAACAAATCATTCACAACTTTCCACATGTGCAGCGGCTGCAATTGCTCTGAGAGGAAGACAACGACGCCTGTCTGCTTTTACCTGTTATGTAAATAATGTCCTCTTGTACAGTGGTGCAAAAAAAGCTGTTTTTAAAAGACTATCAAAGTTAGGGATCACCACTACACACTACAATGCAGTTGGCAAGCAGAAAGAGATTGCCGGAACCTGTGGTGAAAGTCTACAGCTGCTTAAAGTTGCACATGAAACTTATCTCCACTCTGAAATGGACAAAGACATTGGTTCCTCCTCGACATGTGGCAGAGATTCAGAGCTTGAGAAGACCAGGAACAGTGTGCTGGCGCTTACACTGTCAGGTGAAAATTGCATTAATAATGATTTATCATTGTTTTATTATTAATGTTATAAACTTATGTTTTGTTTGTTTTTTAAACAGACAACCAGGGTTTATCTGGTGACACAGCAGAGACACAAGGCACTGATATTTCCACAAGTGTTCCTGAACAGCAGAAGGATGAGCAGAGAATGGATGAGACTTTTGATTTCTCATTCTTTTCTCTAACAGATGAAGAAAATTCGGATTTGGGGGTCTCATCATTACCTACTACCTCCATAATACCATCAACTCCACCACGTACTTACTCAATCATATTTGACAATCTGGACTTCTTCATTCGCACCCATCACCAGTCACTTTCGAGAGCAAACACATCACTACACTGGATACATCATGTGGCTGTTGAGGACAGAGTTCCCATTTATCAGTTAAGCAGAGACAAACCAGTTCAGTCTCTCACAGAATATGACATTGGAAAATCACTCCCAGGTCCAGACATACAAGCAAATTTGAGACTGGAATTCATTATTCTTGGCAGCCGGATTATTACCCAGTATCTTAATGCATTCAAGTCATTTTCATCTATTGTCATAAATCATATTCCTCACCAATATTCTGCTGAAATGTCTGAGGCCTCAGTTCATGTAAGTATTGACAAAATGCAGTTTATCAATACATGATAAATGATCATTTAGAAAAGTATCTAATATATAACCTTTTACTTATCGATAGCACCCTCTTGGACTTTTGTTCAAAGATGGGAACAAGACAAGTGACCTGGTGGACGTTTTACAATATTTGCAGAAAGAGTAAGTGTGAACTTTGACTTTTTGTGTGATAAAACAAATTACTCTTTTTTTTTTTTTTTTTTTTTGGATTGTGTTGTAGGTATGTTCCAAAAGGTCCTAAAGGGCTTTCAAGTGTTTTGGTTGGTGGCGATAGGCTGACTGAAGCTAACAGCCGGAACATCCAGTGGACCTATGGTCAAGGAGACACTACTGAGGACAATCTAGAGGGCCTTGTATTTAAATTTGAAGACTGGCACGCCATTAGAAACCTCTTTGAAGTGAGCATCAGTTATGTCATATGTCATCTTTATAACAGAATAACGTACACAAACATGTTTAATATTTAATTTGCTTTGCTTTTCATGTCAGATATATCATCATGTATTTTTCAAAGAGGAATCTGCAAAAGATCGTGGAACGCTGGCTTCAAATATGAATAAATTGAGGTAAAAATAATATTGATCCCTTTATCCTCCAAGAATAAATTTAAAATTACATCTGTACTTTTTAAGTATGTTAACATATTTTACTGTTTTTTAGAAAGAAAAATGAAGTCCAGGTAACATGAGTTCTGACTTGGAACTTCATCGTCGAAGCATGCTTTATGGTGTAACGTGTGGCTCTGCCCTATGAATTTCACTAAAGTACTGCATGCAAAGTACTTATATCACAATACAGCCATGGCCATAAGTTTGGACACAAGTACCATGACGCTTGTGAATCTCAGAAAAGACCACAAAATTGTTACTTACAATATAAATACCAGTCATAGCCATCAACCAAAATGAAATATATTTCATCTATGGCATCCTTCGAGACCTGTTTTATGACATACAAAATGGCATGTGACTGTGATCCATGCCTACCAGCTCTGCCGACCTGCTGAACAATATCTTCTACATCATTTGGTGATCCATACATGACAACATGAGACACACTAGGAAAATTTAAACCCATCCCCAAAGCTGTAGTTGCAACTACAACCCTGCAGTGCCCATCTCCGTTGAGAGATTTTAGCAATCTGTCCTTGTGATGTTGCAATGTCTTGCTATAAAATACTCCAATGAGAAGGTTTTCAGACTTATGGTCATTGTTAATCCATGCGTTGTCACCAAGTTCTGCTTTTAGGTGGCAAAAAATTCTCCCAACTGCTTTAAGTGACTTGCAATAGATAATGATGGGACACATCGATTGTTTTTTTTCTTTTATCCTTGTCACAATCCAGTTTATGCAGTTAAGGTTGGTAGCTAGAACCTGACACAGTCCAAGTCTAATATTCTTCCTATTGGGGCTTACAGTTACAAAAGTAGCTGTTTCCATGTGCAGAAGTTTGATAACGTGATCTCTGTGCTTTGTCTCAGCAGATGCAGTCAGCGCCAAGACTGGTGTACCTGAAAGACATATTTAAATAATTTAAACCACAAATCAGATTGATTCTGTCAAAGTGAAGACCATTTTGAAGAGCAACTTAAAATTAATTGAAGGATAAAGCTAAACATTTACGGCACTACTTTTATACAGCAAAGCACATACCTTCACGGACAATAGATCGTAGTTCTCCCAGCTTGGAAAAACTCTCTCTGAACGCTGGCTGTCCATTTGTACCTTCACCCCTTACAAACAAAAGCAATAATACATTGTAACAACAATTTAACATAACCCATCATGTAATTTGGGGATTTTGCATAACAACGTTTGCTATTTACCATTTGTAAGTGACGTGTACTTCATCCACGACAACTCCAACCACGTTTTCCTGATAAACACTGGATGCTAGCATGTTCCTCCATTTTGTGTTCAACAACCAAGATTCAGGACTTCCAAAGACCAGCTGGCATTTTCCATTTATAATGTCACTTTCATTATCACCAAGCTTAGCAGCAAGAATGCCTAAATTTTGAGCTTCTTTCACTTGGTCGTCCATCAGAGCCACCAATGGGGACACGACAATCATGATAGGATTGTGCACTCTTTGTAGTTTCTTTACAACGAGCGGAGCCAATTGGTAGATTAAACTCTTACCTAAACCCGTAGGTAAAAAGCACAAACATCTTTCCCATCCAGAAATGCGCAAAGAGCCTCTCGTTGTTCTTCCTTCAAACCAGCGATACGAGATTCAGCTAAAACTGACTTAATAGCAGCATCTACACGATCGTTGTAGTCCGTTGCCATGTTTGTTTTGATCGACTGGCGCTTGGTGTCGTCGTCACACCCGGATATTCCACCCCACACACGAATACTGCTGCGTGATTGGCCCGTGCCAACTTGGCTCTGTCCGAACAGTGAAAGCGGGAGCGGTGCAAGATGCTTTCTTGAGAGATTTGTGAACTCACAAATATCGCGAGAAAGCAACTTGCTGGCAAGGTTACATGCACTGGGCACAGAGGAACTGTTTTGCTCTTTACATGATGCAGGTACTACTTAGACTTCTGCTGTGGATGGACTGAAAAAGCACTTCGTTCCCAAAGTGAATGTAGTTGCAGAACGCCACAAAATTCGTAAAAGAGCGCAGAGACCCAATGAGACTATTAATCAGTTCCTGGCTTCACTATGTGAGCTTGCAGCAGCATGTGAGGTTGGAGGAGCAGATGCTTCATGATCAACTGATAGAGTGTTGCTAAAATGCGCATACGGGACAGACTGTTGACTTTAGCTAAGGCTACTACACTGGCTTTACAGATTGAAACCGGACTAGGAAACGCTGAAGTCCTTTCCGACACTACTGCAGCTGCACTGGTAAGAACCATACACACCCAGCCACAGAGCAAACCAGCTTCAAAGACCGCTCTACCACGGCTGGAGGCTGGGTTATGCTTTCCACATGAGACACTTGGAAATCCACTCGAAAGACCGTGGCTTTTATGCTCCATGCGTCGTCTGCTCTCAAACTGCAGGGGGCAGTATATCGCAAACACAAGTCTACCTGGTCTACTCTAGTACTAAACTACAGTAGAAGAAGTTTGCCATCGTTAACACCATTTACAACATGGCATTTTACCAAGTAGTTGCATTTCAACAGTTCATTTTAATTTTACGCTATGAATTGTTCAAAACCCGGTTATCACGGTGATCTCTGTGTGATGAATAGTATACATGAGTGGATTTCTGAACTTCTGCTGCCAGGAGCTCCTTTTCTTCCACCAGTTTTCCACGTTTTCCGCGTTGTTAGAAAAACTTGGAGGTGCACAATTCTTTCACCTGAGAAGAGCCGCATGAGGGGCTGTGGCTGCTAAAATGATCTAATTCATCTGCACGGACGTCATGGACCTCATGGACATGCCAAGCATAAAAACATAAAACAAGCTTCAAGCTATGTAGATATAGGTTCATCTGTTTCTATTATTCCAGTGAGCATGTACCAGACTCTCTTTCCTACATGTGAACTTGCTAAGCCTACAGTGACTCTCCTCACGTATTCAAAACAGTTAATACTAGTTATGGGATCTTTGCATGCCACAGTGACTCATGTTGAACATTCAACTACAGACTTATTTATGGTGGTTGAGTCAGGTGCTAGAATTATTTGTTGCTCTAAATATGTGTATCGAGGAAGCAAAGTCCTTCCTGCTACAAGCCCCAGTGATCTCCCTATTCCACAGAACGCAGCTGCGGTACAAAATGCAACACGTCTGATTGCACCAGACATACAAGTACAGGAAATCGGATGAGCCAAAGGATTCATATGCGAAATAAAACTGAAACCAGATGCAGTGCCATTACAGCAGAAGCTGAGGAGGCTTCCATTTACTAAGACAGGCTGTTACTGATGAGCTCTCTCAATCTATTAGATGCATTTTCAGCTGGCTAAAAAACAACTGCAGTGGCTCTCTGTGCCACACTGATTAGTTTTAAAACCAAGCTCACACTTTAAACCAGGATGTAGTCACGTCTTGGTCTACACAACTGTGCAATCCCTGAGGTTCTCCATCTGACTCACAGGCTGCTCGATTGACACTTGGGCTTGGCAAAGAGTCAGCTGCTTCACACTGCGTGTGTTGCTTCTGGTATCCAGTGGCAACCTTTCAGGTCAATCCCTGTTTCTATGAAAGGCAGAGAAAAAAATCTTTCCCAACCCCTTTGTCAGTTTGATTTGACTCTGTAATTGACTGTCTGACCCCTAGTTAAATTAGCAAGTTGAGCAAGCTGACGGATCTGTATTTTTATTTCAAATGTGTTGACACAAGGTCATTTCTCAAAACAAACAATGTCAGAATATGACTTTAACCATTTAATGAGGAAATGAACCTTAATTGTGTTCACCCAGCTTTTATTTTCTACAGCACCAACATCCACATGCACAGTCTTAGAAAACGAGATGTTGGTGGCATGCGCAGACGCAGTGGCTGAAAGGGTCTTTTTAAGTCTGGCTATGAACCCCATCCACAATCAACACAATCTTTTGATCATAGGCCCACAGTTTAAACAGGCTACTACGAGTGAATTTCTGCACTCACAGAAAATATCTACACACGTGGACAAAATTGTTGGTACCCCTCAGTTAAAGAAGGAAAAACCCACAATTCTCACTGAAATCACTTGAAACTCACAAAAGTAACAATAAATAAAAATTTATTGAAAATTAAATAATCAAAATCAGCCATCACTTTTGAATTGTTGATTAACATAATTATTTAAAAAAACAAACTAATGAAATAGGGCTGGACAAAAATGATGGTACCCATAACTTAATATTTTGTTGCACAACCTTTTGAGGCAATCACTGCAATTAAACGATTTCTGTATTTGTCAATGAGCGTTCTGCAGCTGTCAACAGGTATTTTGGCCCACTCCTCATGAGCAAACAGCTCCAGTTGTCTCAGGTTTGATGGGTGTCTTCTCCAAATGGCATGTTTCAGCTCCTTCCACATATGTTCAATGGGATTCAGATCTGGGCTCATAGAAGGCCACTTTAGAATAGTCCAACGCTTTTCTCTCAGCCATTCTTGGGTGTTTTTGGCTGTGTGTTTTGGATGGTTGTCCTGTTGGAAGACCCATGACCTGCGACTGAGACCAAGCTTTCTGACACTAGGCAGCACATTTCTCTCCAGAATGCCTTGATAGTCTTCAGATTTCATCGTACCTTGCACACTTTCAAGACACCCTGTGCCAGATGCAGCAAAGCAGCCCCAAAACATTACTGAGCCTCCTCCATGTTTCACCGTAGGGACAGTGTTCTTTTCTTGGTATGCTTGGTTTTTGAGTCTATGAACATAGAGTTGATGTGCCTTACCAAAAAGCTCCAGTTTGGTCTCATCTGTCCAAAGGACATTCTCCCAGAAGCTTTGTGGCTTGTCAACATGCATTTTTGCAAATTCCAGTCTGGCTTTTTTATGAGTTTTTTTCAGCAGTGGTGTCCTCCTTGGTCGTCTCCCATGAAGTCCACTTTGGCTCAAACAACGACGAATGGTGCCATCTGACACTGATGTACCTTGGCCTTGGAGTTCACCTTGAATTTCTTTGGAGGTTGCTCTGGGCTCTTTGGATACAATTCGAACGATCCGTCTCTTCAATTTGTCATCAATTTTCCTCTTGCGGCCACGTCCAGGGAGGTTGGCTACTGTCCCGTGGGTCTTGAACTTCTGAATAACATGAGCCACTGTTGTCACAGGAACTTCAAGCTGTTTAGAGATGGTCTTATAGCCTTTACCTTTAAGATGTTTGTCTATCATTTTTTTTCGGATGTCCTGGGACAATTCTCTCCTTCGCTTTCTGTTGTCCATGTTCAGTGTGGTACACACCTTTTCACCAAACAGCACGGTGACTACTTGTCTCCCTTTAAATAGGCAGACTGACTGATTATGAGTTTGGAAACACCTGTGATGTCAATTAAATGACACACCTGAGTTAATCATGTCACTCTGGTCAAATAGTTTTCAATCTTTTATAGCGGTACCATCATTTTTGTCCAGGCCTGTTTCATTAGTTTGTTTTTTTTAAATAATTATGTTAATCAACAATTCAAAAGTAATGGCTGTTTTTGATTATTTAATTTTCAATAAATTTTTATTTATTGTTACTTTTGTGAGTTTCAAGTGATTTCAGTGAGAATTGTGGGTTTTTCCTTCTTTAACTGAGGGGTACCAACAATTTTGTCCACGTGTGTAAGTACATATCAAGGTCACTGGGCGCTCTCCTAACAATTTAAATAAGTATTGGACCTGTAGTATTTTTTTCCTTCATCTTGAAGAGTGAAGAAAGCTCTAATTATTATTTTGTACAATGCATGTGATTTTTTAGGACTTCTTTCAATGTTGCAAAAATGCAAAATGCTACTTATTTACGCCATATAGGTGTATGGGGTTAAGGTCAAAGGTTGACCCTGTAGCTGATGTAATGTGTCGAAATCGTTTCCAGTATTTGCTTTCATCCATCACTTTGTCAACAACCTCACCGCCTCAGATGAACAGAAGAAGGACTTTGGAAGATTAGGCCATGGTTGGATGCATTTTGATTGGACTCTGCCTGCTCTGTCCGTCCTCCTTTGGTTTCTCAACTGGCCTCCCTGACAGAACCTTGTCATCAACCAAAGTCAACTATGACACAGATGGTAAATTAGTGTATAGAAAATAGATGGATGGTACAGATGCTCAGTTAGGGAAAGTGGACTTCATAGATGCTTCTTTGAAGGCTTCTTCACACGCCTAGTTACACCCATTTGGACTTCAGAGAAAACGTAAACCACTTTTGGGTTGTAGTCAGATGGACTTCGGTTGTGTAGTGCCAAAAACAAAAAGGGTTAATCCTCAATGAGTCGCTAATTATATAATTTCATTCTGTAGAATGGCTGCAATACAGGCGTAAAGAATAATGTACACACAAAATTGTTGCTACTCCTCGGTTAATGAAAGAAAAACTCACAATGGTCAGAAATAATTTGAATCTGACAAAAGTAATAAATAAAAAATTCTATGAAAATTAACCAATGAAAATCAGACATTGCTTTAGAACCGTGGTTCAAAAGAATTATTTTAAAAAATAAACTCATGAAACACGCCTGGACAAAAATGATGGTATTCTTAACTTAGTATTTTGTTGCACAACCTTTTGAGGCAATCACTGCACAATCAGACCATTTCTGTAACTGTCAATGAGACTTCTGCACCTCTCAGCAGGTATTTTGGCCCACTCCTCATCAGCAGACTGCTCCAGTTGTCTCAGGTTTGAAGGGTGCCTTCTCCAGACAGCATGTTTCAGCTTTTTTCCACGGATGTTCAGTAGGATTTAGATCAGGGCTCATAGAAGGCCACTTCAGAACAGTCCAATGTTTTCCTCTTAGCCATTCGTGGTTGTTTTTAGCTGTGTGTTTTGGGTCATTATCCTGTTACAGGATATTGCTTTCATCCATCCACTTTGTCAGGATATATCCTGTTACAGTAATTACATGTGGAGTTCCCCAAGGTTCCATTCTGGGGCCTCTTCTGTTTAACATCTATATGCTCCCACTGGCTCAGATTATTGAAAAGAATAATGTAAGTTACCATAGCTATGCAGATGACACGCAGATCTACATTACAATGTCCCCAGAAGACCATGGCCCTATACAGGTGCTGGGAAAGTGTATTGAACAGATAAATGAGTGGCTGTGTCAAAACTTTCTTCAGTTAAATAAAGACAAAACTGAGGTAATGGTTTTTGGAGCCAAGGAAGGGCGATTAAAGGTGAGCCTAGAGCTTCAGTCTCTACAGTTAAAAACTGCAGACCAGGCCAGAAATCTGGGTGTGGTGATGGACTCAGAACTCAGTTTTGGAAAACACATTAAAGCAGTTACAAAGTCGGCTTACTAGCACTTAAAAAATATCTCAAGAATTAAAGGGCTGATGTCTCAGCAGGACCTGGAAAAGCTAGTCCATGCATTTATTTTCAGTCGGCTTGATTACTGTAACAGTATCTTTACAGGTCTACCTAAAAAACACTCAAACAACTGCAGCAGATTCAAAACTCTGCTGCCCGAGTCCTCACTAAAACCAAGAAAAGAGATCATATCACTCCAGTTTTAAAGTCCTTACACTGGCTTCCTGTCACTCAGAGGGTAGATTTTAAAGTCCTGCTGCTGGTCTACAAAGCTTTAAATGGTCTAGGACCAAAATACATCAGAGACCTCCTGACTCAGTATGAACCACCCAGACCACTCAGGTCATCTGGATCAGATCTTCTAGTTGTTCCTAGAGTAAAAACCAAACACGGAGAAGCTGCATTCAGCTTCTATGCCCCATATATATGGAACAAACTCCCGGAAAACTGTAGATCAGCTGAAACTCTCAGCACATTTAAATCCATTCTGAAGACGTACCTGTTCTCAGCTGCTTTTGATTAAGTATTTTAAATAAATTTAAATATTGTTTTATGACAGTTACTTTAAACAGTTATTTTAACTCTTATTTTATGACAGTTATTTTAAACAGCCCTTGTTTTCTGACTCTTGTTTTTGATCTTTTTACTGTTCTGTTTTTTAATAATTGCCCTTGTTTTCTGACTTTTGTTTTTGATCTCTTTACTGTTCTGACTTTTTTTTAATGATTTCATAAATGTTTTCTTTTGTTTTTCTTTCTTTTAATAATCATCATCCTCTGTTCTTAATGTCCTTGTAAAGCACTTTGAATCGCCTCGTTGTTGAAATGTGCTATATAAATACATTTGCCTTGCCTTGCCTTGCCTACAGACCCATGATCTGCCACTGAGACCAAGCTTTCTGACACTGGGCAGCACATTTCTCTAGAACACCTTGATAGTCATGAGATTTCAGTGTACCCAGCACAGTTTCAAGACACCCTGTTCCAGATGCAGCAAAGCAGCCACAAACCATAACAGATCCTCCTCCATGTTTCACAGTAGGGACAGTGTTCTTTTCTTCATATGCTTCATTTTTGCGTCTGTGAACATAGAGCTGATGTGCCTTACAAAAAAGTTCCAGATTTGTCTCGTCTGTCCACAGTACTTTCTCACAGAAGCTTTGTGTCAACATGCAGTTTGGCAAATTTCAGTCTGGCTTTTTTATGATTTGTTTTCAACAGTGGTGTCCTCCTTGGTCATCTCCCATGAAGTCCACTTTGGCTCAAACAACGACTGATGGTGCGATGTGACACTGATGTACCTTGACCTTAGAGTTCACCTTTAATGTCTTTGGAGGTTGTTCTGGGCTCTTTTGTTACCATTTGTATTATCCGTATCTTCGTCCTCTTTTGTCATCAGTTTTCCTCCTGCGGCCATGTCCAGGGAGGTTGGCTACAGTCCCATGGATTTTAAATTTCTGAATAATATGTGCAGCTGTAGTCACAGGAACATCAAGCTGTTTGGAGATGGTCTTACCATAGATATACTCGATGCCTCGCCGGCCAATGAGCGATATGTCAGTGCGCCGCCATCTTGGAACAGGAACAAGCGGGAGTAAACAAACCAGCGATAAGCGTGTTTATCACACGCCGATTGCCAAAAAGCTCAAAATGCCACAGTCTTGTGCGGCCTGGGGCTGCACAATACAACGCAACCCAAACACAAGGGCACAAGGAATCACATTCCACAAGTGAGTATGTCCTTTCCATTGAACTTTTCACAGATTTCACCAGATATTGTAGCAGAAACCCATGGTATGATACCAAGACATTGTCAGTCTGTGGCTATATCTTTGGAGAAGTGCACACAGAGATGGCAAATTGGGTTTCAGAAATAAACTCATACTGAACTTAGAAAAGGATATATTGTTTTTGATGAGCAGTTAATGAAATCAATATTATATCTCGCTTTTTTTCATGCAGGCATGGAACACAAGTAAATTGAAGAATTTAGGCATGGTTCCAACTTTGTGCTAGCTATGTGCTGTTATTGTTGTTCCCTTTTTTCTCAGAGTGAGGAAAATCTATGCCTGTGAGTACTGAATTACTTACCGTTTGTGTTATTGAATTGAGCAAGTACGATGCTGTTGAGTTTGATCTTGTACTATTTTCCGCGACCGCAATGCTAACCGTTAGCATGTCAATGGGTTTTCCCATAGGAATTAGCATCAAGCTAGCGGACTTTATAATTGTTCAAAGATGTTAATCCCATATGGAAATGCAGCACAAAAAAGGAATAATCAGTAGACTAAATAAATAAAACTTAGAAGCTGCTTATCATGGTGATCAGAGAAACCTGACATCACAACTGGTCAACACAACAAACAGTTGCAGTAAAAGGGTCCCTAAAACTTGTTGTGCTGATTGACACCATCTCTTTGGGAGTGTAATCAAAAGACGACCTCGTAAGCTTTCAAATGAGCCATACCATGTCGAAATCTAGGTAAGTTATGAGCGGAAAACTGTGTCTGTGTAATGGTCTCGCATATGGGAGCCGCCAGTGTTTACAAACAGTGATGTCATGAAGTCACGTGATTACCGCGCTGGTTGGCAAGAGGAACCAGAGGCACAATGGCTGATGCGAACTATCCTTCCATGAAATTGTCCGATTATGCTCAATCCTTATCACCTGAGGCCCGACAAATATACGTGAGTAAGCTGAGATCTCAGGAAAACGGTAAAACCTTGCCAGATCCCTACAATTTGAAGACTGGGTGAGTTGACGATCCTTCATTGTGGCTGGACATTTCCTTCACCGACATTTATTTTTAATTGATTGACACCACTGGGCAGTTCACCCACCCAAAAATATATAATTATGAATTAAAAATAAAATATCTTCTGTTAATCTTCAACAAGATGTCAAAGAAACATCAAGAAGTTGCTGTATTTTTTGTCTGCAGTATGGCTTCTAAGTAACAGTAACAGACCCACAGCATTGGTGATCGAAAATAGGACAATTCTAAAAAACGATCGCTAGACGCATACAGAAATATGGTTACAAATATTAGGCTCCTGGCTTAAGGAGATGTTATTGAATATGCTTCATTCGACTTCAGTATACTTTCATCGCCTAAAAAGCGATCGGTAACACATGACAACACTGAACCAAACCGAAAGTGTAGAGATCGCTTCATGCGAAGGATGCGACACTAAATCAATATCTTTTGGTAAATAAGCTCAAAGTTGGACATACTAAACATGCTAAACTGTTGAATAGTTTACCTGAAGAAAAGTGGGAGCCACAAACACGATCTCTGCTGCTTACTGGGGTACAATTTTTCCTGTTGATGGCTGAAGCCACCGCCATCTTCTCTCTCCTGGTATTCAGTGAAATTTCAAGCCTGAGCCCTTCTCAAAACGCTTCATACAACCAACAACTACACACGCTATTACCATTGTGGTAAATGCATGTGCAATTTCATTCATGAAAAGCGATAACTTTACGTATTTGTTTCAAACCCGATACCGTTCTCGTAGCAAGCCGTTATGTTACTGCCGTTCTTGCCAACCAGTAGCAGTCTTGTACCACGTGACCATAGCAAATGACGACACGCTGGCGTCTCCCATACCAAATGTTGGTTGTTTACAACTTCACTCCCGCTCCAAGATGGCGGCGCACTGACGCATCGCCAGCCTATGCTGGACAGTGGCGTGAGGCATCTAGTATATCTGTGGGTCTTACAGCCTTTACCTTTAACATGCTTGTCTATAAGTTTCTTTCTGATTTCCTGAGACAGCTCTCTCCTAGGCTTCCTCTGGTCCATGTTTAGTGTGGTACACACCATGTCACCAAACAGCACAGTGACTACTTGTAACCCTATAAATAGGCCAACTGACTGATTACAAATTTGTAGACACCTGTGATGCTAATTAGAGGACACACCTTGATTGAACATGTCCCTATGGTCACATTATATTCAGTCTTTTCTAGGGCTGCCATCCCTTTTGTCCAGGTCTGTTTCATGAATTTATTTTTTAAAATAATTCTGTTGAACCACGGTTCAAAAGCAATGTCTGATTTTCACTGGTTAATTTTCATAGAATTTTTATTTTTATTACTTTTGTCAGATTCAAATTATTTCTGTGACCATTGTGGGTTTTTCTTTCATTAACAGAGGGGTACCAACAATTTTGTCCATGTGTGTATCTAAGAATTGTTGATTTCAGAGATTAATCAGATTACTTTAAATCTTGGGGTTTGACAGAGGCTGGTCCTACAGCACATCAAAACCGGCCTCTCACCATCTTCCACCTACATCAGTTTGCCTACAGAGCCAAGAGGTCTACAGGAGATGCCATCACCAGTGCTCTTCACACTGCACTGACCAGCCTTGAACATCAGGGGAGCCATGTGAGGACACTTTTCATAGACTTTGGCCATTTTTCAATTCCAAGTATGCAAGTCCATACTTGCGTACTTAGTGAGTATGGACTTACAAGTCCCGAGAATGGGAAAACTAATCTCGGTTAACGTGCATTTGGGACACCGGCATACTTTTTGACGTCACCGCCTCAGCTCACACAAACATCACTACACTTTAATGTGATCACCAGTACTTCTGTACACACTGAACATCATCAGTAATTAACATAAAATATTTCATGTCAGTTGTTTTACTCCGAACCTGAACACAGGTGAGCTCTTCTTCTGCCTGTCAGGCAACAAAACAGAAACCTTTTCAAACATAAGCAGTGTGTTAGAGGAAAATTAAATTCAGGCATCAGTGATTTGATTCATTTTTTGAACACAGCTGAGAAATATTTATTGCAAAATGCTTAAATACAATTAAGCACTTTGTCTCCTTCAATTTCCATGAACAAGCATCCTGCTGGTCTAGATGCTGAAGATGGAGCTGCTGATGTTCTATTCTCTCCTGACTATGCCCACATCCATAGCTCTAACATTTTATAGTCACCAGATTTTACCTGAACATAGACCACCACTCAAGTTATTCTTAGACTCTGGGTTATATTGGCCTCTCACTCATGTGTGTTGACATGTCAGGCAGCATTGCCCCATTGTTGTTGTGCTATCTCAGGAAGCCAAGCTGCTGAAACATTCTGTAACCTCATAAACCCTGTGGTCAGCCATCGAAACAGCTGGGCACAGTGCAAACAGTCAGCACTGAAGTGTGTCCTGCACAGTATCTACGGTTGACACAGACGATGTCAGGACTGTTTCATTGTACCTAGATATACCACCTAAACCTGCTACGTGACTGGTGCTCACTGATGTCGTTTCTCCACTCATTCAAGCCACTGGCTAATGCTTGAAGTTCTGCACACACACACACTTTGAACACTTGACAAAAATATTAAAGCTCTATACAACTGTACTCCCAAGCCAGTTTAAAGGTATGACTACAGATGGTGTTCTCTTTTTTTGTTTTCATTACCTCCATAGTAATCATCACTGAAAATGATTGCTGGAGAATTAAATAAAAGTTGAATGAATGATATAACTGGACAGAAAGAGAAGTGATAAGAAAAAGAATAATATATAATTTATTGATCCGTAATAGGGAATTAATTTGCAACGGGAGCATGTTAACATAGACAACCAAGACAACAGAGAGCAGAGAAGGAGTGAGGTGAGGTGGAACTGAGCTGATGGGGGTCCCAGAGCTGGTAGGGGAAGGACAAGCTGGAGAGGATGAAGGCAGAAGTCTGGTTTGGAGGAGGAGGGTGGAGGAGATTGTGGACCTGGGGCCTGTTTCATGAAGCAGGTTCAAGAAACTCTGAGTTTCTTCCGCAACTCTGAGTTGATCTACTCTGAGATAGAAAACTCTGAGTTTTCGGTTTCACAACGGCTGGTTTGAGTTGGTTTAATTAACTCGGAGTAATTTGACCCGGAGTCAAGCGCGTGCACCGCAACTCTGAAAAGACAGCATCAATGGAACCCCGATTCGACGAGTCACCATGGAAACAGGGAAGCGAAAGGCTGCGTTTTTGAACTAGAAGTTTTTAACGCGCACTTATGGCGAGTTTGAACACATTTTTAGAAAGAAGTGCAACACCGCTGCAGCTGCAAAAGAGAGGGAGACGGCATGGAGAACACTGCTGCCCGGATCAATGCGTAAGTTTAAATGTATTCCTTTGTAATCGTAATAATATTACAGGGAATAACTGTCTGAATGGTAGAATATTAAGTTATTTCATTCAGGTGAAATCTGGCGGGGGAGAAGCGCACGGGACAGCAGCTTAAGATGAAATATAAAAACATTGTTCAAACAGGTCAGACCTCGGCATTATCTCATGGAGGTACTTCATGTTGATCATGTTTTACATTGTAAAGTAGCCTAAATATTAATTGGCTGTTTGACTGTGCAGTTGTTTTATCCACACATAGCCTAAATGTCTGCATCCATATCATGTTCTGTTAAATAATTAAGACTATTTAAACTAACATAGACTTCTGCTCAGCCAACAGAAAGAAAGTAGATGCCTGTAAAACGGGTGGAATAAAAGGTCATGGATGCATACATATATACGTATATACGTATATATATATATATATATATATATATATATATACACACCTTGTAATTGTAAGTAGGCAATACTCCAAAGATTTCAAATCAATCAAAATCAAATCAAACTTTATTTATATAGCACTTTTCATACAAACAGAGTTGCAACGCAAAGTGCTTCACAGATTAAAAACAATCCCACTCCACCCGCTATCCCGTCTTCCCCAAACCCAAAGATATAACAAAAAAACAAACAAAAAAACACAGGCACACTATAACACGATAACCAGACACCCCCCCCCCCCCCCCCCCCCCCCCCCTCGCCCTCAACCATACACTAATGCAATGAATATTATAATATAATATAAGACTGGGCAAAGATGAACCAGAAGAGGAGACGCACCCAAGGAGCCGTCTGCACCGAGAGCAGCAGGTCGCCCATGGCAACCAGGGCTCCAAGACAGGACACCGAGAGGAGGGGTGGGAGTGAGCCCCAAACCTCCATCAAGAACCCACAGCACAGCACCCTGACAGCCACAGGCGAGCCACGCTCCCGATGCAGAGAGCTCCCTCAGAGGAAACACTGGAATAAGATAAAAACAATAAGAGCAGATAAAACATAGAACCCATTATAAGATAATAAAATAAATAAATAATAATAATAAATAAAATAAATACATACACCAATAAGTGATAAATAATCATTTACCAATAATCGATTACCAAGTTAAAACTAAACTGAAAATAAATATCAGTTAAAAGCTTGATTAAAAAGGTGGGTCTTGAGCCTGCTCTTAAAAATATGAACATTCTCTGCATCCCTGAGCTCCTGCGGCAAGTCGTTCCAGAGTTTAGGGCCATAGAACTTAAAACATATCTCCCTCTGAGTCTTTAAATTGACATCGGGAATTTGGAGGAGACGCTTGCCAGAGGAGCGCAGGGTCCGCGAAGGTTCATAGGGTAAAAGCAGTTCTGAAAGATAAGAAGGCCCAAGATAATTAAGACACATAAAAACCATTAAAAGGACCTTAAAATTGATCCTAAAAAACACGGGGAGCCAATGCAGCAATCTTAAAACAGGTGTAATGTGGGCCTGCCTTCTGGTCTTCGTCAGGACACGAGCTGCTGAATTTTGTAAAAGTTGTAACCCTCTGACAGAAAGCAGGCCATTACAGTAGTCAATACGACTGGTAATAAAAGCATGCATCAGCATCTCCGTGTTGGCCCGAGAGAGAATGGGGCGGACTCTGGCTATGTTTTTTAGATGATAGAAACCAATTTTGGTGATGTTCTTGATGTGTGAGATAAAATTCAGCTCAGAGTCAAAAATCACGCCCAGGTTTTTCACGTGTGGTGAAGGATTAAAAGAAAATTCTTGTAATTTAGGGACAATATTCTCTCTCAGGGCCTCAGGACCGATGACTAAAACCTCAGTTTTGTCCTGGTTAAGCTGGAGAAAGCTTTCTGCCATCCATGATTTGATATCTAAAATACAGTTAAAAGTGCATCCACTGGCCTTGTGTCATTAGGAGACACGGAGATGTACAACTGTATATCATCAGCATAGCTGTGAAAGTTGACTCCGTGTCTCCTGATGACACCGCCAAGAGGGAGCATGTAAAGGTTAAAAAGCACTGGACCTAAAATCGAACCCTGGGGTACACCACATGTGATCCCATGAACCCATGATGAGCAGGTGTCCAGACTCACCATAAAAGTCCTGTCTGTGAGATAAGATGTAAACCATTTGAGGACAGCACCAGAGAGGCCGATGTGTTTTAAACGAGCTAAAAGAATAGTGTGGTCTACTGTATCAAAGGCAGCGCTCAGGTCCAGTAGTACCAACACTGTCAGCATATGTGAATCATAATTTAGTCGAAGATCATTTAAAATCTTTAAAAGGGCCGTCTCGGTGCTGTGGTTTACTCTAAATCCAGACTGAAAATTCTCTAGGACATTGTGTGTGCTGATAAAATCATTAAGCTGAATAAAAACAAGCTTTCGTAAAATTTTGCTTAAAAATGGTAAGTTAGACACCGGTCTAAAATTGTTGAAATCATTAAAATCTAAATTGCTCTTCTTCAGCAAGGGCCTCACCACCGCCCCTTTAAAGGCGGCAGGAAAGACCCCCGTCTGAAGAGAGCAATTCATCATGTATAAAAGTTCATCTCTAAAAGAATCGTAAAAGGACTTAAGAAGTTTGTTGGGAATAGGATCTAAAAGACATGTGGTGGGCCTCACTGAGGAAAAAACTTTATAAAGAGTCTCAGCATTAACCAGGACAAAACTGTCCAGTGATTCCTCCGGTGAAGACAGACACTCAGATGTATTTAAAACCATGTTACTCTGAGAAGATAAAATATTACATCTGATAGTGTCTATCTTCCTCCTGAAGTGATCTGCAAACGCCTCACAAAGGGAGTCAGAAGGTTCAAAAGAAGGTGTGTTAGAATCAGGGTTGATTAGTTTGTTGAATGTTGAAAAAAGAGTTCTGGGATTATTCTTGTGGTTACTGATTAATTTTGAGAAATAGTTATTGCGAGCATTCCGAATAGCTTTATTGTATTTTTGTTGTTGTTCAGAAAATATTTGTTGATTTATGGTTATTTTGTTTTTCCTCCACCTCCTTTCTGCCACCCTGCAATGCATTTATCCAAATGGTAGTTTAAGTTTACTGAAACATGTCACTGATCTAGGATGAAGAGGATGAAACTGTGTCTGCTGCCTTTACAGAGGGGGATCCAGAAAGGCATAAAGAGGTATGTTACTGATAGTTCTCTTCTCATTCACATTTTGGGTGGAATATAGAGTGTGACATTTAGCCTACACTGAAGTATTGCACATTCTCATCCTTTTTAACAGAACATGGCTGGACAGCAGCAGGATGGTTCCTCAGCTTCCACTGCACAGACTGACACAGTGAGATGGATGTTCAGGAAACACCAGAGCTTCATTCTGTGGAATTCATGTGCAACTGTATAATTGAATGTCCTCTATGTATTCCCAGTTATCAGTAAAACAGATTTACAAACTACATTTGCTGAGAAAATGTCAGGAAGCCGTCCGGCTCCTGACTGGTTTTTGTTTCCTGCCTCTGGCTGGATGCTTTTGCAGCTCCTGCCTGGTTTTTGTTTCCCTGTCTCCCTCTCTCGCTCCCAGCTGATCGCCTGCTGCAGGACAGCTAATCATGCTATGAAACTCAGCTGTGGAGCAATCAGCAAACACTATTCACCTGCCTTCCCTTTCAGTTTAAATATCCTCTGCTCCCCTCTTTGTGTGTGGGAGCGTCACAGCTCAGACTGTTTCATATACAGTTTTCCCCTCTCTCCTTCTGATTTCCCCCAACTCTGGATTTCTGAATATTTACCCCCTGGATCCTTCTGCTTTTGGACACTATTGGTTTTTCTTTTGGGGACTCTACCCCTTTTTGGACTCAGTGTTTTTGGACTTGCCGCAGTTGGTTCCTTCCTGTGTTTGAGGATTATCACTATTGTGAGTACGTGCCCCCTGTCTTGTTTGCTGCTAGTGGATTCTGGATTTTAGTTAAGCAGGTTCCTCCCTGTAGAGGATTTGCATTGTTTGTGAGTACTTGTTCCTTGTTATTGTCTGCTGATTTTGGATTTTAGTTTAATAAACTCTATTCTCCCACTACTCCTGTTGGTATCTGCGCCTGGGTTCTACCACCTCCATTCGTGACAGAAAAATAAAAAAAAAACAGATTAGGAGGGCAGATCTGGAAATTGAAATACTGGAGCACAAGTTAGAGGTGGTGATGGTCACAGGTGAATTATGTTAACTACTGGAACATTAACTGAACTATCTCTTTTATTTGTAGGAAATAAAGAAGAGCAAATGAAATGTGTATCATGTCTTTATTTGCTGTGGTGGTGATGATGGTGACTTAAACTCTAAAGTGATTATTGCATACGGTGTCTCTGACTGCTCTGCTGTCCTGGATAGCTGCAGGTGGATGGGCTCATCATCTGGGTCTTCAGTTTGTAGGGTAGGGTGTTGCTCTCCTCTAATAGTAATATTATGAAGAACAACACATGCCACAGTAATATCACAGGCCCTCTCAGGGGTCACCCTGAGGAGACGTAGACTCTGGAAACGGGCTTTCAGCAGGCATATGGTCATCTCCACCCGGGCTCTGGTCCTGCAGTGAGCCCAGTTGAAGTTCTGTTGGGGGGCCTGGTTCAGGGTCAGGGTATGAGGTCATCAGCCTGGGTTGTCATGGTAACCCCTGTCACCCAGCAGAAGGCCATCAAACTCTCCTGTAATGTATAGTGGATACATCAGAGTATATTAAAGGAGGGAGACAAGAGAATTCTATTGTGAAAATCTTTAGGCTGCTGACCACGCTGCAGTCTGTTGCTCAGGTTAGACTCTCCATAAATCCTGGAGTCATGAACAGACCCAGACCACGTGGCCTCCACATTAGAAATGATGTATGCAGCATCACATATGATCTGGACAGTACAGAGAATGACAGATGTTGAACTATGATGCAGTCTTTAACATTTAGAAACAGTAGTCAGTCTACCTGTAGCCTACCTGCACATTTATGCTGTGAATGGACTTCCTGTTCATGATGTGAGGGAGCTGTGATGGGGATGTGTGTGCATCTATGCAGCCAATCACACTGGGAAATCCTAAAAGAAATTAAAATGACTAATCCCAGTCTGAGGTTGCAGCACAATGTCATTAACAGTATATGATTTAAAATGAATTTAACAGATCTCTACATCATTCACCTAGCCTAGCCACGCTAGACAACCCACGGCAACGAATTTAATTCTCTGCCAGGGTGGGTCTAGTTACCCTCCATAAGGCTCGAGGCTGGATTCTCCTAAAACTGGCCGGACCAATCACCATGAAGTGTAGAGTCAGAAGGCGGGCGTAACTAAGTGACGACAGAGGCGTGACGATTCTGACAGAAACAACCGGCGCACAATAAACAGTTATCTTTCGACTCGGCTTTGGCCACAGCCCTTAAAGACTTGAAGCTAAAATTCAACTTGAAAGATAAACAAAGGACGGCACTTAAGTGTTTCATTGAGAAGAAAGACGTATTTGGACTTATGCCGACGGGATATGGCAAATCCTTAATATACCAGTTGGCTCCGCTGGTTGGGAAGCTAATGGGACTTAGCCACAATCCACTGGTGCTCTTGGAACTACGTCAGCCTATTCATTGCGTTGATTGGTTGTATACCTACCCAATTGCTGCAGAGGGATTTGATAGACAACCTTTTAGCCCGCCTCCCTCCCTGTCGAGCTTCCCTAGACCCTTGTGCCATCAGAAACATGGGTGTAGCGTGGCTAGGCTATCATTCACCTGCAATCCCATGGAACTCCTCCTTGATGCTCTGACAGGTTTATGTCCAGGGAAAACCACAATGATGATTTAAAGCCGTTTCAGGGCCAGGAACACTTTTCTGACTGTCCTCCATACAGTTGCCTTACTCTGCATCTCCGACATTATATAAAAACTTCCATTTGCAAAGAACCACAGCGCAACACACAATATCTGCTGCATGACTGGTTGGTAATGTAAATGTAAGGACGGATTAGGTTGTTTATATAGATTATGGACTTAAAACGATTATGAAACGGTACCGCTCAAAAACATAATTGTCTGGAAATGAGAGAACATTTATGCTCGGTCTGATAACAATCTACCGACAAATATTTAATTATCTGTGCAGTAATGCTGCTCCTTTATCCACTGGATCGTTAATAAAAGCTGTTCTACGCCAAAACTTGCCCGCTTACTGACTGAATGAATGAGGAAATGAAACAGTGTGTGTGGCTGAAAGAGGGTGGAGACGGAGAGAAACTCGAGGTTTTCTCAGATAAACCTGCTGGCGACCAGGTTCAAATCATAGAGCAGTGGTTGGCAACTGGCGGCCCGCGGGCCAAAACTGGCCCGTCAGGAATAATATCTGGCCCGCCAGATGATTTTGAAAATTTGATTTAGCATGGAGCCAAGCCAGTCCGTCACCACAACACGAAACTCTCGTGGTCGGCTGCTGCCAGGCATTTCCGCGTTCGCGCTACTGGTCGGACACGGTTGTACCAGCTAGATTTCACTGAGCAACAGTTTGTGCAAAACATGTGTGTCTCGGGAGTCATTTTTAATACATCTGTGATCAGAATTGAGACGTGTGTCCCAAGCGGCGATCAGCTGTAGAAGCTCCGCTGACATCCCCCCCCCCCCCCCCGCTCGCGGAATCAGAGCGCACCCCCCCACAGGTTGGCCCGCTGTTCGATTGTTTACAAACATTTTGGCCCGAAGCCACATCTACTTGCCGACCCCTGTCATAGAGTCTATTACTGACCGACAGTTTAAGTTACCCCTCTTTGTGAAACAGGCTAGAGTTACCCCTCTGTCTCAGGGTTAAGTTACCTCGCTTCGTGAAACGGAAAACTCTGAGTTTCCCTCATTTCAGGGTTAAGAAACTCAGAGTTTTCAGTGAACCTGCTTCGTGAAACAGGCCCCTGATTGTTTTGTGTATTTTCTTAGACTGTTTTGTGTCTTTCTGGTTGTTTTGTGTATTTTCTTAGACTGTTTTGTGTGTTTCTGGCAGTTTTGTGTATGTTCTTAGGCTGTTTTGTGTCTTTCTGGTTGTTTTGTGTATTTTCTTAGGCTGTTTTGTGTCTTTCTGGTTGTGTTGTGTATTTTCTTAGTCCGTTTTGTGTCTCTTTCTGGTTGTTTTGTGTTTTTTCTTCGGCTTTTTTGTTTCTTTCTGGTTGTTTGTGTATTTTCTTCGGCCGTTTTGTGTCTCTTTCTAGTTGTTTTGTGTATTTTCTTAGACTGTCTTATGTCTTTCTGGTTGTTTGTGTATTTTCTTAGACTGTCTTCTGTCTTTCTGGTTGTTTTGTGTATTTTCTTAGACTGTTTTGTGTGTTTCTGGCGGTTTTGTGTATTTTCTTAGGCTGTTTTGTGTCTTTCTGGTTGTTTTGTGTATTTTCTTGGGCTGTTTTTTCTCTCTTTCTGGTTGTTTTGTGTATTTTCTTAGGCCCTTTTGTGTGTTTCTGGTTGTTTTGTGTATTTCTTTGGCTGGTTTGTGTCTCTGTGTTTTCCTCTTACATCTCTGATTGCTTATTTTGTGTTTTTTAATTGTTTTGTGTAG
Source organism: Acanthochromis polyacanthus (assembly GCF_021347895.1). NCBI lineage: Eukaryota > Metazoa > Chordata > Actinopteri > Pomacentridae > Acanthochromis > Acanthochromis polyacanthus. Next base: position 40,243,202 of record NC_067117.1, read on the forward strand.
AAAAGATAAATTGTTCACACTTTCTGAAGCTGAACTCAGATTGTCACCTTGTTTTTTTAAAATTCTGAAACAGAAAAAAACATTCTAGACAGAATTGTGTCATCAGGTCAGATAAGTGCAGCTTGTAGATGATCTGTAGTCATTCTCCAGCAACACTGGAGACACGTTCCACACGTTTGGGACAAGAGTGATTTGAAGAAACTTGTGCATTCAGCAACTCTGAGGACTAAGCTTCATCTCAACCTCTCTGAAACCAGGAAGAGAACATCAGACTGAAACATGTCATCGTGGACAACCTCAGATGTCTCTGGTGCATCAGGTAAGTGAAGCTCAACACTAGCACGGTGATAAACGTGTCCTCTAAATGTAGCAGAGGACAGAGCAGCTCCAGGTCACATTCTTTATGAAAATCCTCGTCTGTTTTATTTAAGAGCAGCGTTTGTTACAGATTGTTGTTCAGATACAATGAAAAAGTAGAACAAAATAAGAGTAAATTAAAATATTAGAGAAAAAGGGAATCTCCAGTTTAGTTGTGTCTTCATGTGTCCTGTTGTAGAGCTGTAACTTCTAAATGTGTGACTGCAGGGTTTCCATATAACATTTATTTCATGTGTTTTTAAGCATTATATCTTAACTTCAGGATAACGTCACATTATAAAAGATACTGTAAGGTGATTACTTATGTTTTTATCTGAATTTTAATGCCATTCTTATGTGCCTGATGCAAACACTGCTGTTTTTTTTGTTGTTTTTTTGTGGTTTGGGTTTTTTTCTTTCTGGAACCTGCGCCTCTGAAAGTGGCTGCAAAGTTTGGTGTTTCTTAACTGTTTTTGATGTATTTTTTCATATTTTTGTCGTGTTTTGTCGGCTGCTGATAGAGGTTTTTGCTGGGAGAAGAGTTTATTCAAGAGAAAAAAAAAGACACTGGTGAAGACGGTTAAAACATACGGTGAATGCAGTCTGCTGTGTTTTACTGAAACCTGTTTGAATCAAAACATCTCAGACTCAGCTGTGGGTCTACCTGGATTCACCCTCATAAGGTCAGACAGAGATGCTAAAGCTAGTGGTAAGAAGAAAGGAGGAGGTCTGGTTTTATTTGTTAACCAGAGATAGTGTAACTCGTCACACAGAACTGTTCAGGAGAAGTTGTGTTGTCTAAATATCAAACTGTTGGCAGTAGCCCTTCGGCCATATTATGTTCCACGGGGGTTCAGTCATATCATAACAATACTTGTGTACATCCCACCCAAGACTTGGTTCCATGTGATGTTTTGCATGATCCTGTTGCTAGGATACAGACTCAACATCCTGAGCCACTTGTAATACAGTTTTTCTCAGTATCTTTAGTACGTTTTTCAGATCAGAACTGAAATTCTCTAAACTTCTTATTCAGTCTCCACATCATCATGTCTCTGGTTCACATCAAAAATCAGTTTCTCATTTCTCTGAACCAGTTGTAAATGCTTGCTTCATCCATGAAATGATTCTGTCCAATTCTCTGCTGTTTCCTCCATTATCAGCTGCTTCTGTCCTGCTGATCTAAACGTATTCTAACGGCTCTTTGTTGAATAGTCTCACCCCCTCAACATTTAGCATTAGTTCATCACATCAGTCTTTATCTGCATAACGGTTTGAACAGGCTGTCAGAAGATGTCAGGATGTTTCTGTACATTTCCACTAGACATTCTTTCTAAATCTGTCCTCTAAGTGTGAAGGGTTAGAGTTTTCTGAAATCACTCAAAGACTGTATGAATGAGTTCAATCTTTTTTTAATCAGTTTGTTCAGACGTCTTGCATCCTTGTTCTTTATACTGCCTCCCAGCAGACTGCAGCATAAAACAGGACACCTGCTACCACAGACTGATAAAACATCTGCAGCATCTTACTGCACATGTCCAGTGATTGAAGGCGATAAAGTCAGCTCTGGCCCTTTTTGGAGATGAAGTCTACGTTTGTAGACCAGTCTAACTTATTATCAAGGTGGACACCTAAATATTTATGATGTCACCATCTCCATGTCCACAAGTGTTCACTGGATGAAGAGGTTTGGATCTGTGAAAATCTATGATCATTTCCTTTGTCTTTGAGGCGTTGAGTAGCAGGTAGTTTTAGTGACTCCAGTCACTGAAGGTATTTATCAGTAGATGGAGGCCATTCTGACAAACATGGATCATCCACTTCACATCTGCCTCAGAGAATAACAAAACATCAGTGGACGGCTCCTTTCCCTGCAGGACTGGAAGATTCACAAAATCTTTCTACCACCAGCAATTAGACTATTTAATTAATTCTAAAGTAAATAGATGAGACCAGACAATTGAATTTCCCTTCGTGGATTGATAAAGTTATTGTATTGTTGCTCTAAATGTTCCATTTAAATTACAGTAATCAAACTTGAAGTCAGTGGTTTGACGTTGATCTGAGCTCTCTTATTTCAAATGTGTTCTTCTAAAAGGGTCAGACTATCATCAGTATTGATATATTTCTAGCTAATGTTCATGATGTGTTGACTGAATGGTCCTCACATGTTGAAAACATGTTTTTCTCCACAGTCGCACCAGCAGCACCTGAGGTCCAGCTGGGTCAAACGCTGCTCAGCGGCTCGTCTCGCTACTTGGTTCTGGACTTCATTGGTGAAGGCTGCTTTGGAAAAGTAGCCAGATGCTGTGACATGGACACCGACAAGACAGTGGCTGTCAAGATCATCAAAAACATTGATTTTGTCCAGGACACCGAAAAAGAGGTACAAATTTTGACTCTTTTTGATTGTATTTCCATACTCAGGTGTTGAATTCTCCAGCAAAATATGTACCATGAGCTGCTGATATTTTCTCTTCATGTAATGTAGACTACATCCTCCTATTTTCTCCCCAGCTGTCCATGTTGAAAGCGATCAGTGTCCTCAATCCAGACCTCACTAATGTGGTCAAGTTCTTTGAGCAGTTTGATCACATCGGTCACACCTGTCTGGCATTTGAGATGCTGGACAGAAGTCTCTACGACCTGATTGAGCAACGAGACTATCAGCCATTGTCTCTCCAGGAGATCCGCCCTATTGCAAAGCAGGTTTGTTTGATTGTACTATAGAACCAATCCTCTATTTTTATGCTGATCAGTGAATGTAACCATAACCCTACCTCTAATCCTGCACTGCAACATGTGATTGACTAAATCCCAAACCTGTCCGTTCTTGTTTTGTCCCTGCAGCTGATGGTTGCTTTGGACGCCTTGAAGGGTCTTGGGTATCCTCCACGCAGACATCAAACCGGACAACGTCATGTTTGTCAATCTGCAGGTCCAGCCCCTCAGGGTCAAATTAATCGACTTTGGTCAAGCCGTGTCAGCCTCCAAAATCCAGGCTGGGCTGGAAATTCAGCCATGGGGGTACAGGTGGGTTCCTCCTGATTGGGTCAGATGTTTTTCTGGATGAGAAGTCTAAACTTCCACCTGGTTCCGTTGTCCTCAAACCTCGCCAACAGATGTCTCATATTTGACTCTTGTCTTCCTTCCTCAGGGCTCCAGAAGTTGTCCTGGGCCTCCCTTTCACTGAGGCTGTTGATGTGTGGGGCGTGGGCTGCATCCTTGCCTTCCTCTACCTCGCTGACAACCCCTTCCCTGTTGACTGCCTCTATAACATGGTAGGTCAGCTGCTTCAGAACAATATCTAGAACCAAGTGGAAGTCTCATGCACAACATCAGCTGATGTGATGTATATTATATTTTCAGATGAAGTGTATTGTTGATGTTCTGGGTCTGCCGGACGACCACCTGCTCCACGCTGGAATATACACGAGTTCTTCTTCACTGAGCAGGAGGCTGCTGATGGTCCAACTTGGAGATTGATGGTAGAGTAACAAGTTTGTCTCAATTATTGTTGGTGAAATATTTTTTGTGAGCTATTCTAAAGCAGTTTTCATATATTTGTGTTTTTCCTTAAGACACCAGAAGAATACTCACATGTCAACGGCATTGAAGCAGAGGAGTGGAGCGACTCGGTGGGGCTGCCCAGCCCTCTGGAGGAGCTGGTAGATGTAGGTGCTCTCTGCTGTGTTGTATTAGTTTAGACTGAATCAGCTCCAGTTGTTGATTTCTCTTCTGAAAGCTGAGAGCTCATCAGCTAACCTGACTCTGTTTCAAATGCAGATCTATCCACGAAAAGACTGTGTTGAATTTTGAGGACAGACTTGCTTTTGTGGACTTCCTGAAACAACTGCTGCATCTTGATGGGGATCAAAGAATATCTCCCCGTGAAGCTCTGCAGCACCCATTTATCACCATGTCCCACCTGCCTGTGAACCCTATCAGCATAGAATAGTAAGTTTACACCAACAGTAGAGAACAGAGGCTGGAAGATCTGATGGAGTTAGTGATTAACTGATTTTTACTTTATCCAGTTTGACCACCTCGAAAGCTATGATGAGCATCTGCCCGGTGGAGGACTCAGCAGACAAGCTGAACATCTCAGAAGCCTCTAAACCTGGACTTTCCTGGACTTCTGACGGAGCCTTTGACTCCATTGATGAAGAACCACATCCCTGCTCCAATGACGAAGAACCACTCATCTGGTCTTCTGATGGAGATACATCCAGAGACCTCAGAGCCTCAGCCTTCTCTGATTCTTGAAAAAAAAAAAAAGCTGAACAGGATTCAGAAACTCTTCAGCCGAGTCGGGGCTGCCTTTAGCTGCTGCTGGCGTCCCACGGTCGAGGACTGACTGCATTTTACTTTTTTGAGTTTCCTTTCTGGTTCCTTATTTCAGTTTTGTTTTTGTTCTATATTTTAGTTGACTTTGGAAACCTTATTTGAGTTTATCTTTATGTTTCTTATTTGAATTTGTTGTTTGCTTCCCCTGCATGTTTTCATTGAAAAATGAATCCGCATGCTTTTGAGCATAAGGAAATACAATTTCTCACACAGTCTTCATTACTGGCTACAAGTCAACAGAACAGACACCTGTTGTTTTGAGCAGCAATTCCCAAACCGTGGTACAAACACCTCAGGTGGTTTGTCTGCAGCAGCAGCGATTAGTAGAAAAATTAGCTCAATGCTAAACTTTTATTGACTATTTATGGGTCTGAATGAGCTTGAGCAGAAGGATAACAGTGAACTGTAATGAATGGGACAGATAAAAGGAATGCAGAGATGAGTAACTGATGAGTGGATAAATGGTTCAAATAGCTACCTATATGTGTTTATTCTTACTTCAGCCAATCTGTCTGAGGACTTTTATCTATGACCATTCATGAATAAGAATGTTTAAAACACACATTTTATCTGTAGCACGGCAAAAACAAGGCATCACACCGGGTTTGACTCGGTTCTACCAGCTTCTTTTAACTCAGGACCTTCTCTCATTCACAGTTTGTTTCATCCGTCTTCCCAGCAAAACTGAAATCTGTTCCTGAGGTGCATGTAAATGCTTTTTCTGTCCCTGCTGCCTCAAACCTTCCTTTAGTCCTGCTGTTTGTATAGACAACCGTTAACTTACCTCGTCAGTCAATCCATGACAACTATTCCACAAATGTCTGCGTTACATGGAAACTAACGTCTGTTAAAGCTACAGTACGCAGAAAATCTAGGTTTTGTAACGGCCACAGTCAGAGGTCATGCTTCGGTAAACCAGTGATTGTAATGAGCTTATATGGCTGTAACGGATGACTGAGGACCTGTCCAACATCTTTCACCCTAAGTCAGATGGGACAGGCTTCACAGGACAATGGACGTATCAGAACTTGTACCCAACTTACAAGTCACTGAAAACATAAACTCTGAATAAACAATGATGTCACACTGGTTTCAGAACAATGCTGACCTGATATGAACATGAGCTCCACACAGGCTCTGGTTCACAGCTGAACTCCTAGTTAGTGCAGGTACAAGTTGATTAGTTAGAATGAAGTTCATCCTGAACTCTGAACACAGTGGTAAGGAGGCCTGTAAGGGTCAGGAGAGGAAGGTGTAACCCACCTAAAAACGTGACATCAATAAATAAATAGTTAATTAAAATACATAAAAACATTGAAAAGGTTACATCTGATCCACCAAGAGTTAAAATCTGATGATTAAAATGCATAAATAAGTTCATTTGCTTGAAATATGTTCATTTAATTAATTGAAAGTCAGTTAAAAACAGGCATAAACTAACCGTGACGTCACCCGTTGGTTTCAACGGCAAGAAAATGAAGCCCGGATTTTGCTACTTCCTGCTCGCCGTTTTGGATTTTTTGGAGCCAGTGACGTAAAAAGCGTCATCAAACAGACTGGACTGGAGAGCAACTGGGGGCAGGATTGGCTGAGGACTCTCTTATCCCGCACATTTTACCGCAGAGGCTTCTGTTGCTGTCTATCAAGTATAGCCACGCCCCCTGGCTCCGCCAACTTTAACGATTTATTTAAAATTCAGTATTGATTTATTTTAAGATCGGCCACCTGATCTCTCATTTTGACCATGAAACTAACGGGGGAAAAATCCTGAGCTGTAGAAAATCAGTCTATCAAATTTTATTTTTTCCAAAAATGAATTGGGTCTATGGAGAAAAAGCTTTTTGGAGCCAACCCGAGCGGACGGCGTGATATTGCAAGTTTTTGACACTTCCGAGTGGCCACTGGAAATGCCGCTGGGCAGTGGCATCTCGCCCAAACAGTGGCATTAACCATGGCACAGTGGCATTAACTGTGGCATCCAGCGCAGTGCCACAAAAAGTGTCACTGCTCGCTGCCAGTGCCACAAATCGGACCTGCTGTCTCTCCAGAGACGATCAGCTGCAGTCAATTCCAGTCATTTTCAGTACAAAAAATTGCTAATATTCTATTTGTAAATAAAAAAATATGACGAGAAATACAGGGCATATTTGACGCGCATCGCGAGGTGCATTTCCTTGAAAACGACCGATTCGTGGATTATATACCGACTTCAAGACATGTTTTGGACAAAATAGTTTACTGGCTTGTGTCGTCTGGATGTCCAAGGTTGGATTATGGCCGTTTTTTGTGGAATATTTTCATCTGTGTGTAATAATGAACCCGGAAATGTGAGTCGCGCTGTGTACGTTGAAGCCGTGTACAGAGAAAGGATGGATGGATATTCGTTGTTTGTCGGACAAATGTTTTTATATTATCCGCTGTGGTAATCACATCTGAAAGTGGTTTATACCGGCGGATTCATGAGAATCTAAGCTTTCCATCGGCGTATAATGTTTATATAATCGCGTTTGCAGCCTTCAGACATTCTTTAAATTCCTATGCAAATTAGTAAGTGTACCGCCGGCGGTACACTGAAGTTTAACGGGTTAAAAATGCTCGAGTTTGCAGCGCAAACTCCCAGCGCAAACTATATACTCCCAGTCCCGCTTGACTTCTCGCTCAGCTTTTGCCTCCAGCATAAGCCCCGCCCACAAAAAACGTCACAATGTTTGTAAACAAATAAAAGGTCTATTGTCCCCATCACGCTATGGTCTCTCCGACGGGCAGCTTCACTCTTCAGCCAATGACACGGTCAAGCGTTCATATGATTGGCTGAACCGTACACCCACCCCCACGTGGGGTGAGTTTTTGTGATTGGCTGAAAGGAGGGAGACATCTGATTGGCTACAGAAACTTCCGTGTTGAAAAAAACGCATTTGTGGATGGAGCTGACGGCAGAGCAGTCTCAAAAAAGATTCACACATAAAAGCAGTTTGTGAATGCAGAAATACATTTGTGAACTTTCTTAATTTATTTGTGGATTGCAGTTTACATCTAACTATAAGAAGAATACTTTAATAGAAATGATTTAAAAGTATGGCTGTTAAAAAAAACGCTCCTTCCCCTTTAAGCGTTTTGCTGCCTCGTGCCTTTAACCAAAACGTGCATTGCACAGTACAGCAGAGAGCAGACGAGAGACGGCGAGAGAAAAAGCAGCGAAAAATAACGAACAAAACTTCTTTAAAACGAGTTTATTGGAGATTGGAAAAGGAAAACCAGCCCGGTTGCTGATGCGCGAGGATTGTGTTGAAGTTGACCGCGACGGTTTTTGGTGAGTTTTGATTTGTTTTATGGTAAACTTTTTCTGCAACATGTACGCCTCACTGACTGCGGCTGCCCACTCGAGCGATGTGCCTGCAGCGCCGCCATCTTGGACCGGGGCCAGCCGAGGCAGCGGTGCATAGACATCTATGGAGGAGAGAGGTACTGCTGAATCTAAAAGTGGAATTATTCGCCGAATTTTGAACCGATTGCCAAACTGTTTGATTTTTAGAAACGTCATACTTGTAGCTACTATACAAGGTGCTCGGATATTTTTTGTCAAGAATCAACAACAAGTGGGACACAATCGTGAAGTGGAACGAAATTTATTGGATATTTTATACTTTTTTAACAAATAAAAAACTGAAAAGTGGGGCGTGCAATATTATTCGGCCCCTTTACTTTCAGTGCAGCAAACTCACTCCAGAAGTTCAGTGAGGATCTCTGAATGATCCAATGTTGTCCTAAATGACTGATGATGATAAATAGAATCCACCTGTGTGTAATCAAGTCTCTGTATAAATGCACCTGCTCTGTGATAGTCTCAGGGTTCTGTTTAAAGTGCAGAGAGCATCATGAAGACCAAGGAACACACCAGGCAGGTCCCAGATACTGTTGTGGAGAAGTTTAAAGCCGGATTTGGATACAAAAAGATTTCCCAAGCTTTAAACATCTCAAGGAGCACTGTGCAAGCAATCATATTGAAATGGAAGGAGTATCAGACCACTGCAAATCTACCAAGACCCGGCCATCCCTCTAAACTTTCACCTGAACAAGGAGAAGACTGATCAGAGATGCAGCCAAGAGGCCCATGATCACTCTGGATGAACTGCAGAGATCTACAGCTGAGGTGGGAGAGTCTGTCCATAGGACAACAATCAGTCGTACACTGCACAAATCTGGCCTTTATGGAAGAGTGGCAAGAAGAAAGCCATTTCTCAAAGATATCCATAAAAAGTCTCATTTGAAGTTTGCCACAAGCCACCTGGGAGACACACCAAACATGTGGAAGAAGGTGCTCTGGTCAGATGAAACCAAACTCCAACTTTTTGGCCACAATGCAAAACGATATGTTTGGCGTAAAAGCAACACAGCTCATCACCCTGAACACACCATCCCCACTGTCAAACATGGTGGTGGCAGCCTCATGGTTTGGGCCTGCTTTCTTCAGCAGGGACAGGGAAGATGGTTCAAATTGATGGGAAGATGAATGGAGCCAAATACAGGAGCATTCTGGAAGAAAACCTGTTGGAGTCTGCAAAAGACCTGAGACTGGGATGGAGATTTATCTTCCAACAGGACAATGATCCAAAACATAAAGCCAAATCTACAATGGAATGGTTCACAAATAAACGTATCCAGGTGTTAGAATGGCCAAGTCAAAGTCCAGACCTGAATCCAATGGGAATCTGTGGGCAGAGCTGAAGACTGCTGTTCACAAACGCTCTCCATCCAACCTCACTGAGCTCCAGCTGTTTTGCAAGGAAAAATGGGCAAGAATTTCAGTCTCTGGATGTGCAAAACTGATAGAGACATACCCCAAGCGACTTGCAGCTGTAATTGCAGCAAAATGGCGCTACAACGTATTAATGCAAGGGGGCCGAATAATATTGCACGCCCCACTTTTCAGGTTTTTATTTGTTAAAAAAGTTTAAAATATCCAATAAATTTCGTTCCACTTCACGATTGTGTCCCACTTGTTGTTGATTCTTGACAAAAAAATTAAAATTTTATATCTTTATGTTTGAAGCCTGAAATGTGGCGAAAGGTTGAAAAGTTCAAGGGGGGCGAATAGTTTCACAAGGCACTGTATATGTAAAGTTCTTCTTATACTGTCTGTGTTCTGTCTACCTGGCATGAACCCACATTGGTCCTCATCAATCAAATCTGTAATAAACGATTCCAATCTTTTAGCAATAATTGAAGTAAACAGTTTGTAGTCTACATTCAGAATGGGATATTGGTCTGAAATTTGTGCAGTCATCTCTATCCTTTCCCTTCTTTAGGAATCACAGACACAATTGCATCGTTCCAAGATGGAGAAATCCGGCCTTCCTTTATAGTCCAATTAAAAGACCTTAATAGAATTGGGTTTAATTTGTCACGAAATGCTCTGTACCACTCTGCAGGAAACCCGTCACTGCCCGGAGTTTTATTAGTCCTTCAGTCTTCCCAGTGCTTTATTTAATTCTTCCAGTGTAATCTCTTTAGTAATTGTTTTGTTCTGTATTTCACCAATACAAGGCAAGTCTAAGGAGTAAAGAAAGTCCTTTATATACTGTATATTTACTGTCCCATCTTGTGAATAAAGCTGTTTTGATAATAATCCCGAAAATCTTTTTCAATCTCCTTAGGTTTAGTTTCTATTTTTCAGATAGTGGGTTTTTGATTCTATGAATTGCTGTGTGTGTTTGTTGTTTTCTCAGTCTCACGGGAAGTAACTTGGCCGATTTAGGGCCAAGTTCGTAATAGCTTTGTTTTACATATCTTGCCTTTTCCTCAACTTCTTGATTAAGTAATTCTTCTATTTGAGCTTTCACTTCAGTCATCTGTTTTTGTACATTGAGTTCTCTTTTAATCTTGAATTTTTACTCTAAAGGTTCCAAAGTATTTGTCAATTTTTCATATTTTTCCTTTCTGAGTCTCTTAAGTTGGGTAGTTTTTGATATTAATTTTCCCCGCAGCACAGCCTTCAAAGAGTCCCAAAGAATTAGAGGATCAACTTCCCCATTGTCATTCTCTCCCAAGAAATATATCGATGTCTTGCTTAATATCATTCACTATTGTCTCATTGTTGAGAATGCCCACGTTGAGCGGCCACACAGAGTTCTTGGAGGGGTGTCAATTTAAATAGTCAAAAAAATTGCATTATGGTCAAGGACCTCAGCAACCCCTATTTTTACAGTCCAAGATTCTATAACATGCTTCTTTTTGCATTAAAAAGTAATCAATTCGTGTGTGCACTGAATGGGGAATGGAATAGTGTGTGTAGTCTCTTTGTGATAAATGTAGTTGCCTCCATACATCTACAAGTCAATTTCTTCAAGGGTTGTGTTTAGAAATTTAGTTAATTGTTTCCTAGTTCTGTTTGACTTGTTGTGTCCAGATTATAGTTTAATATTACATTAAGATCTCCACCACAAATACAAATTCCTTCGTTTCTAATGAGATCACATCAAATAAGTCTTTAAAGAAAGTATTTATTACTGTTTGGAGGTGCATATATACAAACTAAAGTCAAAATGCTGTTTTCAGCCTTCCCCTTCACCATAACATAACGTCCCTCTGTCCTGTATTTCTTTATATATTTCAAATTTCAAAGAGTTTGAAATGAGGATAGCTACACCTCTTTTGTTACTATGACTATGGGAGCTGTGGTAGATTTTCCTGTATCCAAATTCTTTTAGTTTCTCATGCTCCTGCAGTGACATATGGGTTTCCTGCAGAAAGATGACATGCTTATTTTCTCTCTTTATTTTCTCTTACTCTGGCTCTTTTAATTGCATTACCAAGGCCATTAACATTAAGTGACATTATTTCAAGTTTCTGTGACATCAAAAATATGAGTAAAATAAAATGATCCTCCTCCTCCACACACCTCCATAACAATGATGTACATGAATGAACTAGTGAACAAACAAACTGGTACTTATGAAAGTACTTTAACATGTCAACATATTGACTTCTAAGATGAGGTATTTGCAATACACTCTGGGTTTTAATCCCAACAATAATTGAGGGGGAAAGTCTCGCACACTGCGAGGGCCCCTTCCCAGAACTAGTGAGTAACCCACTATGAGTCTCACTCGTTCCAGTTCAGATTTGTTATCCTCCTCGAAGTCGGGCAAACAAATGTATTGATTAAGCCTACTGTAGAACCATCATTACTGTCCATAAATGTAAATGTAACGAACACAAAATAGCCTATGTATAGAGCCCAATGAAATAAATGAAAAGTACCTGCAGAGCATTCTGATATGTAGTTAAACTGGGTGACTTTAAACTCCTGGAGTCACTGGCGTACGCGCTGGACAGTGGCCTTGTCTCTCTGTGGAGGGACAAGTTGCCATGGTGACGCATTCTCCAGCTGATCCAGCAGGGAAACTGTGTCGAGTCCTCCTCGTTCCTGGAAATCGTCTACCGCAATTCCTCGCTGTCTCATATCACGCACAGCTTCCCCTGGGTTATAGTATAACTGAGGACCCGTGTCCCAATGAATACGAAGCTTGGGGAAAGGTGATTGAAATCGGATGCCTTTTGCCTTTAGAGCGCTCTTCACATGTTTGTAGGCTCGGCCCTGTTTGCACCACTGTCGCTGTGTAATCGTGGTCAAAAGCTATGGGCTTGTCTCATATGGATATCTTCTTCCGCCAGCATTTCTCAGGACAGATTCCTTGATCTTAAACTCAAGAAAGCTGACGATGATGGACCGGGGCAGAGCATCCACGCCTGGCTTGGGTCCAAGAGAGCGGTGAGCTCGTTGTATTTGCGGTTCCGTACTTTCGTTAATTAGCTTTTCACTTCGAAGCAGATTTTCAACAAAAGTTACTGGAGAGTCACCTTCTTCTCCCTCAGGTACCCCGTATATCCTCAGATTGTTCCTTTTTCCTCTCGATTCCAGATCGTTGATCTTGTCGATCATCTTCCTCTGCTCTCTCAGTGACTGCCTGAGTGCATCGTTAGCCACCGCTGACGAGATTTCAAGACTCTCAATTCGAGTCTGCGCTTCTTCGAGTTTTCCGCCCTGCTCCTGCACCGCCAGCTTGGTCGCTGTTAGCTGCTGGTTGATGTCATGTTTGAGTGTATTCATGTCTTGTTTCATGTCCGCTTTGAATGAATCCAAATTATATTTCAGCTCTGTCTGCAGGACACTTATTTGTTTGCTAATGTTTATCATAGTCTCATGCAGGGCCTGCGTTGTCACCTCGTCGCCGTCGCCCTCTTCTTCATCCGTGTTAGCATGTGCTTCGTCATGTTCAAAATCTTGCTGTTCTGTCGGTTCTTGCATTTTCCTTTGCTTTTTCTTATATCCCCCGGGCATATTTTAAAAGAAAATGTCTCTTTCAACAGCAGTAAACTTGAATTTCAGGGGAAAATACCGCCCTTCCTCGAGGAGCTCAAAGACAAGTCAGCCATTTTGGTTCGCCGTAACCCGGAAGTCAATCAGTCTAATATCTGAATGTCGAAATTTGAGAATGGGCCGCTGAGAGGTTCTGGAACTGGGACGCACTCGCTTTTTTTGAACGACGCTTGGTTAAGCGTCTGTGCAGAGACCGGAGCAGAGTAGCTTGGTCGGTATGGCAACCTGAAGCGTCCTGTTCACAAGAACCGTCGGGGCACCGTCGGCTTTGTTCGGGCCAGCTTCGGTCGGTCTCAGCCGAGGGTGTGGAGCCAGAACGACTCTTTCTTCAGAGTTGACTCAAAAAAATAGCTTGATTAAAAAAAAAAAAAAAAAAAACGCAGGCTCTTGGTCTGTCTCTGCCAGCAGGTTTGGCTGAGGGACAGATAGGTGAAGGAGCCGCTGAAAAACTTACACGATGTATTTATTTAGGAAGATGGTGTGGTCAAAGTAAAACTGACTTAATAGCAGCATCTACACGATCGCAGTGTTTCCCCTCCTATATGACCGATGAGGCGGGCCGCCTCGCTGGTATAGACCACCGCCTCACTACAATTTTGCCGAAATTGCCGCCTCACTGGTCCGCGCCCAAAAAAAAACAAACGGAAAGCACCAAGCCACCCGAGCTGTCATTTTTAACTGTGCGGGTCCGTCGGCTGCTCTCCCCGGTCTCCCCCTAGCTGGTCGGCTAACACCTGCCGCCGCTCATCTGCCCGGGACAAACCACGCACGCATGCACCCCCCCCCCCCGTTGGCCCTTGCCTACACCCCACCGCCTCACAGCCATTTCAACCCAGGGGAAACACTGCGATCGTTGTCCTCGTTGTCCTCCGAATACTGCTGCGTGATTGGCCTGAACCAATTTGGTGCTGTACGAAAAGTGAAGGCGGGAGCGGAGCAAGATGGTTTCTTGAGAGATTTGTGAACTCACAAATATCGCGAGAAATCAACTTGCTGGCAAGGTGAGTCTTGTAAAATTTACTGCTTGAGCTGTTGTAACTTATGGAAACATGGTTTCATTTTGAAAAATTCAAACACAGTTCTATGGTGTGTTTTAAACATTAAAAAGAAACTACATCAGTTTTAGCTCTGTTGGAAACCTCTCTGGACCTGCTGGTGTCAGTATTCATGGAACATTCGTTGAACATGGAGCCTGGATTTTGATCTCGGTTTGTTATAGGGCAAGCAATGAGAACAGAAAATGGAAAAATCATTCCACCTCCATGCATCACAGAGTGTCACTTATTTGTTTAAACCTTTAACACAGATGTCGCACATACTACTGAGATGGGTGCAAAAGTCTGAGACCACAAAACTGTCATATTTTCATGTAAAGCAAAATAATCATAAGTTTGAGGATTTAGATGCATTTAATTGCTTTAATTTCTCATTAGAAGATGTGACTGTAGAATGCAGAAGAAATACAGTGGGTATAGAAAGTATTCAGACCCCTTGAAATTTTTCACTCTCTGTGTCATTGCAGCCATTTGCCAAAATCAAAAAAGTTCATTTTATTTCTCATTAATGTACACTCAGCATCCCATCTTGACAAAAAAAAAAAAAAAAAAAAAAAAAAAACCAGAAATGCAGAATTTTTTGCAAATTCTCCAGAGATGCTCAATTGGGTTTAGGTCAGGGCTCTGGCTGGGCCAGTCAAGAACGGTCACAGAGTTGTTGTGAAGCCACTCCTTTGTTATTTTAGCTGTGTGCTTAGGATCATTGTCCTGTTGAAAGGTGAACCTTCGGCCCAGTCTGAGGTCCTGAGCACTCTGGAAGAGGTTTTCCTCCAGGATATCTCTGTACTTGGCCACATTCATGCTTCCTTCAATTGCAACCAGTCGTCCTGTCCCTGCAGCTGAAAAACACCCCCACAACATGATGCTCCCACCACCATGTTTCACTGTAGGGATTGTATTGGGCAGGTGGTGAGCAGTGCCTGCTTTTCTCCACACATACCGCTTAGAATTAACACCAAAAATTCAATCTTGGTCTCATCAGACCAGAGAATCTTATTTCTCATAGTCTGGGAGTCCTTCATGTTTTTTTTCAAACTCTATGCGGGCTTTCATGTGTCTTGCACTGAGGAGAGGTTTCCGTCAGGCCACTCTGCCATAAAGCCCCGACTGGTGGAGGGCTGCAGTGATAGTTGACTTTGTGGAACTTTCTCCTATCTCCCGACTGCATCTCTGGAGCTCAGCCACAGTGATCTTTGGGTTCTTCTTTACCTCTCTCACCAAGGCTCTTCTCCCACCATTGCTCAGTTTGGCTGGACGGCCGGGTCTAGGAAGAGTTGTGGTCGTCCCAAACTTCTTCCATTTGAGGATTATGGAGGCCACTGTGCTCTGAGGAACCTTGAGTGCTGCAGGAATTCTTTTGTAACCTTGGCCAGATCTGTGCCTTGCTACAATTCTGTCTCTGAGCTCCTTGGGCAGTTCCTTCCACCTCATGATTCTCATTTGCTCTGACATGCACTGTGAGCTGTAAGGTCTTATATAGACAGGTGTGTGCCTTTCCTAATCAAGTCCAATCAGTTTAATTAAACACAGCTGGACTCCAATAAAGAAGCAGAACCATCTCAAGGAGGATCAGAAGAAATGGACAGCATGTGAGTTAAATATGAATGTCGCTGCAAAGGGTCTGAATACTTCTGACCATGTGATATTTCAGTTTTTCTTTTTTAATAAATTTGCAAAAAATTCTACTTTTCTGTTTTTTTTTTTGTCAAGATGGGGTGCTGAGTGTACATTAATGAGAAATAAAATGAACTTTTTTGATTTTGGCAAATGGCTGCAATGACACAGAGAGTGAAAAATTTCAAGAGGTCTGAATACTTTCCGTACCCACTGTACTTCAGACTCTGCACCATTTCTAGGTCAATATGTAAACTGAAGTAGATTAGTGACATTGCCCATGTTAACTTCTTAGTTCAAAAAGTCAGATTTCCTTGAATTTCGTCCTTGATTGATTGACTCCTCAGAAACTTGTTCAAGTAAATAAACCTGTAGTCATTGTTCACATGCAATAATTATGACTGTGCCTGAACTGTCCAATAAGTCACTAAGTAACATTGTGATAGCTGAAAGATGGCATTACAAATAAGTTAGAGTGTCATAAATCAGTTATTCTGAACAAAGAGGCTGTCTCACTGTCAAACCATGACTGGACTGAAGGTTTCTAAGGGGGCAGTACATGGAGCTATAAAACATTTTGAAGAAACTGGATCAGTTGTATCCACAAGAGGACCAGGCAGACCAAAAGTAAGCACATTATGAGAAGATCAAGTTTTCTTTATTTACAGATAGACAATACAGATAACAAGAAAAGCACTCAGAGAGCACAGGCTGTGCAGTAACGTCTCAGAAGATGAGTAGTGTCTCTAAACTAGTTATCAGGAGGGTAAATAGGGCCAAATGTTTGGTGTGGGCTGAAACAGAGCAGCATTTCAAAGTAGATGAGGAAGTAAAGTCAGATTTATGAATGAATCCCAGTAGCACTAAGTGGCAGTAACAGCAGTGGTGTTGGGAATATTTAAATCTACAGAAGGGCTACTCCGGTGTTGGACACCTGCACTGAATCAACTCTACCCTGAGCAGCATCCAATGCTAAGATAAAAAAATGGAGAATCATGTACCACCCTCTGATTTGCATCCTGGTGGGGAAGATTCATACTGTAGCAGAATAACAAAAGCACCTCAAGGTTTTGACTGGAAGACCAAAGGAGACCAAGGAGTGCTGACTATCACAGATTTTTGTCCACGGTCATCTGATCTCAACCCCACTGACATTTACGAGGCACTTGAACATGGAGAAATATAAACATTCCTGACATGACAAGAAGCTCTTTAAAATACTGCCCGATCATGCTGGGAGAAGGTGGGTTTCTATACTTGAACAAATTTCACAGTCTGTGTACTTTAAGTGCTGCTGAGATATGAGATATTCTGAAATCCATGATTGTTTTTCAGTGTTAAATGTCCATCCATCCATTATCTTTACAGTGGTATGAAAAAGTATCTGAACCTTTTGGAATTTCTCACATTTCTGCATAAAATCACCATCAAATGTGATCTGATCTTTGTCAAAATCACACAGATGAAAAAACAGTGTCTGCTTTAACTAAAACCACCCAAACATTTATAGGTTTTCATATTTTAATGAGGATAGCATGCAAACAATGACAGAAGGGGGAGGAATAAGTAACTGAACCCTCTACCTAAGGAGACTTAAAGAGCTATTGAAACCAATTTCTACCAAACAATTTAAGTCAGGTGTGTGCCCAATCACTGATGAGTGGCTTAAAGCTGCCCTGCCCACTATAAAACACACACTTGGTAAGAATTGTCTTGATGAGAAGCATTGTCTGATGTGCACCATGGCTCGCTCAAAAGAGCTGTCTGAAGACCTGCGATCAAGAATTGTTGATTTGTATAAAGCTGGGAAAGGATACAAAACCATCTCTAAAAGTCTGGATGTTCATCAATCGACAGTCAGAGAAGTTGTCTACAAATGGAGAGAGTTTGGCACTGTTGCTTCTCTCCCAAGGAGTGGCCGTCCACCAAAGATGACGCCAAGAGTTCAGCGCAGAATACTCAGAGAGGTAAAAAAGAACCCTAGAGTGTCTGCTAAAGACTTACAGAAATCACTGGCACAGTCCAGTATCTCTGTGCACACATCAACTATATGTAAAACTAGAAAAGCACTCGGAGAGCGCATACCTCCGCCATGCCGTTTGTCTGTCTGTCCGTCTGTGTGTGTGTGTGTGTGTGTGTGTGTGTGTGTGTGTCTGTGTCTGTCTGTCTGTCTGTCTGTCTGTCTGTCTGTCTGTCTGTCTGTCTGTCTGTTTGTTTGTCTGTTAACAGCATAACTCAAAAACTCATGGACGGATTTTCACCAAATTTTTACAGGATGTCCGGATGAGCAAGAGTAAGAATCGATTAGATTTTGGAGGTGATCTGAATCACCGTCTGGATCCAGGAATTTTTTGAAGGTCGAAGGACAATTGAGAGATGGCCGCCAGGCCATCTCTCAATTGGACAGAGAGCCTATGCTGTTAACAAACAAACAAACAGACACACACACACACACACACACACACACACACACACACACACACACACACACACACACACACACACACACACACAGACAAACAAACTCCGGTGATTACATAACCTCCTGGCGGAGGTAACAATGGCCAAGAATGGTGTTCATGGGAGGACTCCACGGAGGAAGCCACTGCTGTCTAAAAAAGCATTGTTGCTCGTTTAATGTTCGCAAAAAGGCACTTGGACACTCCACAGAAGTTTTGGCAAAATATGTTGTGGACTGATGAAACCAAAGTTGAATTGTTTGGGAGAAACACACAACGTCATGTGTGGAGGAAAAATGGAACAGCTCACCAACATCAACACCTCATCCCCACCGTGAAGCATGGTGGAGGGTGCATCATGGTTTGGGGCTGTTTTGCTGCCTCAGGGCCTGGACAACTTGCAATCATTAATGGAAAAATGAATTCAAAAGTTTATCAGGATGTTTTGCAGGAAAATCTGAGGCCGTCTGTCAAACAGTTGAAGCTAAAAAGAGGATGGATGCTGCAACAAGACAATGATCCAAAACACAGAAGTAAATCAACTTCAGAATGGTTTCAGAAGAACAAAATACACGTTCTGGAGTGGCCAAGTCAAAGTCCAGACTTGAACCCCATTGAGATGCTGTGGCATGACCTCAAGACAGCGATTCATGCCAGACATCCCAGGAATCTGACTGAACTACAGCAGTTTTGTAAAGAAGAATGGGCCAAGATTAGTCCTGATCGATGTGCCAGACTGATCTGCAGCTACAGGAAGCGTCTGGTTGAAGTTATTGCTGCCAAAGGGGGGGCCACAAAATATTAAATGTGATGGTTCAGTTACTTATTCCTCCCCCTTCTGTCATTGTTTGCATGCTATCCTCATTAAAATATGAAAACCTATAAATGTTTGGGTGTTTTTAGTTAAAGCAGACACTGTTTTTTCATCTATGTAATTTTGACAAAGATCAGATCACATTTGATGGTGATTTTAAGCTGAAATGTGAGAAGTTCCAAAAGGTTCAGATACTTTTTCATACCACTGTACAACGCCATCAATCCAATCCTCTGTCAGGTATCGGGGGGCTGGAGTCTATCCTAGTGACTTAGGGTGGTCTCTAGTCTATCACAGTGCCACATAGAAAGTGTCAGGATTCCCCTCTCACTCCTACTCCCTCCTGACACCCTAAATCCCCCTCCCTATCTAGTTTTCTCCGTTTCTCCCTTTCTCCCTCTCTCCCTCTCTTCCTCTCTCCCTCTCTCCTCTCTGCAGGACTCGGCGGAGCAGGTCACAGCTGATTCCTGTTGCTAATCAGCAACCTCCCCGGAGCCTGGGCAGCTGTGTTTAATTCCTTCAATCACTCCTTTGCAATAAAGACTGGCTGAACTGTCCACACCCTGCCAGATTGTTGTACTCGACTCCTGCAGTCAGTGCCTCTCTCGCCTTCTCACCTTCTTTGAGAAAATGCCTTTTTGCTAACCCTGCTTCTCCTCCTTGCCTTGTCAGAACCAGCTGCCCAGAACTGCCTGTCAAGCCCAACCGGACCCGCTGTAGACCTCGCTGCCCTCCGAGTTCCTGTCCAGATCCCCTTCCCCTCCAAGACGCCTCCAGAACCCACCAAGGGTCTAACCCCCCTCCGAGCCCGCCTGGACCCACTTACCTGCCTCCTGACGTCCCCCCACCCCCACCCCCACCCCCGGCCGGTTCCGAACCCATGCCGTTCCCTGGATCGCCCAGCTCTGAGTTCTCTCCTCTCGGAGCCATCTCCTCTCCTCCCGGGTTCCTAGCCACCGGGGTTTCCAGTCTCTCCTCTCCGCACTCTGCTCCCCCCTACCTCGCTGAGTGTGAACCTCCGCCGATCCCCAGCCCAAAGACTCTGCGAACTGGACTCCCCCCATTCCCCTGAGCCCCGCCCGAAGATTCTGCAAACCGGACTCCCTCCATCTCTCCTCTGATTCATCTCCCTCCCCGGATCACTCTCAACCAGCTTCATACCTCCCTGTACAATAAACCCTCACTATTCTCACTCCTGCCTCGGTAGTGTGGTTCTCTGCACGAGTCCAATCTAGTTCTGTGACAGAAAGACATGCAACCAAGCTCACATTCAGACCTACAGACAATTTAGAACCACCAATTAATGTCTTTATTAGTTGTCTAAGATGTTGTTTTCTACTGTATGTATTTAAGAGTACACGATTTCTGCCATCTGCCCTGAACAGTGTAAACCGGGATTCATCCGTGAAGAGAGCACCTCTCCAACGTGACAGACGCCATCCAATGTGAGCATTTTCCCACTCAAGTCGAGTACGACGATGAACTGGATTCAGGTGGAGACCCTGATGAGGATGACGAGCATGCAGATGAGCTTCCCTGAGATGGTTTCTGACAGTTTGTGCAGAAATTCTTTGGTTCTGCAAACCGATTGTTTCAGCAGCTGTCCGAGTGGCTGGTCTCAGACCATCTTGGAGGTGAACATGCTGGATGTGGAGGTCCTGGGCTGGTGTGGTGAGGCTAGTTGGATGTACAGTCAAATTCTCTGAAATGCCTTTGGAGACGGCTTATGGTAGAGAAATGAACATTCAATACATGAGCAACAGCTCTGGTGGGCATTCCTGCTACAGCATGCCAACTGCACGCTCCCTCAAATCTTTCCACATCTGTAGCATTGTGCTGTATGATAAAACTGCACTTTGTTTTTTGTAAATTACTTAAATTAATAAAAATATGTGTAAACAAGAAATGTAAAAAAAAGACAAGTCAATTACACATCAATTACTTTAGTTCTTTCAAATTAATGTGAAAGCTAGAAACAAAATGAGCTCAGAGATCATAAAGAGCAGAATTACGCTTCAAATGGTACTTACCTCTGCTTATTAAACAGCAGAATGTAGCCCTTAGGGTCTCCAGCTATTCCCTGCTGAGATTCATGCGCCCAACTTCCCTCATCTCAGCTGCCACAGTAGGGAGAGTCTCAGCCACCTGGATGAACTCTTCAATGACCCCCGCAACACTAGTCATGTCAATGTTACTGGATCTGTTTTTTTTTTGTAAAGACATACATGTAAAGCAAATTGTCAAGTTGTGTTGTCACAATTGTCTTCAATCCTGCACGTGGAATTGTCATGTAAAACGAAAAATCAAATCTAACTTCTGCACTGTGCAGTTGTTTGAGATTAATGTTGTGGATAGAATGTCATAAAAGCATGCGACAGGCTAAGAGATAAAATCATTTGTGTGCAACTGCACTGAAATGCCTCTTTCTTTTGATCCTGCAGAACTGGTCGAATAAATCTTGTCAGAAAGCAACGAACTTCCTTGCCCCTCTACGCCAAAAATCCAGGCCTTTTGGGAGTAACACACATTATTAGTTCTACCATACAACTAAGTCTTAAAATATATTTACAACCAACCAGTTGTTCCTGGGGAGGACAGTATGCGTCGCCCACTGCCATCTGTCAAAATAATGTCCAACTCCGTGTCCAGTGCTGATTTAACAGCATTTGCAATGCCATCGACATTGGCCTGCTCCTCTGTGAATGTGACACTAGTCACAATGCTGTTGAGGTTGACCTGGCCATTGATCATCTGGACTACAGCAACAGGTCTTAAGCAATGACAATAAGAGGAGAAACCATGTCACACATAGTTTTGCTGTAATGTTTGTATGTAGTTACAGAACATTACAAAAAACTGTTTTGGTTTACTGTGAATACTTTTTTGGAGGAGGAGGAGGAGGACGGGCCAGCGCACTCTGAGGGGGGAAATTAAACCAGATGCCATTGCCTGCACCTGCCCTGGCTGGGATTGGGGCTGGCATGGCAGGAACTGGTGCCAAGTGGTCCGACCCTCTAACTTTGTATGTCGCACCAGCGGACAGGTCAACATGAGAGAACTAGTCATGTGAGGGAAAGACTACATCGGCACTGTCCCTCTCCACAAGGTAAATGGTCTGGGGATGGATCCAGGTAGGAAGGTAGATGCAAAAAAAGAACAAATCAATGGAAATATTAAAAATTTCTTGCTGAAAGAGGAAGGAGAGAGAGACCATACGCATTGCTGCTGGAGTCTTCCGTGTTTCTGTGAACCAGTTGATGACAGAGCATGAAATAATACTAATGTAAGGAAAGAGAAAATAATTCCGGGTGATTTTAAGGTCAGGTTTTTATGGACAATAATTGGCGATGTAAGTGGATTACTTTTGAATGCATATTGTTTCTGTTTTTTTTCCATTACCCAACTAGCCAGAGCTACTTCATGTAACTTTGTGCAGAACAAGTGTTTCCAAGGATCCATTAGAGCTTGTTGGAGCCACAACTCTTCAAATTATTTCCCCTGTCATCAAGCACGATTGTTAGTTAGTTTACCTGAATCACCTAGCCGGCCCATCGACCAGTATTCCCCAGTGTGGCCCTTCAGAAAAAATAATTGCCCACCCTTGTTCTAGGGAGTGCTTTTTGTAATCTGACATTAATCTTGACATTTTATGTTTTAATGTGTGCTTAATTGCTAGCAAGGCTAGCAAGTCAGTAGTCACTGGAGATGAGGCATCACAATTGTTCTATTTTGTCGTGACAATCAATTAACTTCAGTCAGTCAATGACATAACATATAGGCTACTATCTGAAAGATCCGGGAGAGGTTAGCCACGGTCATATCAATCACTCGGACCATACAGGTCTTCGCCGCTTGTGTCAATGTGAATCTTTCTCCGTCCATCTTGCGAAGTGCCAAAAGACCGGATTAGCCATGGTATTTATAGATTTATGGACGCGTACACCATCTGCAGGTTGCGTTGGAGTATTGCGGGATATACAATGTAGGCAGCCAAAGCCAACGTAGTTCTTATTGATCGCCAAGTGTCGTGGTCTACAGCCGTATGCAGGGGGCGCTACTATGGCAGATAATGTCATAGAAGAAGATCCACTGCAGGATACAACCAGAGCGGGAAACCCAGAAGATGAAGATGAGTTTTCCAACGTTAGAGCCGCACCATGAAATAATCAGAAATATGAAGCAAAGTGGAAGCTCTTACCATGAAATCTCATTAGCACTCGTAGCCGTTGGTGTTTAGAGGGGAGCTTCGGTGAGCAACATCAAAAAATATTGTCAAAAATTCGGTCTGGTGAATCAGATGTGAGGGAAGACAACTCATCACCTTGAAGTTGCTGTGGAAGAAGCTGTTCAACAGGTACATGTCTTATAATTATAATAATAATTATTATTACTATTAGTAGTAGTAGTAGTTGTAGTATAGCCTTTATTGAGCAGACTGCTGCAGTAAAGTTGTGTAATTATTGGTGTATTCTCTCTGACTGATATATAATATGTTATTAACACAGGCATTATGGGATCAGCTGCGAATTGATCATGTATGCTTTCATTTCTAGGTGAATAATAGAGTCAATTACCCTATTAAGGCCCGTCTGACTCATTTGCTGAATCAAGAGGTCATAAATATGGAGGATCAGACCATCAAATTCTGTGCGTCAGCTTTAGAGTGCCAGGTCGCTAGTGTCGGCCTGAACCGTTTTGTTGAGTCATGGAATGCCCACAGGGTGCCAGGTGCTCATATTCTCACACTCTCACTGTCAATCTTCCTCTCTGTATGTCTTTCTTTTTCTAATTTTGTATGCTGCATGTAGTTTTGGTATTGGAAATAATTAACTTGTAATTTGATATATACAGTATGATTTATATTTTGCAGTTGCTTAATTGTTGTTATTCTCAGGAGTCTGGTCTATAACGTAGTCTGAGGAAGGCTATTTTTTTTTTTATCTTCAGTTTTTGCCTTGTGCCAGTAATGTTGTTATGTGTTCAAATTTCTATCAATAGAAACAGCATCCAGTCAGTGCTGTGGTTTAGATAGTTTTTTAATGTAGATTTGCACCAATTCATGTACATTAAAAATTCTTTTCAGAGTATATGAATTTTAAATGGAAATTTTAAATAGTTGATTTAAATGTAATAGGCCTGGAACTGTTGACCAAAGAAATGAACAAGATAAAAGCCTGGTGTCCAGCAGGTTTATTCAAACAAACGTGGTCTGTATTTGTTCAAGCCATACCTGTATGCGGTGCATAAAGGAGGCAAACCAGGACAAGACAAATTTAATAACAAAAACAAACTTCATATGAAAAAAGACTGTATATTTACAGTGTTTGCACATAACACAATATTTACAACAAACCTTCCACTCTTTGTAACCCAGTATGTAGATGGAGTTGCAGTTCAGATATCAGACAACAGGTGGCGCTACACAGCAGCTCACTGAGCCAGACTAACTGCAGACTCCACCACTTCAAGTACTCCTCGTACAATCGGGACTCTTTTTTCTTTTAGAACCCAAACTTTAGGCTTAAATTTGGTTTCCGTGCTCATTCAGATTTTTTATATTTTGTAACTCTGACCAGATTACTCTTAACTGTCATTGGCTGCCACTTGTTACAGGATGTTTACTCATGGGATAAATATGCACCTTCTATAATATGCATTCTTCCATTTTCAAACAGTTATCAACGTGAGTTACATGCCCTCGCGATCAGCCTTTTAAAATTCTCGACTCCTCAAAGTCGCTGGATCCTTTCATGTGTGCCCAATGCATAAAAACACGCAGATTTATTAGCAGCACATAAAGGTGTAATTATTAATAAGTTGGACACAATGGCAGCCCGTGTGCTTCTCATTCATTCATCTATAAAGCTTCAGACTGTGTGCAGGTTGCACACTTCAGTGGTGTGGCAGGAGCAGCCTCCTTGTAAATATCTCCAGTCCGTTTGCTTCGACCCTTTGGCTTTAAGAAGCGTGCAGCCGGTTGGTGAGGCTTCGCTGGCTCAGTCTGTGAGATTTGGAAACGCTTGTGCTCTCAGTCTTGACCCCATTTTCACGAGCAAACTTCTCCTCCTCCTCCTCCTCCTCTTCGTCCTCCCGCTGGTCTCCCAGGCTGCACTGTGTCTCAAATTCAACAGTTCTCTGCTCCCTGGCTATCATGAGCAGCATCTCTGCATCCACTGGCTGACTGGAGAGAAAGGGGTGACACATCGTCTCAACCAGTCCAACCACTGTCCCCAGCACTGCAAACAAAGAGCCCACCAGGTAGACCTTCAGCAGGCCTCGGCTGGGCTTCTGGCTCAGCATTTCTTTGGCAAATGGGATCAGTTCCTGAATGCTTTCCATTTCTACCATGTCTGCTTCAGCTGAGATACAAGATGTTGTGTGTGGACCTATACAAAGGAAGCACAGTGAGAATTTATACAACCTTTATACAACTATTCATAAATAATACAAAGGCATTATTTATTAATTTATTTAATTTTAAAACTGCCAAATTTGTAAAACTATTTACACTAAATCCTTTTTTATGTGGAGTTTGCAATGTTAGAATCTGAAATTACAAATCTTCAAATATTGTCTTTACTTTATTGTTAAATGCACAGCCATAAGTATGTATGAGGGTACTTCACAAAGTTCTTGACCTCACCAACGAACCATCACAAGAGGAAGATTGTTAATCCATTTTTTTTAAACACAGTCTCCTTTAACTTGAATGCAGTCAGTCCAATGATGATCAGATTTCCTTATCTCTTCACAGAAGATGGCATCTTGATCAACAGCATTAATGACTTCATCATCATTCTGAAAACAGTGACCACACAAGTTGAGTTTAGAGGCAGATAGAAGTACAGCCTGGGCTAGTAAGATTCATGGAGCAACACTTCAACTGCTTCTGCCTCCTGTGCTGTGTAGATGAACACAGCAGCCAGCTTAAAGCCTCCCTCACCTCTCCTCTGATTGCTTCAAACATTTGACTTTTTGTTGACTCTGATATAAGGCTTTATAGTATATAGTTATGCCACAAAATGGGAGTTACACCACATGTGTTCAGGTGAGGCTGAGAACTTTTTGAAGTACCCTCATGGCTTCAGAAAATGACCACATTGGTTAATAGTAACTAACTGACCTCCAGTTTTAGAACAAATAGAAAAACAAGCTCAATGCAAGCAAAATTTTAACCCTAATGTGTTTGTGGGCATTGTAGCTCTGGGCTATTTGAAAATGCACTAATGCAACTAATTTCTAATGCCCCACTGCACAAAACAGTTTAGTTTTTTTTTTTTAAACCAATAATATCTTGAAAGAGAGAAACAGCAACTTACTGTGAAGCGGTCTGTTGTTTGTTCTTACTTCTCCCGAGCTCCAGTTTGTGATAAGAACACACCTTCACGGGATACTGTGGTCATTTATAGGCCCTCTCTCTCCACCCACATGGTCTGCAGCTGAACATTCATGAAGTCACAGGAGGCTCTGAGCCAGAGCCTTTGACCTAGTTACATGTCTATCACACAGTCAACACTGTTTCTAATACCCCCACTGATATTTAACAAGACTCTGTAGTTAATACTATCTAATATGGGAATAATGTCATAGTAAAAATCTCAGAACATACAGTGCATATGTAGCTGCAGGTCAATTAAGGAATTTTAAATGACTGTTCAGCTGGAAATGACTGATTTTTAATGGAATATCTCCATAGGGGTACAGAGGAACATTTCCATCAACCATCACTCCTGTGTTCTAATGCTACATTGTGTTAGCTAATGGTGCTGAAAGGCCCAGTGATGATTAGAAAACCCTTGTGCAGTTATGTTAGCACGTGAGTAGAAGAGTTTTCATGGAAAACATGAAATTGTCTGGGTAACCCCAAACTTTTGAATAGTAGTGTGTAGCTGCTGGTCAACTATAGGGAATTTATGGTGTTGATTGTTTAATGCTGCATTGGTGTCAGTGTACCATAGCAAATGTACTGGACCATCAGAAATATTGATGTGATAATGCCAGGTTTCTATCCCAGATTATATCAATGTTCTTCCAGCAGATATGCTGGCACAAATCAACAGTAGCTAATTTTTCAACCCCTCTGACAAGTTATTACCATAAACTTCCTCTGCAACCTCCAGAACTGCAGTATATTTGTGCAGGCTGCAGATGTGTTTGTAATTTCTGATGTTTTGTGTCTTGAAGCAGGGTTTGTAAATGGTGCCTGTCACCATGGCAAAGAGCTTTTTTCTTTTGTTTCATGTTTTATCTTTTGTGTTTTCTAAGCTTGCTGTGTGTTGAGTACTGACCACCATAACAGACAGATATTTTTTCAGTTTGTTTATGTTAGTGATCTACAGGGTTCTGTGCTAGAACCAACACTATTCACATTGTACATGCTAAGAAACATCATTAGGAAAAACTGCATGAATTAGCATTGCTATGCTGATGACATCCAGCTATATTTATCTATAAAACAAGATGACACAAATCAGACTACTGTAATTCCTTATCAGAAGGGTGTCTTAAAAACTCTCTGAAAAACCTCCAGTTAATCCAAAACGTTCCCGCCAGAGTTCTGACAAGAACCAGCAAGACTCTCTGGAGAATCCAGAACTGAATTTAAAATTCTTCTCACCACACATAGAGCTCTTAATGACTAAACTCCGTCAGTCTTAAAGACCTTATTGTACGACATCACCCTAATAGAACCCTTTCCTCTCAAACTGCAGGTTTACTTCTGATTCCTAGAGGTTCAAAAAGCAGAATAGGAGGGAGAGCCTTCAGTTATCAGGCTTGTCTCCTTTTTGGAATCTGCTCCCAGTTTGGGTCCAGAATGCAGATGTCTTGTCTAATTTTAAATTCAGGCTTAAAATGCTCTTTTCTAAAATGAGGTTATGGTTTGGGCTGCACAGGTGACCCTGAAACATCCCTGATTTATACTTCTATAGGCCTAGATTCCCATGGGAGCACTTCTCTTTCTCACCCCAAACAATTACATACCAGCACTGCAGATCAGAAATTTCTCACATATTTTCTCTCTTCCATAGTTTGGGTTTTTGTCCTCTCTGCAGATGAAGCTACATATTTCTGATCAGCACTTACTGGCCTCACCAACCTCCAGAGTGCATCTTGTTCTCTTCTGTACTGTCATATCCTTTTCTTTGCATTTCTTGTGAGTGTCCGCGGGGCTCGTGGCCGCCTCCGAGCCCTGGCCGTCCCCCAGTGGCTTCTCTGAGCCCTTCTGCCCCGATTGTCAGTACATAAGAGAACAGTAGTGTCTTACTGTTATAAGATTGTCTGTGGATTTGTCAGATTTCTACATGCTCTCCTTCTCTGTCTCGTCCTTTGTGCCACTTCAACCAAAGAGCTGCTTTAAGGGAGTTTTTTAATTTCTTGGGTTTTTATAGTGTTGTATGGTCTTCACCTTGCTATGTGAAATGCCTTGAGGTGGCATATTTTGAAGTGATAGAAATAAAAAAAGGAATTGAATTGAATTGAATTGAATTGAATTGAATTGAATTGAATTGAATTGAATTGAATTGAATTGAATTGAATTGACCAAAAGACAGGTGAGAAAGGGTTTTTCCCATCTGTTCATGGAGTCCACGTGAATCTGCCACATCAGCAGTCACCAGTCTAGGGAAAAGGTTAGGTTGTGTAAACCCTGTGACCCAGCAGTCTTTTTTTTTCTGCACCAACACTGACGGTGCTGCTGTGAACTATGGTCAGAGTGGAGCCGTACCGTAATGGTACACAGAGCTGACCACACGTACCACACACACTCACAATGGTGATTCATGTGCAGCAAACAGGAAGTACAGAGATGCTTGTTCTGGATCACAGAAACAGTATCCCCTAGTTCTCTCTGTGTGCCAGCAGCAGCATGTAGAGGAGCAGCCATCACAAACAGCAACTGTTTTTCCAATAACACTAAAAGAAGATTCAATTTGTTGAAAGAACAATTAAAAAACAAAACAAAAAAACAAATACATACGCAGTTGTCCCCAGTCTGTTATGAGACACTTATCAGTGTTGAAATACAATAATTCTGTGTGTCCAACAAAACTTGCATTTTTACTTTAACATTGTAAATTCTAAAGAGGAGCCTTTTCAAAGGGAGGCAGTGGCACTGATGTTACAGAACCTGCTCTATTATTTCTCAACCGTAACAATATGGCATCTTTTTTAGTTGTTTCTGGGGAAATCCACAAAAGAGAGAAGAATTACAAGCATCAAAAGGTTACAATTTAGTTTCATCTGTGTCTCCATACAAGAGTAAAGTGTACCACCTTGATTTCTGTTCACTTTCATACTATGAAAATAAGTTTTTGATGAGCTACTTTTCCCCCACTGTTCACAATGAATCCATTCATCATCTATGGACCAATTAATCTTCATTAGGGTCATGGGGGCCTGGAGTCTATCCCACCTGACTGGGGGTGAAGGCAGGGGACACCTGGACACATAGCAGTCTATCACAGGGCTACACATAGAGACAAGCAATCATACTTACATTCACACCTACAGACAATTTAGAATCACCAATTAGCCTCAGCATGTTTTTGGACTGTGGGAGGAAGCTGGAGTAAACCCACACGTGTACATGGGAATGTAGAAAGATCCTGGGAAGGTCGGGACACGAACCAGGGATCTTCCAGCTACAAGGGGACAGTGCTAACCACCAAGCCACTGTGCAGCCCTGTTCACAAGGAATGCCTGTTTTGTTTTCTTTCAAATCTTTAAAGTAGTGAAAGTTGGTGGAAAAGTGGTGGAAAGCATTTCTAAATCCTCTGGGTTTAATCTTATTGTCTGAAAGGATCTTTAGAGTTAGGAGCAGAGAAAGCACAACCCTAAGTCTTTGGCTGACATTTATCATGTGAGCTAGCAGAGAGGTATTCCACAGGTTAGTGGTTTATAAGCAGTAAGAGGCTTTGTCAAAGTGTCAACCAAGCTCATAAGTTCATGCTGGTGGAAAGGTCACATACTGCAAATATTACAAATTCTTAAATTTCAGTTCAGAATTCTGTACACAGACTGGATAGGACAAAGAAATGCATACATCCAATAAGTCACACTGTAAGTCAGACAGTGGTGTCACAGACAGACAGACAGACAGACAGACAGACAGACACACACACACACACACACACACACACACACACACACACACACACACAGAGAGAGAGAGAGAGAGATTAGCATTTAGAGCAACTAGTGTAACTAGTGGCCAATTTGGGTTTTACTAGTTCTACTAGTGAATATTTGGACATCACTAGGTAACTAGTTAATTCAAAAGACTCTTTAACTAGTTAACTTGTGAGCACTTTGGCATTCACTAGTTCTACTAGTGAACATTTTGGACCTCACTAGTTGAACTAGTGAAGTCAAAAAATGTCTCACTAGTAGAACTAGTGGATATTTGAGGCATGACTAGTTAACTAGTACAAATTTTGAGCTTCACTAGTTAAATATTTGGACTTCAAGAGGCTTTCACTAGTTAACTAGTCAGTATTTTGGCCTTCACTAGTTAACTAGTGGGTGTTTCAGCTCTCACTAGTTAACTAGTGCAAGAAATCATAGGTCACTAGTTACACACGTGGACAAAATTGTTGGTACCCCTCAGTTAAAGAAGGAAAAACCCACAATTCTCACTGAAATCACTTGAAACTCACAAAAGTAACAATAAATAAAAATTTATTGAAAATTAAATAATCAAAAACAGCCATTACTTTTGAATTGTTGATTAACATAATTATTTAAAAAAACAAACTAATGAAACAGGCCTGGACAAAAATGATGGTACCTCTATAAAAGATTGAAAACTATTTGACCAGAGTGACATGATTAACTCAGGTGTGTCATTTAATTGACATCACAGGTGTTTCCAAACTCATAATCAGTCAGTCTGCCTATTTAAAGGGAGACAAGTAGTCACCCTGCTGTTTGGTGAAAAGGTGTGTACCACACTGAACATGGACAACAGAAAGCGAAGGAGAGAATTGTCCCAGGACATCCGAAAAAAAATTATAGACAAACATCTTAAAGGTAAAGGCTATAAGACCATCTCTAAACAGCTTGAAGTTCCTGTGACAACAGTGGCTCATATTATTCAGAAGTTCAAGACCCACGGGACAGTAGCCAACCTCCCTGGACGTGGCCGCAAGAGGAAAATTGATGACAAATTGAAGAGACGGATCGTTCGAATTGTATCCAAAGAGCCCAGGGCAATCTCCAAAGAAATTAAAGGTGAACTCCAAGGCCAAGGTACATCAGTGTCAGATGGCACCATTCGTCGTTGTTTGAGCCGAAGTGGACTTCATGGGAGACGACCAAGGAGGACACCACTGCTGAAAAAAACTCATAAAAAAGCGAGACTGGAATTTGCAAAAATGCATGTTGACAAGCCACAAAGCTTCTGGGAGAATGTCCTTTGGACAGATGAGACCAAACTGGAGCTTTTTGGTAAGGCACATCAACTCTATGTTCATAGACTCAAAAACCAAGCATACGAAGAAAAGAACACTGTCCCTATGGTGAAACATGGAGGAGGCTCAGTAATGTTTTGGGGCTGCTTTGCTGCATCTGGCACAGGGTGTCTTGAAAGTGTGCAAGGTACGATGAAATCTGAAGACTATCAAGGCATTCTGGAGAGAAATGTGCTGCCTCGTGTCAGAAAGCTTGGTCTCAGTCGCAGGTCATGGGTCTTCCAACAGGACAACGATCCAAAACACACAGCCAAAAACACCCAAGAATGGCTGAGAGAAAAGCGTTGGACTATTCTAAAGTGGCCTTCTATGAGCCCAGATCTGAATCCCATTGAACATATGTGGAAGGAGCTGAAACATGCCATTTGGAGAAGACACCCATCAAACCTGAGACAACTGGAGCTGTTTGCTCATGAGGAGTGGGCCAAAATACCTGTTGACAGCTGCAGAACGCTCATTGACAAATACAGAAATCGTTTAATTGCAGTGATTGCCTCAAAAGGTTGTGCAACAAAATATTAAGTTATGGGTACCATCATTTTTGTCCAGCCCTATTTCATTAGTTTGTTTTTTTAAATAATTATGTAAATCAACAATTCAAAAGTGATGGCTGATTTTGATTATTTAATTTTCAATAAATTTTTATTTATTGTTACTTTTGTGAGTTTCAAGTGATTTCAGTGAGAATTGTGGGTTTTTCCTTCTTTAACTGAGAGGTACCAACAATTTTGTCCACGTGTGTAACTGGTGAGATAAATCCATGTTGTACTAGTTAACATGTTAAAGCTTTTGCATGTTACTAGTTAACTAGTACGACTTTGAACATTACTAGTTTGGTCCAGTGGGCCACTAGTGCATCAAAAAGCTGACTAGCTGTGAGTTTGGCACTACTAGTGTGGTTCTAGGTGTCACTAGCTGGACTTCTGTTGGCACTAGTTGGACAAAAGGGCCACTAGTTGCTGAAAATGACTGACTAGTCAGAGTTTTTTTTGCAACTAATACAGTAAAGTGGATAACTAGTGTGACTGAATGTCCAGCTCGTGCTGACAAAGACCGAACTTGTGAAGAAAACAAATGTCTGATATCAAGGATATGGAATAAATGCTCAAAGGGCTTTCCACACACACACACACACACACACACACACACACACACACACACACACACACACACACACACACACACACACACACACACACACACACACATCAGATTTAGTCTGCCACTCTGACAGTAAAATCTTAGTCGGGTCTTACAACAAGCATTTTCTTTAATTTAAAAATAGATTTATCCAACTTGACTGAAATATAGAATAATTAGCATTTATTAGCATATTATCTATGCAACAATGTTGAACAACACATTTTATTTTATCTATGTAGATGTAAGGTCTTAAAGATTTTATCTTTAAGGCACAAGGCCGAAAAATGTCTCTGACTTTGTATTTACACCACCGATCAAAAGCTTGGGAACACCTCAATTTTTCCATTTTTTTTACTGTAAATTCTGTGTGTTAATGTCTCATTGTTCTCTGAAATGAAAGCAGGGAAAAAATAAATCAATTTTTAAACCAAAATGTATTCTAAACTTTAGACTCATCAAAGTACCTCCTTTGGCAGATATAACAGCTGAACACACTCATTCTTTCCACAATGGAAATCAAATATTCTTCAGAAAGTTCTTCCTTCTCTGCTGCAGAAGTTCCCATAAATGTGTGGTTCTTGTAGGTTCTTTGCTTTCATTCTTCTGTCCAAGTTCATCCCAAACCAGCTCCATGGGTTATAAGTCTGGAGACTGCCGGCTACTCCATGTTTTTAAACTCACCATGTGGTTCTTTGTTCCTGAGGTAGTTCTGGCAGAGCTTGGAACAATGTTTTGGGTCATTATCTTGCTATAGGATGAACCTACCCAGAGGGTACTGCATGGAGCTGCAGAATGCTGTGGTCGCCGTTTAGGCTCAGGGTTCATCTCACTCTGTACAAGAACCGACCCTGGATCCAGTAGAACAGCCCTAGACCATCAAACTTCCTCCTCCATATTTGACAGTTAATGTCGCACACTGAGGAACCGTCCTTTCTCCTGCTGGACGGCTACAAAAATCCTGCTGATGAACCAAAGATTTCAGATTTAGATCCATCAGTCCGGGCTGCAGTGGAGTAGTGGTTAGCACTTTCGCCTTGCAGCAAGAAGATCCCCGGTTCAAATCCCGGGGTGGGCCTGGGATCTTTCTGCATGGAGTTTGCATGTTCTCCCTGTGCATGCGTGGGTTTTCGCCGGGTACTCCGGCTTCCTCCCACAGTCCAAAAACATGCTGAGGTTAATTGGTTACTCTAAATTGTCCGTAGGTGTGAGTGTGATTGTGTGTCTGTATATGCAGCCCTGTGACAGACTGGCGACCTGTCCAGGGTGTCCCCTGCCTTTGCCCAAGTCAGCTGGGATAGACTCCAGCCCACCCGCGACCCTAATGAGGATAATGCGGTGTATAGAGAATGGATGGATGGATCCATCAGTCCATAGTACCTTCTTCCAGTCTTCAGTAGTCCACTGGTGATGTTTCATGGTCCAGACAAGCCTCTTTTTCTGATCCTGACATCTTAGCCACAGCTTTTTGCTACAGATCCACCTGTCAAACCTGCAACTCCAAGTCTTCTTCTCACAGTTGAAACTAAGACTTCTTACTACGACCACTATGAAGCTGATTGAAGCTGTTGTCCTGTGAGCTCCTAACTCGAAGCTGTTGGTTCTGACAAACTTGTCTTCTGGTTCTGTTGTGGTTTTGGGTCTTCCAGATTTCTTCCTGTCAGAGTTTCCTCCAGTTTCTGAGCTTTTTGATGTGAAGAAAACTGGACTCACTGACACCTGGACTTTTCTCCTCTTTGTATAAAGACCTACATTGTTAATTGTCTTTTCCTCTCCATTTTTATAGCAACACACTACTTTCTGCAGTACAACACTGTTCAAACAATGTTCTGGAGGGTTCCACGGTGTGTTCCAACACTACTTTATGCAGACAGAGGGGCTTGGAAGGAATCTAGAAAAGTTGGGACTCCTGT
Organism: Acanthochromis polyacanthus; assembly: GCF_021347895.1. Lineage (NCBI taxonomy): Eukaryota > Metazoa > Chordata > Actinopteri > Pomacentridae > Acanthochromis > Acanthochromis polyacanthus. The sequence continues at coordinate 40,277,748 of NC_067117.1, forward strand.
AGGATTTGGTAGCACCAACTTTCAAGGTGTGATCAACCTCTATTACCTCAGAACAGCTTTAAGTTGTTAAACCATTTCTGTTCCCTTTTTGTACAATTCTGAGATGCACGTTATTTTTCAGTTTTGGGTAACCTGACCTTTTTTTAACCTTTTTTTTATTATTATTTTTTTTAATCTTTGGACCATTTCAAGCTATTCATTGGACTTGAACTATTTGAATTTCATTTCTTCTATAATTTTTGACCGGTAATGTATAAGGTGCTGGTGGTTTTTATCTGTATAAATTTACCTAATGAAAGTCTGAAACATTGTTAGTAAAGTGAGTAATGGTTTGACATTAATGACCATGAATTTAGTGTTGATCAGTATAAATATCACATTAACCTGCCATTAGAAAGTAAAGTAAATCTTGTATTTAGTAGGCTACTGAAATTAAAAAATATAGTAACACACACCAGCAGTGAGACAACCAGTGTGCGTTTTTCAAACTTGCAAAAACCTAAATATCGTCTGTAGGAATGATTACCAAAATAATAGCAAAAAATCTTTAAAAATTGTTAAAATCCTGGGAGCGTGTATGTGTCCCAGTGCTGATATAGATTTCACATTTCTGAAACAACAAAAGCAGAAACAATGTCCAGTGGCTGCAGAGTGTGTGGCTCTGCTGTGCATCTTTAAAGATATAAAAAGATAAAACTGACACGTGTTGGAATCCAGAACGCACTGGAACCTCGGAGTCATCTTTGACCAGGATATGTCCTTTATGTCACACATAAAACAAATCTGTAGAACTTCCTTTTTCACCTGAGAAATATTGTAAAAATCAGGAACATCCTGTCTCAGAAAAACTAGTCCATGCTCTTAACAACTGATCTCCATCATACACTCACAGAAATATTTAACCCCAACTTTTAAGATTTATGTAATTTTATTAAATGACAAATTTCCATTTACTTTTTTATTTAGATAATTTTGACACAAACCTACAAAATAAACCTTCCATGATGTATATTCATTAGTGTAATAAAGCCTATTTATTTGAAATGCATAGGTTTATGTATTTAGCATTAATAAAGTATAATTACTCTAAATTAATAATGACAGTATTTATTTAAAATACATAAAATATATTGTTTGAATTACATGATATTTATACTTATGTAATAAACTAATCAAAATGCATCACACTTATGTAATTCTTTTCCATTCAGTATAATCTAAATGATGCATAAGAACTATCAGACCACCTTGTTGATTCAACAGATTTATTGCCATTAAAGCCTTTTGATATCATCTTCAATGTTAATGCGTGTACAAAAACTTCCATCTTTCTAATCAATCTAATTTGTAGAATTTTCAACTGTAAAAAAAAATGAATCTGCATATAAAGCATGAATGAGGCAAAAACACAAAAGTCCACTAAATTTGTCAACATATTCAGCTCAACAGAGCTAACTGCAAAAATGACAGTGCAATTTTTTTTAATTGCGTAATTTTGTGGAATAACTGAAGTAAACAAGTCAAACTTATTTAAATACATCATGACGGAAACGTCATTAAGATAAAGCGTAATTTTGTTTCAAACGGCACTTTGGAATTAAATTACGCTTTATCTTAAAGTGACGTTTGTCATAATTATGTATTTAAATAAAAGTTTGACTTGTGTACATTCACAACAAGGCCCCAAGTTGCATTTTGGCCATAGTTTCCCTTCAATGTAAGAACTTGAGTGATGAAAGGCTTTGGCAGGAACTGAAGCACCTTTTTAAAATAAATCTTTTGAACACTTAAAAGATTTTAAAACACTTAACTAACTCCCACTAAATCTGGAGAGAAAAAAAATACTGTTTGAGCTGAGGCACTACAACAATGCCAGCTTACACACTAAGAAACTACCTATGAACCCACCTACACGACCACACTCATGCATCACATTACATTACCTCCCTGTTAAATACTTGGACACCAAAACTAAAAAAAATCTTTTACAGCTACGCATTTAACAAACAGGTATTTCTTTGAAGCACCCTTCAAGAACTAAGAGATTATTTAAACACAAGATCCTGTCTGACCAGGGGAAAAAAGGAAAAAGAAAAATGAGGAATAAGCTGTGTAAGTGCATTATTGCCAGCCAAATCACTGGAGCAATTTGAGTTTCAGTGCCTGTACTTTTAGTGAAAGCTTGGTTGAGTCCAGGTCCATCAGGATTTTCTGGTACATGGACGCTTCAGGCTTTTTGAAAAGCTCAAGTTGAGTGCGTAGATCAGTCCATAAAGCATCATTTATGATCAACATGCATGGCTGATACTCTGCAGGTTATGGAGAACTTCCACGCCTTCCAGCACAACACTGACATCAGCAAAGCGTCCATCACCTGGACCATCAGAATAATCAGAACCATGACCCTCTGCTCGGACTGCGTAGATGCCTATGGTCTTCTCTGCAATGTCTGCCTCAGCCTCTCTGGATTCAATGTCCTGAAAAATAAAGAACAGAACAATGGGCTGTGTGACCCTAAACTTGACCACCAAAATCCAAGCAGCTCCTCCTTAGGCCAACTCAGTGTTAATTTGAAGATATTTCTCTACGGCACTGTATGCGTTCATGAGAATGAGATCGATGCAAGCCATAGGCATTTCTAGCCCATTTTTGGGGGTGCTTCAGCACCCCCAAATTGAATCCCAGCACCCCTAAAATTTAAAAGATTTTTATTTTTATTTTTTGTATCGCATGTCCTTTTTTTTTAACAAACCAGAAAAGTGTAAAAAACCATACAGTACTTGGTTGATACGTAATGTTTTAACAACAAAAATACAGCACCCCCCTCCCCCCATCTTGCCTCAAAATGGTTTGATCCTGCACAACTTTCCCAACTCGGGCTCTGTGCCTCTCCCTGCAGAGCTAAGCGCTGCCCCACAGAAGCTAATGTGCCGTAGTGGTGAGAGTACCTGGTTTGAACTTCTACCACTCAGTACCAACACATTATTATTATTACCAGTCCTCATTTTTTCTGCATTTAATCAAAGGTTACTGTTTATGTTGTTAGGTAGGAGTTAGCTTACGTTTTTTCTAGCTAGCAAACGTTACAGGTGGTCAGTGTCTGTTTGAACTGGACTGAGAGAAGCTAGCTGTTGTCTCAGTGCATGAATTAATATTAAAGCCAAGGTGCTACTGACTAGCTAACTGACCGGATGCCCATTAACATTATAACTCCTATTGTGTGTGTGTGCAGACAGACAGCCTCATCATGGACATAAAGATTGTTTTTTAGAAGAAAAGAGCCAGGTTCAGGTAAGAGTGTAAGATGAAATGGTTTATCTATCGAGTAATGTTGTAAGTTGGATCAATGGATCAGTGTTTATATATGTTATCAGATATAAAACACAGTGTTTGGTTATTTGCCTTTAGACTGACATTACAAAGAGAGAGAGAGGACGTTATTTATTTGTATTCTTATTGGTATTTTTTCATATTTATGTAATTTTTCCTCTAGCTGAATACAATCTATTTGTGTATGATTGTCAGTCCAAAGAGGGAGAGATGAAAAAGGGGAAGGAGAGGAGAGAGTGCAGGGTCAGGAAGAACCATGTAAGAAAAGAAGCATAGAATAGTGGCAAGCAAAACAGCACCTGTTAAGATGACAAAGAAAAACATCCTTTCACAATATAATTTTACATATATGTCATGGAGGTTATGTGTTCTCCCCACAGTAAATGCTTTCCAGAAGCACACTTAACAGATATCAGTGGACTTCATTCTAAACAGAACATCATTACATTTTCCTAATTATCTATTTATTTTTCTATTTGTTTAATTTCACTATAAAAGGAAGAGAACAAGGAGAGACTCTGGGAGATGAGAGCGTGCAGACCAGGGAAAGAAATGCTGTGCATCACATTTCAAATGAAAGTCAAAAAATAAGTCCTAGGTCCATTTTTGTTTGTTTTTTTTTTTTTTGGTGCTTGGTATAGGGGGCTGGTTTACTCCAGAAACATACATGCTGTTTCTGTGTATGTTGAGGAGCTGCTGTATCTAAATGAGTCGTCTTTTCCCAAAAATTAGGACTACGATATGTTTCTTTTAAGATTCCAGAGCATTCCTCCTTTGCGGTGATTCAGCATTTAAATAAACTTTATCAGATTGGATGGTTTAGTCACAGACCTTTTCAAAAAGTGTTGTGCTTTTCTTTCACAAATGTGGGAGTGAAACTGCATTAAAACGTACAAAACAATGAAGAAATTTATCTTGCCTGGCTGGGCACCTCTGGGTGCTCAGCACCCCTAAACCTCTGATCCTAGAATCGCCCCTGATGCAAGTTCAAGTTAACAATGACTCAAGACCTTTGATCACCTCCTAAAAGCCTGGGGGGAAAAAAAGAAAAAGTCATAAGGATGCATTATGTGTTCCTGTTAACATGAGATTATACACAGCCTACTCTCAAAATGTGCACTTTTCTATCAAGGTGACAACAATTAAAAATTTGATAATTATCCTTTCAAGTATTAGTCTTGTTCTTACATGTTTATGGGTTGATCCTCCACTGAGGGTAAGTATGTGTGCTTCTTTAAGACGAAGGGATTTCCGGGGAGACTGCAGAGACTGCTCTTTTCCCAATGAACTATTTGATCTGCCATAAAAAAAATGCAGTTAACAAAACACCAACTAAAAATACATAAATATATAAAGATACAGAACCAGGAACCCCCCCCACTGGTTTTGTTCAGAGATCAGTGATGTAAATACATAGCCAGTAGATGTAAGAGCCAAATAAGAAACAGTTCATTGATGTTCAGGTAAAAAGTATTGAAGGAAATGAGGCAAAACTCTCCAACCCCCTCTCCCACTCTTCCATCCTTCGCCATCTCTACTCACCTCGGCTGAATCCCAAACTGCCCCCTACACACTATCCCTACACACTACCCCTCCATTTGCGCGTTCCCGCGGAGGGTCCTCCATATTAAGGGCCGTCCCAAACCACGTAGTGTGGAGGGGGAGTGGACTGTTCAGCCCTTAAATAGCGAGTCTGCATCGATGCTCACTCTGGACAACTTTTTCAGAAAGTGCAACATCGAAATGGAGGAGGAAACAACATATCGATGTAAGTTCCACATGCGTCCATTATTTCTCAACAAACACCAAAGCGTTACCGCTGGGCATGAAGCCCCATCCCTCTCCCCAGTTCCTGCGAAGAGAAACACAAATTAGCAGTTTGCCTTAGAATATTACTATCATTATCATAGGACATTCCACATCTCTATTTTCAATAAGACTTTGTCGTCACTTAGTTATTAGACACATTGTTAACATGTTAAAAAGCATCTCAGTATCAGTGTGATATATGATTTAGACAGCAGAAATACACATACTTGGTGTAGGACAGCTTCTCATTGCCCCATTTTCTGAAGACATTTCCCAGTTTGGCGCTATATTTGAACTCAGTCACTCTTCCCAAATGGAAATACTTACTAGACTTGATGGCCTCACCTCCCAGATCATATGCTCTTTGAGTGATAGAGTTTGCCAGTTTGATTTCTGGGCTTCTTTTATCACAGCCCTGCTGACTGCTAATTTGAATTATCAGTAATAAATACTGGGCATGTGGGTGTTTTTCACACATCCAATCACATGCTTACATGTAGATTACAGCTGGGACTTGACCAATCATGCCATTGAACACAATAAGTGTTCTGGAAGCAGTTTGTGTTCACTATCTGCATGTGTCCCTGCAAATCAAGTTCAAATAAGTTAATCTGGCCTGTTTACACAGCAAGATATTCTACCAAAATAAACAACTGTCAAATATGGATGTGAACTGAAGTTATATCTGTATTTGTTGTGTATAGTTATATCTACTATGCACTGGTACCTAACTAACACTGATGTATAATAATAGTGTAATCTCCATACATTTTCTTCTGTCTTTTTGAGATCTTCGACCAGTATATTTGAGGGACCTTTATAAAAGCATTTTGGGATAACTACCTCTGAGAAGATGCAGGGTTTGGAGCCACTGGAGAACCATTTGGTGTTGAGGTTGTTAAGACGACCGTAGATAACCTGCAGGTCACCAGGCCACATGTGCTTGCTGGTGTCTACTCTGAAACCAGCCACACCTATGGCAATCAGGCTGTTCAAGTAGTTAACCCTTTAAGCTTCAGTCAATTCCAGCCGTTTTCAGTACAAAAAATCGCTAATATTCTATTTTTAAATAAAAAAAATTACGAAAAATACGGGGAATATTGGACGGGCATCACGAGGTGCATTTCCTTGAAAATGACCGATTCGGGGATTTTATACGACTTCAGGACATGTTTTGGACAAAACAGTTTACTGGCTTGTGTCATCTGGATGTAAAAGGTTGGATTATGGCCGTTTTTTATGGAATCTTTTTTTTGTGTGGAGTAATGAACCCGGAAATGTGAGTCGCGCTGTGTGCGTTGAAGCCGTGTATAGAGAACGGATGGATGAATATTCGTTTTTGTCGGACAAATGTGTTTTTCTCACCCGCTGTAGTAATCGCATCTGAAAGTGGTTTATAACGGCGGATTCATGAGAATCTAAGCTTTCCATCGGCGTATAGTGTTTGTATAATCGTGTTTGCAGCCGTCGGACATTCTTGAAATTCCTATGCAAATTAGTAGGTGTACCGCCGGCGGTACACCTACGATGCACTGAAGCGTAAAGGGTTAACCACCTTGCCCCTGACATATTCTTTCTCCAAGGCGAGGTCCAACAGACTAACCAGACGACAGTTACGCACCTGGAGGACTTGATAATCACACCGTTACGCATGTTTTAAAAGTCTTCTTGCAGATATAATCTACCAAATTTCCATTTTTATAAATACATTTTTCCTGTTACTACTGTCATCCTGATTGCTCAAAACATTTATGACGGTGGTCAGACTTGTGCATGATCAACTAAATTAAAATAATAGGGTTCAATGTGACTAAGTCAAACTGTGGATCTGTGTGAATAAATGTTGTTGTATGGATTCCTTGATGACATGGAAAAAGTTCTAAAGATAAAACTGTAAATTTCACCGTTCTGACAGTGCTTCTCTGTTACATTATTACCTGATATTTGTCATTATAGTTCTGAATTTCACTATTGGAAGTGTGGCATTTGTTGTCATTGAAGTCCAAATAGGAATAGGGGACACTGGGGAAGTCTTCTTTGCCGGTACTGAACCAGCTGCCACATGCGGAGTGGGTTCCCTCTCCACCAGCCGCATAGACGTTGACCTATTGCAATAAATAGTGTTGAAAGTGCAACACACCAAATCAACATTTGTCTTCTATCACTAATATTTTTTCCTTATTTTATTTTTATGTTAAGTTCATTCTGTGGTAATTTGCTAAATTGTAGCATTGTGGGTCTTTATTAGTTTTTCCTGTACTTCAAGGTGTTATGTTATTCTTGTCCGTAAACGTTTTGATACTAATGCAAAAAGCATGAAGTGGCAATTTGTTGTTTACCCCAACTTTGTTGCATCTGGAGATCATGTTCTTCAGGTCGCTCTCACTGCCAGACCTGGAGCACAACTTGTAGCTGACGGGTTGGTATCTCTGATACCAGGGTCTCCAGGGATGGTCCAGCACAATGTTCTCACTTGGAGGAGAGATCTGATTTTAAAAAAAAAAGGTGAATAAACATTAGTTATTATTACTTTTATGACACCAGCAGAAAAGTTTGAATCATGTTTGTCATCTTAATATTTCAGTATTTTTTAATTTAACAAACACAATCACATGGACTGCACAGTGGAGTAGTGGTTAGCACTTTTGCCTTGCAGCAAGAAGATCCCCGGTTCAAATCCCGGGGTGGGCCTGGGATCTTTCTGCATGGAGTTTGCATGTTCTCCCTGTGCATGCGTGGGTTTTCTCCGGGTATTCCGGCTTCCTCCCACGGTCTAAAAACATGCTGAGGTTAATTGGTTACTCTAAATTGCCCGTGAGTGTGAATGTGTGTCTGTGTATGTAGCCCTGTGACAGACTGGCGACCTGTCCAGGGTGTCCCCTGCCTTCACCCGAGTCAGCTGGGATAGACTCCAGCACCCCCCATGACCCCAGTGAGGATAAAGCGGAGTATAGAGATTGGATGAATGGAAAATCACTTTTACTGTAATTTACAGAATACACAGTGAATACATGGTAAATGGAGCTAAAATCCTTAGCTGAGGTTCACGAGCAGGACCACGCCTCAATCATTCCCCTTCCTGGTGCACGTCGTCTATACATACCAGTCGGCCCTTTTCACTTGTTCAAATTGAGTGTGGTCTTTGCTAGTGAAACTATTTCAAATAACTCTTTCATACCAGTTGTAGTAATCTGTGCAATAATTCTTTTTATTACTTTATTGTCAGTTCTTCTGCAGAACTAGAATAAGCTGCACACTTAAATTCAGCCGTACATACCTGAACATCTCCAAAGCCTTTGGGACCCAAGAAGCGTTCACACTCAGCAGCGATGTCGGCCCAGCGCCACTCAAAGAGATGGACGATGGACGTCCTTCCATGCTTAAAGTGGGGGTTATGCTGGGCGAGGCTGAGCCCGAACGCAGCAACCAGAATGACCAACTTCATCCTTTCACAGGGTGAGAGAGAAAACCACACACACACCTTCTGCTTCTCTTGTAATATTTATACTAATTTTTCCCCCTGCTAGACCAATGAGAACCCGGTACATATCAGCATGGAAATTAAACAGGTGCATTTATCCAGTTCTTTTTCTGCTTCCTTTTAAAAACAAACAGAAACAAGAAAAACACACAGAGAGCGCAGTACTCTGCCAAGGCTGTTCGTTCCCCTATATGGCATTGTCAGAAATGCAGCATTTTTATTTTAGAAATGCAGCATTTGTTCATTAGTTACTGATGATCAGAAATCCCGACAACATAGAACGTGGCCATTTAATGTAGCTGTACCCACAAACAGGATGACCTTGCACTGAGCACAGGCGTGTGTTATGCGTGTGTACGTTATGGAGGGATACCAAATCACGTGATTTAAATATGTAGTGAGCAGCGGGAATTGATGGGACTCGGAAACACCCCCACAATTTAATCAGATGTTCCTTGCATTATTTCCAATGGATAAATCCCAATAAGTCAGCAGCGATTGATCTGTAGTTGGATCACAATCATGTGATCATCATCAGAATCTAATATTATTATCTTGCAGGGATTCAAACATGAGGACAATTCTACAATTCTCACCACTCCAAACGTGACAATTCAGGCTGCTTAAATGTATAAAAGACTTTGATTTAGGAGAAATTTCTTTTTAGGAGCAAGGCAAATAAATGCTGAGTCAGGCAACATCAGCAGTTTTTTTCATGTTCTGATAGTGCCAGTGTGTTGCTGTTAGAGAGCTATAGTGGGATGCATGCGTGGGACAGTCACCACATTCATCATCATTTACTGTTCCATGTTTTAAATTTATACCTAAGCTGACCTCAGTCTTTGTGTACAGGAGGGGCTGTCCTTGACAGTTTGGCTACTAGCCTACATCGGTCATTGGCATTAACTGTCTCCAATTCAAAAACAGCAGGCTGTGTTTATCTCACAGTTTTCCTTTTTTTGTTTCGTTTTGTTTCGTTTTCTTGTACTAATTTAGATTTGTTTAAAGTTTTACTATGGTAATGAAAGGATTAACCCTCGTGTTGTCTTCAGATCCTGTGCACTCCTCTTGTCCTCAGGATCAAAAATAACCGCCTCCACTGAGCCTCTAAAATAGAGCAACTTAATTGAATTTTTAACCAAAAACCTATTTTACATGAAGAAACAACCTGTCATGCATCACACACTTTGTGAGCGCCTGGGTTTTTTTGCTCTTCAGAGGACAGTAAGACTGGATTTAATAAATGGACACCATTCGTTTTTATTGCATCACACATTAGAACTGTTTTTTTACTAAAGTAGAAGTTTATTATCACTATTATTGCTGCTAAATGTGCTGCAGAGGTGCAAACATTATTTGTTTAGCAAGAGATAGTCCTTCTATATCCTAAGAAAATACCTGAAATGTGCAGAGAGTAGCTCTCAATGCATTTTTGAAGAGAAACACCAGTGTACTGTATGCTGTACAATGGAATAGAAAACTACAAAACTCAACTGCAAAATGCTCTTCTTTTGACATCTTTTGAATCATTGTTCCCACTCACAAGGTACATAACAATAATAAGAACTAGAAAAGCACTCGGAGAGCGCAGACCTCTGCCAGGCCATCTGTCTGTCTGTCTGTCTGTTTGTCTGTTAACAGCATAACTCATAAAGTTATGGACAGATTCAAACTCCGATGATTACATAACCTCCTGGCGGAGGAAATAAAATGCAATATTAGATATAAAACTAAAATATGAAGAACATATTAAGCTTTAATTAGCATATGTAGGACAGTATTCCATTGTTTATGGATGGACTTTACAAATGTATTTCTCATATGCAGCACACAGTATCTGTTCTACAGTCCTTCTTGTTACTCCTGGATGTCTGAAAAAAATCAGATCTATGGCCTGCTGGGTACTGAAAGTTTTCAGTAGTGTAGTGTAGTCACACTCATGGCTTCAGCAAAGAGAGGTGATCGTGAAGTTGTTATCAGCAGCACCTTTATAGCATCCCAACACATTCCCCATTCGTAAACAATGCTTTCTAGAAATGTTTCATTTTTTTGAAATTGTTAAAACTTGGGATTTGTTGTTGCTGTGTGATGTGGCACCTGCACAAAAAAGTTTTAGTTTTTCTGAGATCAATCAGATCAAACACTCTATATATACACAACCCGGTCTCATAAGGATTCGTGAAACTGTCACGTAAATTAATCTATGGTTTCATGCGCTGATGAAATGAAGAAATTTTGATTAGGAGCTTATGGAAGTGCTGCACGTTGTTATGTTGTTGTTCAGAAGAATGTGTTAGCCGGTATTATATTAGGAAATTGCATTGCCCTGCATATGAAAAAATATTCCAGTCAGTTCCTGCATTGTTTTTTTATCTTTTAAAAAACGCTACTGGTCGGACACGGTTGTACCAGCCAGATTTCACTGAGCAACAGTGTGTGCAAAACATGTGTGTGTCTCGGGAGTCATTTTTAAAACATCTGTGATCAGAATTGAGACGTGTGTCCCAAGCAGCGGCGATCAGCTGTAGAAGCTCCGCAGCTCGCGGTATCGCCCCCTCCCCTGCATTTGAAATGCATCTTGAAACGCAGGCACGCATGTGGGCCTGCGTGCCTGTACAGGGCTGATGAATTGTTGGACGCTCATCCCATTGGGCCGCATATGGATAAATAAACAAAATTTTTATTTATTTTTTTGCCTTTTTATTGTGATAGTCGCAATGAAGACTGAGAGGAAAAGGGGAGAAAAATAGGGGGAAGACATGCAGCAAAGGGCCACGGACCGGAATGGAACCCGAGCCGCCACATCGGAGACCAGCTCCTGTACATGAGTCGCCTGCTTAGCTATAGGTGAGCTATACGGGCATTGGGTACCCAGTGAACAAAATTATTTAATAAATACCAGCACACCGGCCCACCGGCCCACATGTGGACCGGCCCTTCGGTCAAACGACCGAATGACATAATGTTGAATCCGCCCCTGGATTGTTTACACAAATTTTGGCCCAAAGCCACATCTAATTGCCAACCCCTGTATTTCATTATAAATATGGGACGATGTAATGCAAAATATAGCGTTGGATTCGCAACGCGTTTACATTAAAAATATATTATACCCATTCAAAAAGCCCTAACTCGCTTAAATCTGACCGAGGAGAAATATGACACACCAGGAATATTTGATTAATTAAACGTTCTATTCAGGTGTGATTAAGATTCAGATATGAAAATAAAATCAAACCCGTAGTTGCAGTAGTTTTAAATACTTTCTGAGTGGCACGAAATATCCTCCGCTTGAAATACATTGGTTTGAATTTCGTTGTGTGCACCACGAAAAACATGAGAAAATCGTGTTGGTGTGCACGAAACCATAGATTAATTTACGTGACAGTTTCACGAATATTTGTGAGCACTGTTGCCAACTCCTCAGTAAGGAAAGTCGCTGTTGGCTGTCCTAAAAGTCGCTAGAAGTCACTAAATGACATCATCGCCTAATTTGCAATTTTCCCAGTTTGCATGTAATTGTAATCAACGTTGTAGGAGAGAGGAATAACGTTGTGGAAGAGACCAAAAAGTGAGTATAAAACACCCAAAATATGTTTTTGTACTAGAAACTAAATGCTGTGGTTTATTTTAGCATGACAGTGAAGAAACATTTTCGTTTACAGGGCTCCGTAAGTCTGGATGGGATCTGTAGTGACTTTGCGCATGCGCGATTTGTCTGTCGTCTGGCCGCAGAGTGATGTGGGTCTCCCCCTCCCCTCACTGAGACTGCTGCAGGGTTACTGGACTGACAGCCTGTGCTCTGGGAGGGGGAGAAGCTCACAGCAGCATCTGCTGCTCGTTGAGAACAGTAACTGCAGAATGAGCCGAGTTTTCCTGTCAGTGTCTCCAAAACGGCAGGAAAAAGTCGCTACATTTGTTGCTAGTCGCTTTTGACAAAAAAAAAGTCGCTAGGACGCTTTGGAAAGTCGCTAGATTTAGCGAGAAAGTCGCTAAGTTGGCAACACTGCTTGTGAGACCGGGTTGTCATATATCCACTATTAGCTCTTTGTTTCGGCAAGCTATTTGATAATAGGTTTAGGAAAAACTGTACTTGATCCGATTTAGAAATTTGATTTCTTTGTAACACAACACACATGTATTTCGTGAGTCTCAGAAACATTTTTTTCCGCATTAAAATGACTCACAGCTCTTTGTTGGTGTCCAAATTTTAACAACACACATCTGGAAAAATAGGACACCAACAAAGAGACAGTAAAAGAAAATCAAACAAGATGAAACAAAGACAAGCACTAACATAACAAAAGTGATGACAAAAAAAACCATATCTGGTGCAAAACCATAAAAGACACTAACAAAACAACATAGAAACCCATGCAAATACAACAAAAAATTTAAATTAATGAAGAGCTCAAAGAGAGGCTTGAATTCTACTCAGGTAAAATGAAATTCACACTTTGAAATTCATGTACATGTTATTCTTACACTCTTTATTAAACTCCTTAGTTATTATCTGAAGGGGACCTGATCATTTTTCTCATAAAATTTCAGGTCTTCAGATAGACTTCATGGCAAAGCAGGGCCATGAGTATACAAAAGAGTACAGGGAGTTTGCACTCGCGCTCCATCTGCATGGTCCGAAGGCATACAAGTACCTCCGAGAAACTCCACACTTTCCTCTCCCACATCCACGTACATTACAAAGGTAGTCTTAATGTTGTCCAAATGAATTTTTTGGCAATTACTGATGCAAACACATTAAATAGCTAGTTCTCATTTTTTTATTGATTTATTTTACAGGTGGCTGTGTTCGGTGGATGACAAGCCTGGCTTGAATAAGATGATGCTGGATATGCTGGAGAGTAGATGCCAAGAAGATCAGGATTAATATGGATGTGTTGCACTCATGTCGGATGCCATGGCTATCAGGAAACATGTGCAATATATTCCAAACACCCACAGTCAATGTCTGGATTTGTGGACATGAGTGATGGAAGCAGTGAGACTGATGTTGCTACTGAGGCTCTTGTGTTCATGGTAGTTGGCCTACAAGGATATTGGAAGGCTCCCATTGCATACCACCTGACTAAGTCTCTGTCTCCAGACACACAAAGTTTCCTTCTCAGTCATGCGTTGGAGGAGCTGCATGCACGGGGCATTCGGGTGGTATGTGCAACTATGAATGGTCATGCCTCCAATGTCAGCATGTGCAACCAAAACAAAGATGGCCCATCTCTCAATTGTACAGAGTCCTTCAAAAAATCCTGGATCTAGACGGTGATCCAGATCACCTCCAAAATCTAATCGATTGTTACTTTTGCTCTTCTGGACATCCTGTAAAAATTTGGTGAAAATCCGTCCATAACTTTTTGAGTTATGCTGTTAACAGACAGACAGACAGATAGACAGACAGACAGACAGACAGATGGCCTGGCAGAGGTCTGCGCTCTCCGAGTGCTTTTCTAGTTACATTAGTTACCATTTTATTGATTAGAAAAAAAACTTGCTTTTTGAATGAAAGTGCTATTGTGTTTGCATTTGACCCTCTCCTGACATTTCCATATAACAGCATCCTTGTTCAACTTTAAAGCTGTTCCATGTGGTATATTCCCCTACATACTCTGAGTCTCATATAGTGTCCATGGAATACTCATGCTTGATTGTGTTCTTAGTTCTTAGTCTAATCAGGAACGTATGAATGAGATAAATGAAACTAAACTGACAGCACACTAGCTGTCTGTCGTTTTTTCACAGAAAATACATTTTATTACATACTAGATAAGAGACTAGCTGGTGTAACTTTGGTCCCACAGGTTAGCCAACTTTTAAGTGCATTTCATCAGTTTTTTTTTTTACTTTACTATTATGCCTATTCACTGATTTGTTGTGTAATGTTAGGATTTATTATTTGTATTATTTCTATTAAACATAATGCTGGCTCAATGCTGATTTACACATTGCTTAAGTGCTGAATAAAAAAAGAGTTGCGTTGACCTGTGTAAGACAGGAGGGCCTCGAACATTATCCCACACTATGTGAATTGGGATAAGCCAAAGATGAAAAGAACCAGGTCAACTGAGGGCAAAATGCAAGCAGCCTACACTCAAACACACCAACTCATAGCTGACACACACACACATACATACATGCACATACTCTGTACGTTCTCACACACTCACTTTGTACTAAAGGCCACTCCATGTTCTGAAGACTTCTTGGGAGAACAAAAGGTGCTGTTTAAGAACTGATAAAATACTGATGACTGTGTGTCAACTAGAGGCTGTGATAATACTGTATATGACTGAGAAGTCAGCAATTAATGGAGAAAGGAACAGTACAGAAAGATGAATCATAATGGAGAGGGTCTAATTTACAGCATCTGCGATCTTCTGATTGGATGCCAAGAAGATAAGGACATGCCTGTGCACCAATGAAGAGAGGGCTGAGTCTAAACCACAGCCCTTCTCCAACAGTGTTGACCAATGAGATTCTTGCACATTCCATAAAAAGACTGTGAGAACTTCATCCGCCTTAAGATTAACACTTTTGTAAAGTGTAGTCCTCTGAATGGCAATGGACCTTGATATGAAGCTACTGGGCGTTGCAGAATAAATAACTTCAGCTGAGAGAAGTTGCCTGTATGCTGTCTCCTCACATGAATGCAGCACATCTTTCATCAGTGGCCAGAGATCTGTTAGTGAAATGCTTTTGTTTTATCTCTTTTTGGGGAGAAACATTTTGTAAACCCTTTAGAATGACTTGGTTTTCTGTATGAATTATCCTGAAATGGTACAGACAAACAACAGGTAATACGAGGGTGGCTATCAGCTTTCTTTGATAACTCAGACTTTCTGATTCAGACTCTGTGCAGGTTCACACAAAAGGGGGACATTAAAAGCATCATGTGACTCTTCTTCTGCACAAAATGAAATAATCGTTGCTCACTTACTTCCGTCAACAGGTTGTTATAAAGGAGAGCTATGAGAAATACACTGTCTGGTCCAAAAAAAGTTGCCAGCTGGATTCAACTAAACAAATAGGTAAGATCCTTCCGTTGGATAATTACTGCAGTGATGACAACAACTTATTTAACCCTAGCTGATGCAGGGAGGAACTTCTCATTTCTTCA
The DNA here is from genome assembly GCF_021347895.1 of Acanthochromis polyacanthus. NCBI lineage: Eukaryota > Metazoa > Chordata > Actinopteri > Pomacentridae > Acanthochromis > Acanthochromis polyacanthus. Next base: position 40,293,497 of record NC_067117.1, read on the forward strand.
ACAACCATGTTGGAAGACATATTCTGTGGTCATGGAAAATATGTTAATCTGTCTCAGAAGGGTCAAATTATTGGCCTGCATCAAGCAAAGAAAACAACTAAGGAGATTAAACTATGAAAATCAGGTTAAAAACCGTCCAACACATCAGTGGAGAACCATCATCTTGCAGAAACAAATGTGGTCTGATGAGTCCAGATTTACCCTGTTCCAGAGTGATGGGAGCATCAGGGTGAGAAAAGAGGCGGATGAAGTGATGAACTCATCGTGGCTACTGTCTACCAGCCTGTGGGGGTTAGGGTTATGATCTGGGGTTGGTCAGGTTCACCAACATTAATTAATTAATTACTGCAAATCTGGACAAAAATAAATGCTTTGACACTACAGAAGCTTATCGAAATGATGCCACAGAGAACTGAGTGCCATACTCAAAAGCTAAAGGCAGTCGTACAATATATTTTAGTGTGTGACTTCTTTTGACCAGGCAGTGTGTGAAATGAGTCATGTGAAAAAGCACTGCTAGTGCAAATGATGCATGACACATATGCTGGTAAAAAACAGGGGAATACGTGTTAGTACATTTATATTACCAATCAGTGCAGCTGCTTATTTCTGATTGACAGCTGCACATTAAAGTTATTAAACTTTAAATTTCATATATTTAAACATGATATTGTATTGAAGTACATTTAGGTCTGACACTGTCTCATAATGCAGGATAGTACTATAATTTGCTGACAAATCGAAGTGAAATGAATGCTGCCATTCTCTGTAATAAATACGGAATAATTTCACAGAAGCATAATCAGCATGACAAATACATGAGTCTGCTAAGCATAATATAAATGCATTTAAACCAAAGGATAGCCACGTGTCATATAGTCATTTGAAACGATCCAAAGACAGGACATTGACATGCTCCTTTGTTCTCCAGAGCAAGGACTGCCACGTGTGGTCTGGCTGCTCTTTTTAGACTTTGGGCTCCACCCATCCAGGTTCTTCCTGGATAGGTGGAGCCCAAAGTCTAAAAAGAGAGAGGCATGTCTGAGTGAGTGTAAACTTTCCATCCAGGGCGAGTAAGGCAGATAGAGAGGTACTTTAGGATTTTCCACAGCAGCAGCTTCTTCGGTGGTGACCTGCCGCTGACATCATGCTTCTTCAATGATCTGTGTTTGACATTCATGAATAGATCCTTGCTTTAAAATAAAACACCTTTACTTAACACAGCAAACTAACTATGCGACCTCACTGAGATTATTTTGTTGTCTTTCCCAGCTTCATGCAACAAAATTCTTCATTCCTGATCACCAGCAAATGATTGTTGTCAATTAAATACAAATATGTTTGAATTTTGATTGAAGCAAACATACATAACTGGCCTTGCAGCAGATCTTGTACAGATATGCACTAGGACATTTCTAAATGACCCCAAACTATTGAAAGATAGTGTACGTGTTACTCGCTTTTCTGCTTTACAGGAACGTTTACCACCTATGATATAAATAACTCTGGGCCACAGGAAAACAGCAGTCAGTTTTCAAGAAACACATCACAGCTACTCTCCAGAGCAACTGAAGGCGAGACAATACTTGTCTTGACACAATACGTGTGTGTGTGTGTGTGTGTGTGTGTGTGTGTGTGTGTGTGTGTGTGTGTGTGTGTGTGTGTGTGTGTGTGTGTGTGTGTGTGTGTGTGTTTGTTGAGTCAGAAGACACACCCTGTTCTTGGTCTTAGTCAGTGTGTCTGTGGCGAATGAATAAAAACATAATGCGTGTGTTCACCTGGCCCTGAAGCTACTGTTTCTTCATACACAGGTGACGATCATCAGCGGGTGAACACACATCCTGGCAAAGTTTAGACACTGCCTGCAGGGCATGTATTCCTCTGGAGAATGACTTTTTCTGTGTGACAGTGTTTCCTCTCCTGAGCCCTGCGTTATTTTCCAGATGGGACACAAAACAACAACACAATAGTGTGATTGAACAGTGGTACATACATTTTCTTGATAGTGATTGCAGATCAGTGGTCCAGCATCTTGTCTTTGGACATTCATGGAGAATATGGCAAGTTTAGTCTTTGTGGAGACATGTTTGTTGAGCATTCTGGCATTTAAGGAATTCAGCTGTTTCATTCATTTTGTCAGCCTCTGGAGAAAAGAATCTCACCCAGACATAGATGGTGTTCACTGGTGTGGACAGATGCTATAAAATATGCACTACATACAAACTTTGACATATTTGGCAGATAGTACAAAAGAAATAATGAACCTTGCCATTGTGGAAAAAAATATTTGAGAAGAATGTTGACTGCTGTTGTAATTTATGAGCTTCATCTCATGTGATTGTATGCCATCATTGGACTACAGTAAGCACTAACTCTACTGAGAGAATTTTGTCTGCAAATTTGTTGTAACTGCTGTCACTTTATGAGTACAAACTTTTTAAAAAAGGATTATTTGAATTTTTGTGTAGAACACATTCCTATATTAGAAATTCTTACTTTTGTTCAATTTTTAATAGAATTTCTGTTAATATTTACTTTAGCATTTGGAATATATTTGTAGTCATTTAATGATAATGATTATGACCTTGTTTTCAGTGTGGCTTTATTGGTTTTATAGGAATCTTGTCTTTGTATTTTTAGGAATATTGCATAGCATAGCATTAGCATGGATATGTCTGTCTTCGGCTCTTGTTGTCTGTTTACTTAGGCCGAAGTGAAGCGTGACATCAGGATAGGTTAAGATATTGGGGTCCAGCCCTAGCTGTAATGTTATGTTCTATCTACTGAGCCTGTGCCATTTGGAGGGAAGTGAAATACAGTCTATCTTGTCACTGGAAGTAGCTTACACTGTTCAAACATACAAACGTTACCTTACTCCAGGTTTTTGTTTCAAAAGCTTTATGTTGTGAAAAATTAGGATTTGGAAATTTGTGTCTTTGTGCCTTAACTTGTCATTTTGTAAAGATGTTGTTTATTTTTTGCTATTTATTATTTTATTATTTGGAAATACCAAATTTGCACATTATTTTACATTTTTGTCTGTCTGATCACAACATTTCACATAAGTCGGACATTACAATCTAACAGTTCCTCAGTACTTCAGTAGTCTTTTCACCAAATACTTTTTAACTCGAGTACTTGAGTAATTTTTTGAATGACTACTTTTTACTTCTATTTGAGTGATATTATTTTTAAAGTAATGTTACTTTTACTTGAGTACGATTTTTGGCTACTCTACCCACCTAACGACATACGTAGCTTCCTAGAAAATGTACTGAAAGAATCACTTCACTTTCCATCTGATATGGGCCCTGGCCCTGGATAAGTGGAAGACAATGGATGGATGGATGGATGTTAGATTTTATTAAATTTATGTAATATTGTTATTATTATAAGGAGCTTGAAACAAGGCAAATAAAGAGAGTTAAATCCAAACCTCCTGTTAATTCTTAAGAAAATTAGGAAAGAAAGAAATATCCAGCATACACAAGAAATAGAAAAAAAGACAATTTATACAAACAAGAATGTTATGAATGAAGCCCAAAATTCACAAAACTATTCATTAACCTTGACAAGACACATCTGTGAAGTGAAAACCATCCAGGTGACTTCCTCATGAAGCTCGTGGAGAGAATGCCAAGAGTGTTCAAAGCAAAGAATCTAAAGTATAAAACATGTTTTGACTTTTTTCACACTTTTTGTTCACTACATAATTCCATATGTGTTCATTCATAGTTCGATGCCTTCAGTGAGAATCTACAATGTAAACAGTCATAAAAAAACATTAAATGAAAAGGCCTGTCCAAACTTTTGAACGGTAGTGCACATCCCCTTGTTCATTTTGTGAAATAGTTGTTTATGACTTATTTGACATTGTATCATAAAAAAGAAAGAAAAAGGATAAAGAAAAGAAGAGAGACTCAGGTTGTGCTCTACATGCTGAATATTAGTGAAAAGTGAGGTTTCAGTGTTCTTGAGGTGTTTTTGTTATCCTTTGAAAATAAAGAATTTAAAAAACACACAGTGAAGAATGATGAAAATATTTGTTTTGTGTATATTTGGTCAAAAACCAAAAGTGCCAAAGTATTAAATTCAAATGTTGAGGAGCTACATGAGGAGTCGGAGGGTAAAGTTGAAAGTTTATCCTCATTAGCTCTGGATATCTGGACAAAAAACTATACAAATATCTTTTATAACAAAAAACAAATCTAGAAACAACTGAACTGGTCCAGTCTCCATCATGTCCACTGTGGGATGCTGCTGCTGACCTTCCTCCAGTCCTCTGCTTCCAGCTGCTCATTTCCACCAGTCTACTCTGTATCGCCCTCACTTTACTGGATAAGCTCTTCTACACATTGTTTGAATTTTACTACCAGCTATATATCTGTGTTATATGTGTTTTATGTTTGCTTGTGCTTTTGGTGTTGGTTCATTTGATGTGTCTGTGTTGACTGTGTGTCTGCCTGCATGTCTGAGTCTGTGTGTTGATTCATGGTGAAGGGAGTGGTGGTGAAGGGTGGGGCTCTGACACACACTGTATCACATCTTCCAGGTGAGACAGTGTTTATAAGCAGCAGCCAAGCAACACACCTCACTTTAATAAAGCAAATAACAGAGGTAACAGAACACCGACTGCCAGGTGAGTCTCACAGCGCAGATTACAGTCGACCAGCATAGACGTTTTTCTCTGTTCGCTGACAACTGCTTTGTTTTCTCAGACTGAGAGGAGGAACACGACATGAGAATACTTTTACTTCTAACTGGTAAGACATCCCTCATTTTTATTTTGCTGTAGTGATTTTTGTATATTTTTCCTTCCGTCAGCTAACAGTTGGAAGTCTTTGCAGCAGCTGATCACACTTAACACTTCATTTTCTAACAGAAAGGAGGAAGTAACCTAACATGAACTGCTGAGGTGAATGAACACTTCCTGTGAAAATATTTAAAGAAATTGAATATTGTACATGATAATGTGAGTCAGCAGCTTCAGTATGACTGAGTTTGATTTGGTTGAATCCTGTTGTTGATGCACTGCCACAACTTTTATGCGTTTCATTTTTTCTGTATACATTTTTGACATTTAAAAGGCAGGAGGACAACTTAACCTTTTCCTTAATAGTTTCTGCTTTAGTTTGTGTGGTGTGTCAGTATTATTAAATAGATGTGGAAATAAATGGGAATTTAAAATTATTTTTTAGATTTGGACAAGTTATAAAATATTATGTTGTTCAGTTCCAGGCTAAATGTTTTGTTCTTTTGTGGACACTCTGATCTGTAAGTTGTGACGCACAAATGATAAACTGAGGCTTAATGTTGTTGAAATTTCACTCATTTTGCTGAAGAAATGTCAGGTTGTTCATAGTGTTTTGTATAAAGATAATTCATTAAATGTGAACATTGTCAGAAACTACTTTTTTGCTCTAAAACAAAGGAAGAATTTGGAGTTGTGGTTATTTATGGGTTATTATATTATGATTTTTGTGGTCCGGCCCACTTGAGATGAAATTAGGCTGAATGTGGACCTGAACTAGAAAGAGTCTGACAGCCCTGGTTTAGATACTCACTCACTTCTGCTGAATTTGGTCTATACACAGCAAATGACCAGTAGTCACCATGACATCTGTGTAATGTTTGGGGTTGGAATCAGCATTTTAGCTTTAAAAATAAAACAATTATCAAAACAGCTGCCAATCAATTTTCTGTTGGCTTAGTGACTAAATGAATAATTGACTAATCCTTTCAGCTCTAGTTATATTACCATATGATGTATCCTTATTACAGTTATTTGTGGAGTTCAGCTACAGTTGTGTGAAATAATTGCACATAAATGTGGTTTTATTGCTGGAGATTAATAGGACAAAAAGCATTTCTAACCACGATACTGTGCCTTTTCCTTGAAGGTTGTGTGATTCTCAATAAACAGTAGCACACACAGCAACTCTTTCTACAGAAATGACCCTCACAAAAAAGACGCATTTTTCTTTTGTACTGTTAAGTTGTGAAGATTATTTGCTATTTCCAAACCACTGTCATCAGATTGCCCCTGCTCTCTGCATGCTTTTGACTCTAAAATATATGTTATTGATCCCTGTGAGGCAGGAAGGAACCATATTTATGTGAAAATCTGTCTGACAAACTGGGCATTGCTAAATCTGCTAAAGAACACAGATTAACACAAATGTCTTGTCAGGCCTTGTTTAAAGATCAGAATCTGTGTGACATGCCAAAGTATCCTCAAAATCTCAAAAATATTAAAAGAGAAATTGTTAATATTAGTTTTATTTACTTTAGCTGCTGACAGATTACACCTCTGTGATGCTTTACATTCAGGCCAAATCAAGGTTTAACCAATCTACACGACCGTTCAGAAGTTTGAGTTTAGAGCAACTTTAACGGATTTTAGAGCAACTTTAACTAATTTTACAGCAACTTTAACTAATGTAGAGCAACTTTAACTAATTTTAAAGCAACTTTAATTCATGTACACTAGCGCTCAAAACTCTGGGTTCACTTAGAAATATCCTCATTTTTGAAAGAAAAGCATTTTTTAAATGAAGATAATATTAAATGAATGATAAATCCAGTGTAGACATTGTTAATGTGGTAAATGACTACTGTAGCTGTAAACGGCTGATTTTTAATGAAACATCTCCATAGGGGTACAGAGGAACATTTCCAGCAACCATCACTCCTGTGTTCTAATGCTACATTGTGTTAGCTAATGGTGCTGAAAGGCTCATTGATGATTAGAAAACCCTTGTGCAGTTATGTTAGCACATGGATAAAAGTGGGAGTTTTCATGGAAAACGTGGAATTGTCTGGTTGACCCCAAACTTTTGAACAATGGTGTATGAGCATGGTTTTTCAAGATGAATGCACGCATTTTCCCCTAAATATTTGTTTCACCTCATCGGATTTCTATAGTATGTCATGATAAATTCAATATAGATTGTAAACTGAGACACTGATGCTGATGTCCACTGTAACCCACCATTTCTGTTTGTGCTGTCTTTCTCCTGACAGCCATTACAGCAGCATCACCGTTCCAGGATGACTGCTCGAGGGGTGCGTGTTACCCACCCAGCGATGACCTGCTCCTGGGCCGGGCTCGCCAGCTCCAAGCATCCTCCACCTGTGGTCTCACCGGCTCCGAGGTCTTCTGCACACCCTATCAACAGGTAGGAGCACAGTCCTGTTTAAAGGACATTTCATCTTTGTGGATTGAAGTCATTTTAGACACACAGTTCAATTTAAAATATACAAAGCATTCCAAAATTCAAGTTAGAGTTAGAAGGTAGAAAAGGGAAGAAAACTAAAGTTCTCAATTGTTAATATTGGCCTCCTAAGCCCCCATATCAGACACTGCCTCAGCTGGTTGTGTTCACCCAGGACACGTATGGGTCTCTACATGCAGTTTGCTCTGGCAAGGCAAGCGGGCAGAGGTCACAGTGAGCAGACAGACATGCACAGTCCAGCTGCTGGTGGTGCTTTTTGTCAGATTCCCAGCTGTCCATTTGTGAAACTGTCTGATTTTAGTGCCAGAGCATCATTTTGCAACTGTGTTCTTGACCAATGTCTGAACAGTCACCCCCAGTCTGTCTGCTTGCACAGAGTAAACAATTATTACTGCATGTAAATGTTCATTTTGAAATAGGACTTTCACTGTCCAGAGCAGCGGACATGCGCTCAAACCTGCAATGTTGTAACATTTTTCTTGCTCTAAAAGGAGGGAAAGGGTCTGTACCTGGAATCCAGTTCACAAAGCAGAGCAAAAATAGTGTCCTCACACTGAGATACAGGTCAGTTATATTGTGCTAAAAGTTTTTACATAGATGCTCTGTAAGACATTTAATGTGCAGAATTTTAGTTTTTTAATGGTATAATGACCAGAGGGATTGTATAATACCGAGCCAGAGGGCAGCCCAGGTCACAGACATGCACTAGTTCCCAAACTATAGCCCAAACTAACAAATAATGTTAGGTGTGAAATTAACTGAACACTCGAGCTTCCTCCTCCCAAAGCAAAAGTAAAAAGTAGCTTTCCCACACGATAAAAACTAGAAAAGATTTTAGAGAGTGCAGTACTCCACCAAGGCTGTTCATTCCCCCATATGGCATTGTCAGAAATGCAGCATTTGTTTATTAGTTATTGATGATCAGAAATGACAGCACCATAGAATGTGTCCATTTAACATAGATGTACCCACAAACAAAATGACTTTGTGCTGAGCACAGGTGTGTGTTCTGCATGTGTATGTTATGTATGGATACCGAATTAGGTGACCTAAATAGTCCAACTAATCCTCAAATTCATACGACCACATCGGTCGTATGTAACGTGCACCGGAATACGACCCATGAGAGCATATTTACGTTAGCGCCCCTACGGGGAAAAGGAACGTATTACGGGATTTAATTCCCGAAACAGCTTTTCCCTCGCGAAACGGCTTTTTTCTCGCGAAACGGCTTTTTCCTCACTTTCCCAGCACGGGTTTAGGGTTATGGTTAGAGTTAAGGTTAGGGATAGGGATAGGGATAGTGTTAGATAAAAGTTTGTTCATGGTGACGTTTCACCTGCGACATCGGAGTGTCGATATTTACTCACCCGCTAGAGGTCGCCTAATGTCAAAACGTAATACTCGGTCGTAATACAGGCGTGTACAGACGGCCTATGTGGTCGTTTTTTGTTTGAGGACAGGCTGCCTAAATATGTAGCAGGTGGCGGGAACTGATGGGACTCAGAAACACCCCCATAATTTAATCAGTTGTTCCATGTACGATTTCTGACGGATACGTCCCAGTAAGTCTGCAGTGGTGGATTTGTAGTAGGATCACAATCATGTGATCATCAGCAAGCAGCTGATGTAGTGTTCACTTGCTGTCATGGTTACAGTGATACAATATCTGCTGTTAGTTTTTTCTCCATCATATTGTCAGCTGCAACAATTGCCTTATATATTTGACGCTGATGTTAAAATTGAAGTTTCAAATCTAAATGAAGCCTTAAAGTCAGAACAGCAGACTTTTGTGTTGATGTTGCGTAACCTTCCTGGATCACAGGGTGTGTGCTGCGTTGGATTAGCCTCGGGGAACGAATAGCTGTGTTAGGTGTGGACTCTGTTCTACTGATCAACGCTTTCCCTTTTTAAAAAATGTTTTACCTGAGCCACATTTTGTCCAGACAGGGTGGGGCAGGAAGACAGGAACATTCAGCTGTACCTCAGAGATGATGCAATCATGACACACAGAGACAAGAAACTAGTCTAGTCTTGTTGCTGCATCACACTGCTGGAGGTGTCAGATTTTGTAAAGAAGTGTCATGAATAAATTACACTATTGTCCTTTACAGCAGAAATACTGTTGCTGTTACTTGGTCTTGTGACTAGTTGTCACTGGAATGGTGTAAACATAGTAATGTAGAGAGTATTGAAGAGTAGTTTTGCTAGTAATGTGACAAACAGGGTATGTTATAGATAGGTAGATTCTTTATTGTTATTGCATATTCTGGTACAACAAAATTTCGTTTGATAGTTCTCTTTGTCACAGAAGCATAGAAAATAGAGGGTGGATGAGGAGCTGACTGTGTTTTCACAAATCCTGGAAAACTTACCACCAAGGACGGCTGGTATAAATGGGCTAACAGGGCTAAGCCCTCCCAGGCCAACACAAAAAAGATGAGAAAATTATTTTTTAACTTACAACAGATTGTTTTAAGTTTAGGTGAAAACAAAGGTAGCAACAGCACCAATCAGTCAAAAGAAAAACATAGAATATCTCTAAATGGGCTTATTTTTTTACAGCCCCAGCAGATACAGTCCGCTTTCATTCATTTCGTTCTTGTAAGTGATTGACAGGTGTCATGTCCCGCCCCCGTGATTTACTGATCATTTGGGCTAACTTCAGTCAGCCCACAGGCCTTTGACGCAGCCAGAAAAGGTTAAGCTATGGCGGGCGTTAGCATGAACGAGGTGGATTATTTGCTTTCATGTCCATTTTCCTCAATGTCTTTGGAGGAAAAGCTGGAAGTTAAGAGACTGGGATCACATCGGCCGTCGATGTGAGCTTCTTTTCAAATAAGGTAGGCCCATGTTGACCTGTTAAAGGACTGTGACACCTTGTTTTTGTTGAGGTCTTCTGTTGTACTGAAGGCGTGTTTTGCAGTACATGTCGCCAAACATTTGTAATAAGACAGTTTCAGCAGGCTATCTGTGGGAAGTCGTTGCAGTTGAACCACGTTTTGTAGTGGTGTGTGTGTGTGTGTGTGTGTGTGTGTGTGTGTGTGTGTGTGTGTGTGTATGTGTGAGAGAGAGAGAGAGAGAGAGAGAGAGAGAGAGAGTGTTGATGTAGAGCACTTAAAAACTATAGTGTACCTGTAATTGATGTAACTGTGTGTATCATAGGTGATGTTGCTTTTGCAGCTGTGTTAACCATTTAATCGGCATTATGCATTTGTTAGCCCACCCAACAAATTTCACCACCAGCCACCACTGCTTAACACTGTGTTCTTTTTGATATATGGGAATAAAATTGTTTTTAAAAAACTGAATTTCAGTTGTTGGTAGTCCAGTGCAGTCCTCTCCTACTCAGCAGTGATGAAAAGCACGCTCAGAGTTCTGACACACTGGAACAGATCAGCAGTCAGAAAATGAGTTCACAGAGCAGAGCTAAGGTAGTGTCCTCACACTGAGATGCAGCGTCCAAGATGTATCAGACAAAAAAGAAGCAACATTTTAACCCTAGCAAATCATTTTATTTCACCAATTCATTTTAAGGAGTTCTGTAGGTGCCATCTTTTTGAAATAGAAAACTCAAATATAACATGTTCCCACATTTTCTCTATTGGCATTCACTGCATTTAAAAGAAAAGAACAGTATGTGCAAACTGTAATAGAAAGTGATTAGACCCAGCAGTGTGCTTTAGTATGTATTATATTGGTATTTCTACACAGCAACTTAAAACATAGAACACTTTGCTGAGGTAGGGCGGTCATAATATACTGTTTAGGATTAATATATAAAATCTATTGTAAATGTTTCTGTGAACTGGGGTTTGAATACTTCTGCAGCGACCAGCGATATATTTACATCAGATTAATAGAATAATGGAGCATATGAAGCACCTCTTGCTGCGTTGGAGTAGCTGATTAAATATGGTGAAAATGACATGGACACAACTTTGAGTCTTTGAGAGGGTTAAATGTTGATCCCCTGAGATGAGATAAGATCACTCTTTTGCAATGAGTAAAACACTACACACTTTAATGCAGTGTGGCTGAAGAGGACTAGTGAGGACTCCACTGAGTGGCAAATCATTGCGTAACATATAGCTGGGGTAAGTCAAGACTCAGACAGGGGTATACGTGGAGGGGGGGGTACTGAGAGTAGGTTTATCTGCTGAGCTTTATCTGATTGGCCGTGACTTATCACTGAAGAAAGAGAAGGTGATGATAATTCTGAGGTAACATCTCTTTACACCTTCAAGCTTCACATTTCCCTAATTTAGCAGCAACCTTGTCAACATAACCTTTTTAGCTGGTAGAAGAAGAAAACAGTGAATCACATGAAACGCTGGAAATAACATCATTAAACTGTTTTCCTAAAGAATGCATGGAGCAAAGCTATGTCCTCTCTTCTAGTTTTCATCTTTTCATCACATTGTCAGCCTTGATTGAATGTCTCTCTCTGCCTCATATTATCAGGATCAGACTCATTCTTTGGACTGTTTTCCATCAGTTAATTTGTCCTCTTGGTCAGCAGTAACAGCTAGCTAAATATCTAGCTTCTACTGCTGAGAAAAAGATCACATTAGCATGGATTAGCAACCCTGTTGCTGTGATTAGAGTAGGGTTAGCAAACAACACAGAAAACATGGAATAAAAATGGTACCATTGATGTGTGAGCTGAGCCAGTCAAGTCTTTTATAGTTTATTACCTATTATTGATGAATATGGAGCAGAAAAGTGTAAATGAGAAGGTTTATTTTTAAAACATTTTGAAGCCCATGTGAATAACTCTTATATATTTAATTAAAGAAAAGAACTGCAGCAGAAGTGATATTGGCAGTATATTAAAGCTTTGGATGTAATTATTTTAAGGCATCAGCAGCACCAAAATGCTCAGATCTGTCATGATTTTGCCCTCAGTGTTAAAATGTATTTTTCTTTGAGGGTTTTATGCATGTCTGTTATCATATGAAGCTTCAGACTGAACCTCCATCTCAGCGTTCGCTCCCTGTTGCTGCAAGTATTTTCTCCTGATAATTCCCCCACACTGCAAAGACATGCATGGTTTTCTGTCTCTTTGTGTGAACCTTGCAATTAAATGCAAACTTTCACAGAGTGTCAGTTGGGATAGACCCCAGTGCCATGTAACTGTACCAACCCCACAGGATAGAATGGACGAGCTAATGGAGGGAAGCGTGGCTGTCCTTTGCTTCCTGTACAATCCCACTGTGATCCCTTTGTCCAGCTTCATGCTTCTAAAAATGTTATTTCTAAATTCTAATTTAAAGTTGTGCTTCGTCCTCACTACAAACAGGACTTTGTCAGCCTAATGAAGCCTTTCATGGCTACCTCGTGCTGTTATCTCAGTGGAAAACAAACTTCAACTGTTCTCATTGTAGGTTTGTGTCCTGTTGTGGGTGTGAGCTTTGAGACATAGGGCAGGGAGGGGAACATTATTGTGCCCTTTATGTTGAAACAGTCGGCAACCAAAAGGAACTTTTCCCTACAGGGAAAGAAGCAATGGTCTGTGTGCCAGAGTGACAGCAGCCACGTTCAGAGTACCCCACATAGGGGCCAATATTCAGTGGTGAAAGCTCTAGCCCAGCTGTTAGCAATGTGAGCACTTGTATGTCCCAGTACATACAAAACGGCTCTACTGCTACGAATGTTAAAGGAACATTCACCTACAAAATTGGTCATTAATTAAAAAACAACACTCATGAAGTTTGCCTGTATATGTAGATTCTGATTTAGGGGTGAGCTGACTGAGATCTTTATTTGGTGTCCAAAGTTTACTGTACATTGAATTATTTTTCTTTCTTTTTTTTGGGTGAATAAAAATTTTGTGAGGGGTAAAGATTATGTGGGAGTTACTTTGTGTTCCCTGTGCTCTCTAGTTTATAAAAAATTATTCAAAGCAGGGTCAGATTTAAGCTCAATCAGCACCTGTTCCCCCCTCGGCCTCTACTGGGACAAAGTTTGTGCAAAGCTTGATTTAAACATTGCAATGCAAAGCTAGGACTGCCTGAGAAATATTTACTTTCTGTCTCTGTGGAAGTTGTGTGACCTGCTTATTTACCAGTCATGACAGAGAGGCTGGTTTGGAAGTTGATCTTAGGACCATGCATGAGTTCCATTCAAAGACACATTCTGCACATGTTGCATATGCACCAAACTTTACTCTGTAACACTGCAAGAAAACATTTCATTATAGTTCTGTTTTGTTTTTGTTTTCCGCAGAGGGCTATGAAGTGCTGCCCATGTGACTCCAGGAACCCAAACAGCCAGCTGGCCCACACTGTCCAGGATGTCCTGTCCACTTCTAGACCAGATAGATGGTGGCAGTCCAGGAAAGGTGGGAAACAAAATGAGACCTTCATCAGTATTCTTGCAAAAAAATGTAAAATTATCATATAATCCGGCGGTCATTAGCATTTGCCTGTTTTTTGTCAGTTGAAGCATAATCTGAGTCATCTCTGATAAGGTTGTGTTACATAACTGTCCTTAACAGGGTCACCTGGAAGCAGAAAATAAAACATCTTGTCCAGATAAAGCCACTATTTCAATAAAAAATCTAATTATATCCCAGTAAAATACACACACTACCGTTTAAAAGTTTGGGGTCACTTAGAAATGTCTTTATTTTGAAAGAAAATCATTTTTTTTGTTCATTGAATATAACATTAAATGAATGATAAATCCAGTGTAGACATAGTTAATGTGGTAAATGACTACTGTAGCTGTAAACGTCTGATTTTTAATGGAATATCTCCATAGGGGTACAGAGGAACATTTCCATCAACCATCACTCCTGTGTTCTAATGCTACATTGTGTTAGCTAATGGTGTTGAAAGGCTCATTGATGGTTAGAAAACCCTTGTGCAGTTATGTTAGCACATGAATAAAAGTGTGAGTTTTCATGGAAAACATGGAATTGTCTGGGTGACCCCAAGCTTTTGAACAGTGGTGTATGTTAAGTCTCATGTGGTTTCTGTTGCTCGGTTGTGTCGATTCATCCTGTACAACATCTGGAGGATCAGACCCTTCCAGTCTGAATATGCAGCCCAACTCCTGGTTCAGGCTCTCATAATATTGCTTATTGACTGCTGCATCTCCTTACTGGCAGGCCTCCCTGCATGTGTGGTCAAACCTCTGTAGATGATCCAGAATGCAGCAGCACGTCTGGTTTTCAACCAGTCAAAGACAGCACATGTCACCCCGCTGTTCACATCTCTTCACTGGCTTCCAGTTGCTGCCCACTGAAAATTCAAAATTCTAGCACTTGCATTCAGAACTAGAATGAAAACAACTCCCTCTTACCTAAAATCTCTCATTCAGTTCTACACTTCCTCCTCCTCACTACACTCGGCCAACGGAAGGTTCCTGATCCAACCTCCACAACAGAGCCGGTCCATAGCTGGACTCTTCTCCTCTGTGGTTCCCCGGTCGGTGGTGGAACGAGTTACCAAACTCTGTTTGATCTGCAGAGTCCCTCTTAGTCTTTAAGAAAAGACAAAAATCCAGCTCTTCATTGAAAGATTGCAAAGAAAAAAAAATTCAGATCGTTTTCTTCCTTGTGTTGGATGTACATCATTTTGGATAAGAGAGAGGTGAAATTGTATATGTGTATACACACACACACACACACACACACACACACACACACACATATATATGTGTGTGTGTGTGTGTGTGTGTGTGTGTGTGTGTGTGTGTGTGTGTGTGTGTGTGTGTGTGTGTGTATATATATGTATAGGGAGAGAGAGAGAGAGAGAGAGAGAGAGTGAGAGAGAGAGAGAGAGAGCAAATAGTAATAATAATAGTAATAATAGTAATAACAATAATAATAATAACAATAATACGGATGTGCTTGTTTGTCCTGCAGGTGAGAGTCCAGTCACTCTTCAGCTGGACCTCAATAATCTGTTCCAGCTTGACAACCTGATGCTCATGTTCAAGGTAGTCTGCAGTCACTACAAACATGTTCCCTGTGCTTCACTTTCATCTTTTATCCTAAAATACTGTATGTGAGGTTTCATGTGCTTTCAAATTCATGGACCAAAACACCAAACATATAAATCAGTCACAATATTTCAAACAAATGCTGTGTAAACACAAATGTAACGCACACAGGAACAGTTTGACAGGAACTATTTGTCAGTAATTAAAGTCATCTGTACTTCTGAAGTGTAAATGTGGGATGTATGATTTGTCTCTGCAGGGTCCTCGTCCCAGTGCTTTGGTCATTGAGAGGACTCTGGATAACGGCAGAACGTGGCAGCCGGCTCTCTACTTGGCTACAGATTGTGAACAGGCGTTTCCTGGTGTCCCCACAAGAACTCCTCTCACTCTGGACCAGACTTACTGCTACACACTGCCCCCTACTGGAACAAATCCCTACCAAGACCACACAGTAAGATCAATCTGTTTTACCTTGTATAATCATTGTAGAACTTTAGCTTAGTCACATTGTTAAAATACTGTTTGCAGGACATTGGTGTTAGGACTCCAACCATCCACAGTTATTTGAAGCACACTGTCAGATGTCCCTTCTACATTTATGCCATTCTGAAGCAGAAATAAATCTTTTTTCAACTTCTGATGAAGCTCTAGCACTGAAATGTGGCTAATAAATATATCTGAGCAACTTAGACTGTCTGTGAAAGGGTATTTGAAACTTTGGGAAAGCTTGTCCCTCTTCTACGCAGCTGTCTTCCTTTGTCTTAAATTCCAGGCTGCTTTATGTCTGGTTTTGGCCATCAATGTAATTACCGTGTTTTGCAGTTTTGTACCTTAAACATGACACGAGTACATCACGGTAGAAATGATTTACATTTAATTAACCATTTTCAAAGACAGCACAGATAAACACACCTGACAGTCTGAACCCGTCAAGTCCTTCTGGGTGGGAATGCCTCAACAAAAAGGTTGATTGTTGTAGCAGCTGAAGGCATTTTGTTGTAAAAAGAAAACAAGTTGTTGTGTATACAGTATAAAAATATGTACATTGTTCTTCCCCAGATTGAGTTCAGTCCTTTGCGTCAGTATGCTTATGTCCAAGCTCCCAACAGCCAGAAAATTGAAGGTAAGAGTCTTGTTTTGTCATGAATGACTCTCTTGGCTGTGACTGAGAGGGAGTACACACCCAGTACAGAGTTTGCTGGCTGACAGCTGTTTCATCCACAGATGTGTCTGGGCTAACGGGGCTGAGGGTGAGGCTGACAGAGCTGGGCGATGTACCTCGTCTACCCGGCAGAGCTCTCAGCAAGTTCTACGCCCTGAAGGAGATGAGGGTGATAGGAAGCTGTATGTGCCACGGACACGCCAACCGATGCCTGCCAGAAGAATACAACAGCCCACTGTCTACTAACGTACAGGTACATAAGTCGTATATTTTATGAACTCTTATCGTATGATCATATCAGACCTTCAGTTTTGGAGGTGATACATCCGTCATCAGAAACCCGTCAGAGCCGTGGAGACTTTTTAAAAGCTATTGTTGTGAACAAAAGTTTCCATATGCTTAATGGAAGTTTGAACTTTCCCGTGACTCTCATACCCCCTCATTATCCAGTGTTGGAGTCATTGAAACATGTGCGTCTTTGTCACACACAAAAAAAAAACAAAAAAAAACATGAATTTTGGTTCTTTTGTGTATTTATTACAGGTCTTCTTGAAATGAAAAAAAAAAATCTGCCTGGTCAAAAATATATCTGCAGCAGTGCTAACATTTGGTTAAATGTCCCTTCGCCATTTTCACCTCTATTAGCCACTTTCGGTAACAGTCCACCAGCTTCCAACAAGCTTGCTGTTGTGACACAAATTTGCTTCTTCAGCACAGTCCACAGATTCTTCATGGGATATAAGGTTTAAGACTTGACAAAAGTCTTAAAGCTTTATTCTAGCCATTTCTTTACCACTTTTTGACGTGTGTTTGGGGTCGTTGTCTTATTTAAGTTAAATATACTTATGTCTCCGGTGCCAGCCTGCCCACAGCCTGAGGAAAACACCTTTTAATTAAATACCTTTTGTTCTTGTTTCTTTTAAGGTGAACCCTCGCTGTGACTGCCAGCATAACACAGCCGGTGTGAACTGTGAGCGCTGCGCTGATCTCTACAATGATCTGCCTTGGAGACCTGCAGAGGAGGGCAACACCCACACCTGCAAACGTAAAACCACTCACACCTGATATATGTTTCTGCAAACTTTAGTATTGAAATGATAGAGCGTTATGTATTGTGCACAACATTAATAACTGGAAAGACTGACATTTTTGCCTTGTGGAAAAAAAATTATCTCCAAGAAACTGCAATGATAGTCAGCTGGGATAGACTCCAGCCTCCAGAGGATATAGATGGATATAGATAATGGATTGAAGTATAAGAATAGGACTGTAGAGCAAAAGAGTAGCATCTACATGTCTGAACCTTCAGTTCATAATAAAGCAAAACTGGAAAGATCCCCTTCAGCACTGTACGATGGAAAACAACACTGTCTTACTGGAACATCATCAACCAGTGTTCTGAGAGGCTTAGTACACTTCTCTGTGAACCAAAATCTGTGAAACACTGCTCTCAAATTCACAACCAAGACACACATCACATGAACTGTCAATAAAAATTGGCAGCTGAAATTGTCTTGGAAAAATACTAGTATTTTTTCAGACAAGTTTTTGTTGCATTTTGTTTGATTACTGTCTTGTGTCACCTTTCTCCTGTCTACCATAAATCTGACACTAATTCCTCTTAGTAAGATGCAAGTGCACATGTAAAATTAAATGAAGCTTCTATCATCTATCACCATGTCTACCAGAGCAGGCCAGTAGTGAGGGCCAATACTGATCCACAATATTTCCACTCTGCATGTTTTTCTTTGCATTATTATTGAATTATTTAAATGTGTTGCTCATATTGTACATTCTGTCTACCAACCCCTTTGCATGGTCCTCAGGATGTGAGTGTAACAACCATGCCCAGCGCTGTCGCTTTGACCAGGCAGTGTACGAAGCCAGTGGGTGGAGGAGTGGAGGTGTGTGTGAGGGTTGTATGCACCACACCACAGGGCCCAAGTGTGACCAGTGTGCCCCAGGCTACCAGCCCAACCCTCGCAGCCAAATGGACCGTCCCGATGCCTGTATACGTGAGTGAGATGGAAATCATTTTGAAATGTAACATCCGAAGACCTGGTGTCCACATACACACACATCTGTTGTTTTTTTTGTGTTTTTTTAATAATAATATTAATATTAATAGTCATAATAATAACAACAAGGAAAGCACTCAGAGAGCGCAGTACTCCACCTAGGCTGTTCATTCCCCCATGTGGCATTGTCGGAAATGCATTTTTTTATTACTTATTGATAATCAGAAATCACGGCAGCATGGAATGTGTCCGCTGAGCACAGGCGTGTGTTATGCATGTGTACGTTATGTACAGATACCGAATCGCTTTACGTAAATGTGTAGCGGGCAGCGGGATAGTCATAGTTCCAGTGACGACATGCTATCTGGCAATGATACAGAAATCTTTAGCAAATCCTTGGGTCCAATCATTTGATCCTTGTGTCATTTATGACCTTCCATGAAAATTTTGCCCGAATTCTTTGATTCGTTTTTGAATAATGTTGCTAACAGAGAAACAGACAGACAGACGAACCAACTGTGATCGTCGCATAACTCTACTGTGTTCCTTGGCAGAGTAATGACAATATAAATATAATAAAATATAATAAACATCGTAATCAGATATTAGATATTATGTGATTATTATATTATTGGTTATTCCTTATTTCAAATAACAAGAGGAAATGTAAACTGCCGGCCAAACCAAAGCTCAGGTCTTAGGAGATTAAATCAGGGCCTTCACACACCACATAAAACATCCATCAATAAGGTGTGGCAGAGGTCAAACTAAAACCAACATGATTTTACAGAGATGTCGTCAGTGATGAGCAGCTCGTGTGTGTGTTGTTGTGCTGTTTCAGGCTGTATCTGCAGTGCTGAGGGAACAGTGGATGGGGGCCGTTGTGATGACAGTACCGGCTTCTGTCAGTGCAAAGTCAACGTAGAGGGCCCTCGCTGTGACCGCTGCAAGAGAGGATACTACGGCCTGAGCAGCTCCAACGCTCTGGGCTGCACCAGTGAGTCAACCAGCACCCACACGTAACACATCACACTTCAGCTTTTCTAACAGGGAATACTTGTACTCTGTATTTTCTTTTTATATGATTGCTGACTTCTACTGCCTAAAGTTCAGGGTGAAATGTTGTACTCACTCAGCTACATTTATCTGACTACTTTGATTCCTACTTTCTTTACAAAATTAGGATTTTTGCATCCAAATGGTTAGGAGCTTACACAATATGATGCTTTGTTAGAAAAAGCAACCCAAAAACAATGAAAACACAACGGAAACAATTGGTCTGAACAACTTTTTGACCGACAGAAAACTAATTCTCAAATGTGAGTTTCCTTTTCTTTTTCTTTCATGTATTCTTTTTATTTGTAAGTGATATTTACCTGACTCAATTTGTAAAGACAATAGTCCTAAATGAAATATTTTGACTTTACAACAGTAACAACAGTGTATAAGCAAATAGTTGCTGCTTACACACTAATGCAAACCAAAAATAACCTAACGTAATCTAATATTTTTCTACCTTGAGTACTTTTACTTTTAACACATTTTCAATACAAGTACATGTCATCTCAGTGCAGCATTTTTAGATATGAAAGAGTGTTGTTAAAGTGTATGATTAGTATTTTTACTTCAGTAAAGGGTCTGACTGCTGGAAAACCGTTCACGCCTGAATGATAAATAGGTCACCGATTCCTACAGCTTTGGGAAAAGTGCAATTTTCATATTTATGTTGAATAGTAAGTATCTTTAAAGAGATTTACTGATGATAATGTTTGTGAAATGAATTCTCTAAACTCAAATAATTAAGAGCCATGGGGATGTAATTGTAATTTTATTTTGGTTCCTGCTTGCTCATGTGGAATCCACATTCAACTTCAGATTGTTGGGTTCTCTGTATAAAACTTGTAAGGTGGTCCCCTTACTGTGTTAAGTGCTCTGAAATGACATCTGTTTTCAGTTGGTGCTCTATAAATAAAGTGAATTGAGTTTAACTGAATGAATGTCTTTGGATGTGATGCGTGAAGTGTTCGGTGATTCTTCTAACTATGACTTCCTCCTGCTGTTTAGAGTGTTCCTGTTCTCCAGATGGCTCAGTGTCAGATGTGTGTGACCCAGTGACTGGTCAGTGTCCCTGTCATCCCCACTTCCACGGCCTGAGCTGTGACATGTGTGCAAAAGGCTACTGGAAGCCATCGTTGTCAGAACGCTGTGAACCCTGTGGCTGTGACCCCACCAGGTCAAAGAGTGACACCTGTGACCAGGTATGACCTCCAACTGGCATCACGCTAGACCAGTGTGCTCCAAGCATGGCTGTACTGTTACTGTCCCAGAACCACATGACCAGACTGAGCATAGTAGCGTATTTAATCAGCGGATAGACAATAATGTAGCTGTTTGCTTCTACCGCTAATCCTCGGAGTTGACAGATGTTCAGTCTTTGAATCATCAAGACGTAATTTGTTGCAGGATTTCAGTTTCTATTCATGAAATCAATGCTGTTTGTTATTTTCCAGCTGACAGGTCAGTGTCAGTGCAGACCAGGCTTCGGAGGTCGAACATGTACCGAGTGTCCAGACAACACTTACGGAGATCCTCTCATCGGCTGCCAGCGTGAGTCAGCCATCACTGATTACTCTATTTACAGTCTGTATCGCTCTACCAGCCATTTAAAACGTACAAAAAAGGTTTGCTTTTGGCTCATTTAGGATTTGCACTTTAGTAATGATGTGTGGTTTGAAGCACGGGTTCATGTGCAACACTCAGGTTAACCATCTTTTACCGTACTTGTACCAAACTGCAGTCACAGTACTGTCTGGTACTGTCATGACAGCATGTTGGAAGTCTGCAAATGTCGTTTCACATATTTACTGTGGGATGTTGCTTATTCGTGTCCCTTTTAAAATGAATAAAGATCAATAGCAATTACCGTGTCAACGCAGAAAAACGGTCATAACTGGAAACCTGCATTGTTATAGAAACCATAACATTGTATTGCATTGTAAAAATTAAGTTACAGAATCAATAATAAAACACCAAACACAGCTAGCAAAAGTGTACAACACTCAGCCATTAGCAGTGTGCTATTATCACTCCGCCCAGCATTTTGATTACTGGATTTCACACAGTTTCCATCCATTACCTTTAATATTAGCTCCCACTGGGTCCTCTCAGTTAATCTGTGTTCTTGTTACTTGTGTTACAGTATCAGTATCAGTGGTAGGGACAATGCTACCCATTAACTGTTTAGAACTGAAGGTTTGGGTGCAGCAATTTTTTTTTTAAATTCTGCATGTAGGAGGCCAGAACCCTTCAGACAGAATGTTGTGGTAAATTTCTTGTCTTCTGATCTTCTCTTGTCTGTCTCCACAGCATGTCAGTGTGATGCTGAAGGAACCCTTCCAGACTTTTGTGACAAGCAGACGGGGGTCTGTCTGTGTCGGCCGGGCATCACCGGGACTCGCTGTGACTCCTGCGGTCAGAACCGCTGTGACTCGTTCCCAGCCTGTGAGCTGTGTCCCTCCTGCTTCTTCACTCTCGATGTTCAGCGTCAGAATCTCAGCTTAGCCCTTGAAAGACTGTCTCCCAGATTCCCCACTCGTCCCGGAGCCGGTGGTGATCTTGGAGCCTTGGGGCCCCGCATTTTGGTCCTAGAGGCCGGCCTGAAGCAGATCCAGGACTCCATCTCTCTTCCACCCAAAACTGCGGGACAGATCGAGGATGCGCTATCCCTGCTGGACAAGCTCCGGTGAGCAAAAAGTTGAGATCTTCAGAAAGACAGCTTTCATTTGAATTTAAGAAATTGCTTCAGGATAAGAGGGAAAAACACGAATCACTCTTTAAAAGGCTTTCCGTTGTTGTTGTTGATGTGTTTTTAGATGTTCATGAATGTAATTTCTTTAATTCAGTTAAATTTTATTTATATAGCACCAGTTACAATTCAGATTGTCTCAAGACACTTTGCAGAATCCATATGTTTTAACCCCCAGAGCAGCCTTAGGGCAACAGTATTTACCCACGATTCTTTTTTTCCTGATGCCTAAAACAACTCTATTGTTTTGCAGGGACCAGATGAACCAGGTTGATAATGGCCTCTCACCCCTGACAAGAACTCCTGGTGTTGACTCAGAGCTGGACAGATTGCAGGCTCTGCTGGACAGCCTCATTCTGAAGTACAAAGCTAAGAAGGACGGTCTAGAGAACTCCATCACGTCCAACAACGCAGGTCAGCAACAAAAACACTCCAGTCACTGCAGTACTCAAGAAGGTTTAGTGGAGCAGTGGTTGCACATATTTTGGTGCATAACTTCAGAAACAAAAACCTATAGTAGTTCTTATGAACATAGTCATTCAAGCTTTCCAGGTAAAATATAACACAATTGTCATCATTTTTTTTCTCAAACAAGCTACACTAAAGTTTGTGGTCACACAGGGAATTGCATATTTTTATTCATGTGCTAACATAACTGCACAAGGGTTTTCTCATCATCAATGAGCCTTTCAACACCATTAGCTAACACAATGTAGCATTAGAACACAGGAGTGATGGTTGCTGGAAATGTTCCTCTGTACCCCTATGGAGATATTCCATTAAAAATCAGCCATTTACAGCTAGAATAGTCATTTACCACATTAACTATGTCTACACTGGATTTATCATTCATTTAATGTCAGCTTCAAGGAATAAAAAAATGCTTTTCTTTCAAAAATGAAGACATGACCTCACACTCATGTTGACTTTTTCTGTCTAATGCAGGAGCATTTACAGCCATCAAGAATGCATACAATAAGTCAACTGATGCTGCTGACAAAGTGAACAGCAGCAGAGACACAGTAAAGGAGTCGGCTAACATCAGAGAAGAGACTACGGACATTCAGGACCAAGTACAGCCAGAAAACATCAGAGATCTGGACAAACTAAACCGCAGCATGGCCTCCCGGCCTGACCTTACTCCTGTTGCCAAACAGGTACCGACCAGGGCTGACCTCATTTTATCCACACAGAGACAGATTGTATTTGGTTGTGTAGCATTATGAAAAATATAATTAGTGTTCCAGCTTTAAACATCTTCTGATTTGTAGCACAAAGGAATCATTGCTATTTGAATTTTGTCTAAAGCTAACTGTTACACTATTTGTAAACAAAGAAAAGAAAAAAAAGAAAAATGTTCATGTGTACTGTATATTCTGTTGCCTTTAATTTTCCAACTTCTTAGAAAATAACACAAAAGAAGCAAGTAAAATATTAGAGTATTTAGGGTAGTACTATAAAAAATAATT
Source organism: Acanthochromis polyacanthus (assembly GCF_021347895.1). Classification (NCBI taxonomy): domain Eukaryota; kingdom Metazoa; phylum Chordata; class Actinopteri; family Pomacentridae; genus Acanthochromis; species Acanthochromis polyacanthus. Next base: position 40,317,136 of record NC_067117.1, read on the forward strand.
TGTGCCTTTCAGCCAAATCTTGATTTAGAAATTTTACCCTAATCTTTGAACCTGTTGTGCAGACTTGTTTCTCCTGAAGATGGTTCATTATCATGAGAGCATTTTGTCTGTGTAGTTTGACTTGACCAACTGTTGAACTAGAGCAAAGTTAGAGGGTCACAGCTGTATTTGGGTTCATCTTCTGTGTTCACTGCACATTAAATGGCATTCTGGTTGGTAACTGTGTCTAAACTGACACCTATAATATGAAGCATTACAGTTTTTGGGCTCCACCCACTGCGAGGTGAATCACTTGTTGTAGGTGGACAGCTTTTTGCAAAGCAAAGCACATTCTGGAAATTTAGGCTTAAATGTCGTTTTTAAGGGCAAGGATTCTGAAATAGTTGTGAACCCAATACATTTGTCTCTGTCTATTTCAGGTGTGTGGTAGTGTTCGCTCAAAGCCCTGCACTCCTCTCCAGTGTGAGGGAGGAGACTTGTGTCCGCCAAAGGGAACCCCACCTTGTGAGAAAGGGGTGAAGTGTATAGGTGCTCTGCCTCTGAGCGAGAGGGCAAACACTGACGCTAAGGATGTGAAGGACCGACTGGACAAGCTCAGTGGGAAGATCACCGAGGCTGCAGAGAAGGTACGCATTCCCTCTGTCAGCGTCACAGGCACATCGCTCAACGTCTGCTGCTAAAGCACAATCCATTTTGTATTTCTTATTTTTAAGTAGTTTTAAATAAGTTTTTGCAATTTAATTTCCTCACAGCTCCAGAAAACACAGGAGACCACCAATCAGCTGAGACAATCCACAGAGAAGCTGTCCAGTAAGATGAAGCAGGCCAGAGACGAGCTACAAGATGACTTAAAAGAGACAGGCGACGTTGTGAAAGCACTAAAAGACTTCCTATCAGGTACAGATGGTTTTTTTAATGGATTTATGAACTTATTTAGGAAAGAATAGTAAAATTTCATTTGGCATCTGTAATAGTTTTGCATGAATTTATCAGAAATGTGATGCTGAGGTCAGTTATTCCTTGGTCATGTTCCAACTTTTCCCATTTTTGTGTGTCCAGATCCATCTTCCAACCTGACCCACATTCAGGAGGTGAGTGATTGGGTCCTGAAAGCCAAACTTCCCCTAAGCCTAGCTGCTTTGAAGAGGAAGCTGGAGGAGTTGAAGGATCTGGCAGCCGACCTACCAAACAGCACAGCCGTGCTGAAGGATGCCGAGCCGCAGTTAGACATCGCCAGGACACTGCTGAAGGAGGCCCAGGATGCCAGGTAAGCCCTCACACAATAAACAGCAAATGGCTTTACAGCATCTGTTCATATCACAAGACTTTTTTTTCTCTGAATAACCTACAAACATTGATCACTCTTCCAATCAACATTTTTTCACAACTTCTTGGCAGTGTATTATGTGATAAAGAATATTCTAATTTGTTAAAAACTATTCAAGCTCTACATGCCTTTTGTAGAGATTTTTTGGGATCTAAATCCCATAAATGGGATTGCATTTATCAATTAGTAATCAATGTGACACTCACAAGGAGACTGGAGTCTATCTCAACTGACTTAGGGTGAAGGCAGGGCACACCTGGACAGGTAACAGTCTATCACAGGGCTACACATGGAGACAAACAATCCCACATACAGACAATTTAGAATCACTGATTAACCTCAGCATGTTCCTGGACTGTGGGAGGAAACCTCATGTAGGGAGAACATGCAAACTCCTCCCAGATCAAGATTTGAACCTCAGACCTTTGAAGGTCCTGCAAGGTGACAGTGCTAACCACCATACTACTCTGCCTTCCTACACCCAACATACAACATCCAAAAAGTTCTTTGTATGAGGGAAAACATGTTAAGTTTGGACCTCTGCAGGTGCCAGTGCTGTCCATACAGAAAAATCACATTCTGAAGGAAAGTATTCATTTGACAGTAAAGGATGTTAATCTTGTTGCACATTCCCAGGGACAAAGCAGTGGGAGTGAAGGCTGACGTAGACGGGTTTATAGCAGGCTTACAGTCAGCAGATGGCCTCCTCTCTGACCTGGAGGAAAAACTGCAGAACAGCATGGATCTCATCGACAACCTGAATAACAACCTGACTCAGGTAGGAAGCATGGATGCGAGAAACAGTGGATGTCACCATGTCATGTCTACTCAAATTAGGTGCTACTGAGTGTTTGTGTTGTTCTTTCCATGCAGGCCAAAGACCAACTGAGCCCAGCAGAGAAGGCTTTGGATGATATATCAACACTCATAAAGCCCATGAAACCTTCTCTGAATGACCTGAAAGATGTGCTGCAGAATGCAAACAAACAGGCCCAGGATGCACAGGAAACTGCAGACAAAGCTGAGGATGAAGCAGCTGCTGCAAAGGAGGTGAGAGATGCAGCAGTTTGAATTATGAGCACCTGAGTTTACAGCAGGTTTGTTTAGAACCAGGGCTTAGAGTGATGGCTGTACAAACTGTACATGCTGTAAAGATGTGAAGTTGTCAGTATAAATGTCATGTTTCCAGTTCTTAGAGGAAACAGCAATGTTATATTTGTGCTGCTTTTCAAGTGGAAATGTTTGCATGTGAGAACATTATTAGCATCTTGCAGATCTTTAAGTCAAATTTGGACTTGTAAAAATCTAATTATAAGTTGCCAGTTTGTAAGAAAGCATTGCAGACCGTTATGTTAAAAAGATCTTGCCACATTCTGGCTGTGCTCATTTCCCTGATGCAGAATGAATTTAAGAATTATCAGACACCCTTCTGTTGGCAAGTTCCTAAAACCTTTGTGCCATACGGTATGCAGTCAGCTGAATGCCCTCATAAATGTACTAATACAACCATGTATTTGTAGGACCTGTTGACTTTGGAGAAGAAGCTAGATCGCCTTAAAGCTGAAGGTACCACTGGGTCAGGTGTAGAGCCGGGGCAGTTGGGGGATCGACTGACAAAGCTGCAACAGGATGCTGGAGCTCTGGCTAACACCACTGACAACATGATGAAGGCCCTAGAAGGTAATCCAGCAAAATCACACCAGTACAAGTCTGTTTTCCTTTCTTGTTCATTTTCAGATGATCCATTCACATATCATTAAATCTTCTGAGAAAAAGAGGATTTTCAGTTTTCAGGAAATTCCAAGTCTTAATTTGAGATAAATATAGCTCAGATTAGTCTTCCAAGTACTGCCAGAAATCCACATCTAGTAGAGAAACAGTCCAGTTAAATTAGTTTCTATTTGTCCCTGGACAAAAAAATTCAAAGTTAACAAGATCGGTGTAAACAACCTCAAAATACACGGGTCAATGTAGAACTGAGGCACTGCTGAAGTCCATGGCATATAGCTTGCGGAAATTTTAATTAAAAGTTAAAAAATAATAATAATGTTTTTATGTTCATTATGATCATGTCTTTACAAATTTCATAATTATTTGTTATGGAAACAAGCACTTATTAATAAAGAATGACTGGATATCACTAAAATGTCAACTAAATAACCGTCTGAATTTAATAACAACCACCATCTAATTAGGTAAATAATAATAAAATGAGCTGATTCACAAATAGATTGGATGTGTTCTTTTTATTCAGTTGAGATAATCATGACAGATATTTCTTTTTTGGTAAAATATCAGATTTTATATGGAAAATAACAAATTGTATCTGTGTCCCAGAAATCACTTTCTGCTAAGTTCCACCTTACAAAAACAACCTCTCCAGGAAGTGCGTTAATTCCAGATCACATGACCTACTCCACATGATGTCACTTCTTCCTGAAGTAAAGACTGGCCAGACGCCAAGGCTTTCTGACTTATTTAATATAAAGTAGTCAACATATTTACTACAATATCTTTATAAATGACTTTGAGTTCCAATTTTACTTAGTTGTATATATAATATTTAGAAGAATCTTAGTCTAAAATTGCCATGTGGTGTTGGTTATAGGCGGCCATGTTGATTTTAGGCCTGAAAACAGCACAAATGCCCACTATGTTACAAAAAGTCCCACAATTATACATTGACCCATATCATGTATCCCACTTCCAAAGCACAAGTTGGCAAAGGTCAATAAAAACCACAGGAGATGACATTTGTGTCTTCCATACAAACATCATTTAGACTGCAGCGCTTTTAATCACTCCATGTCCTTTTATGTTTCTCCAGGAAAAGCAGATTCCCTCAGAGGGCTACAAGATGAAATCCTACAGAAGTCAACCAAGCTTGAAGGACTTGATGCCAAACTTAAAGACCTTCTGGCAAAACTTCGAAAGAAAGCCAATGATCTCAGCACCTGCCAGGGCTGAGAGTCATCATGTGCAGATGTCACTACTACACCTCATAGACTGTCACTGTCAGTTTTCCTCCTCCAACATTTCTCTAAAGTATGAACCCGATTTTATTAGTGATTCAGACCTGATGTATTCCGTCTGCAGTGGAGACAGTCTGTCTCTGCATGGGGAACAAACAAGGATGCCTTCATTTGAAGTAGTTTTAAATATGATTGAAAATAGTAATAACAAAATGAGATTATTATTATATAAAATGTATATCTAAAATAAGCTTGATTCAAAATGAACAGCATCATCATCATCCTAAAGGTTAGTCAGTTTCATGTTTGTAATTGGTGCAGCATATTTGTGGCTTTTTATTGGTAAAGAACTTTACTACATCATCTACTGTAATTTGAAATATTCTGTGTGAAAGTGTTTTTAGCATGTAATGTTATAGTTGTAACAGTATAATAACACTGGCAGCTGTACTATTAATGCTGAATTTGTTCTGAGTCCTTTATCACTTCATGTTTTTGTTCTCTGGTGTTCATAACAACACCTTCTGGGGAAGAAACTGAGCACAAAAGGAGTGAAACGTGAATATGATCATTTTGGGGGGTTGATTAGGCCAACAATCAAATCCCACAAACACACACTTCCCCATGAATAGCTGGAATTCATCAAACAAACAATTTATGAGAAGTTTTCCAAGTCAAGACAGTTAAGCTTGTTTGAACAACCTCACAGGAAGAGTTTCAAAAAGTTCACAATAAGAATGTGAAAATGGGCCAGTGATGTATTTTCGGTTTCCTTTCCAAATCAGACTGTATCGGTAGCATACTGTATACTGTACATGCCACTCTAAGTATTTAGTCATTTTGAATATTTAGCATTTTATCTTGAAAAATGCCTCAGCTTCTCACTTTTTGACAGCTATGCAAACTCTCCTCTGTCAGCAGCTATATATTCCTCGATGAACGGTGCACTCATTTTTAGTGTAGTTTTCAGACCTGGAGTAAAGGTGAACATTACATTATTTATTTTCTGTTTTGCATCTGCTGTTTGTGCAGTATTTAAATAAATGCCTGAATAATGCTTTGATTAAATGATTAAATGCTTTGATTTGAGTTCAGACTTCATGGGAGGAGGCAGCATGGCGCCACTGCGGCTCATACAACACGAGAAGAATCAGAGAGACTAGTTACAGCATATTTATTGAGAAAATAATACAAAAATTTACACTCACTGTATGAATTCAGTCATCAATGACATCACTAGTGTTGACAGCATCTTTACACCAGCTTGTGGCACTTGATCAGTACAGAGAGCAGCTTATAGACGTATCAGAGAAAGACCTCACCGCTGTGTGTCCATGACTCCACCTTAAAATAAAGTTAAATCTCATGAAGAAAAAGAACATTCTGAGTCCATCTTCCTACTGAAAAGTGGAAACTGGACTAAAATCCATCCGCATAATCATGATTGGAAAAATAATAATACAAAACCAAACATCTTCCTACTGTTAAAGATATATTCCCAGATTGTTTTATAGTGCTTGATTTCAAAATTAAATACATATCTTAGCAATATTGATGATATGATATTACTCTGAAGTTATCAGAATTGAAAGTTTAGCCAAGTTACTTAAAATAGAACTAAAAAAAAACCCCAAACATATATCAGGTTATGCATTGCATGATACCTAAGTCTAATTTCAATAAATACATTCCAGTAAGATAGTTACATATTGACAGTTACAGACAATTAATAATACTTTTGAGAAAATAAACATCCTTAAATATGCATGTAGGAATTTGAAATGATGAATTTCTGCTTTGGTCTGTTGATTTGTGACATTCGCTGTATAAACAGTCATTTAAAGTCTTTGTTACAGTAAAGATATTGTGTCATCCACATACATTACCATTCAAAAGTTTGGGGTAACTAAGACAATTCCATGTTTTCCATGAAAACTCACACTGTTATCCATGTTCTAACATAACTGAACAAGGGTTTTCTAATCATCAATGAGCCTTTCAACACCATTAGCTAACACAATGTAGCATTAGAACACAGGAGTGATGGTTGCTGGAAATGTTCCTCTGTACCCCTATGGAGATATTCCATTAAAAATCAGCCGTTTACAGCTAGAATAGTCATTTACCACATTAACTATGTCTGCACTGGTGTTCTAATGCTAAACAATGTAGCATTAGAACACAGGAGTGATGGTTGCTAGACTGTATTTATCTTTCATTCAATGCTATCTTCATTGAAAAAAAAAAGATTTTCTTTCAAAAATAAGGACATTGTGACCCCAGACTTTTGAACGGTAGTGTACGTCTGTTGATGGGGGGTGTTTTCTGCAGCAGAGTACCACAACAGAAATGAAAAAAAAATGTGCATCTAATGTGAGAAAGAGGGAGGCCACTGAGTGCAATCCACTCAAATAAAAGGAAAAAAACAATTCTTTGAAGGATTTATAAAAATGAGTTATAGTTACAGGCAAGTATAAGACGGGAATCTGTGTAGCCTTCATTGAAATTCAGACACAGGGAGAGAGGCCTGTTCACCTGCAGGATTCATCTCAGGACAGTTAGTAATCACATGACAGAACACACTCCAGTCTGAAGCGGCTGGTCCGTCCTCTGAGCCGCAGCATCCAGGCTGCAACACATCAAACAAACAGGATTCATTAGAATAGTGAACAGGAACAATAACATTATGATTTTAAATGCAGGTGACTTCCTCTGACTGGAGGTAGAGAATAAACTGAGAGAGACTTTAATGATTCTCACAGGGAAATTGTTTAGTAATAGTTGCATAAAAATATATTCTTTTTTAACCCATTAAACTTCAGTGTACCGCCGGCGGTACACTTACTAATTTGCATAGGAATTTAAAGAATGTCCGAAGGCTGCAAACATGATTATACAAAGGATGGAAAGCTTAGATTCTCATGAATCCGCCGGTATAAACCACTTTTAGATGTGATTACCACAGTGGGTGAGAAAAACACATTTGTCCAACAAACAACGAATATCCATCCATCCTTTCTCTGTACACGGCTTTAACGTACACAGCGCGACTCACATTTGTGGGTTCATTATTACACACAGATGAAAACATTCCACAAAAAACGGCCATAATCCAACCTTGGACATCCAAACGACACAAGCCAGTAAAATATTTTGTGCAAAACATGTCTTGAAGTCGGTATATAATCCACGAATCGGTCGTTTTCAAGGAAATGCCCCTTGCGATGCGCGTCCAATATTCCCTGTATTTCTCATCATATTTTTTATTTACAAATAGAATATTAGCGATTTTTTGTACTGAAAATGGCTGGAATTGACTGCAGCTTTTAATTAAATGAAATTTCTAAATAAAACATTCTGCAGAAAGAGGAATTGTACTGCCCTGCAGCAGAAGATAAAGGACTATTTCACAGCTTCATTTTTGTATCTTGTGTATGTTCTAGTGGTACAGTTGTATTCACAGACTGTATATATAATGGACGTAGCATCTGGCTCCAGAATTGAAGCCCACCCAGAAGTGTCAAAAACTTGCAATATCCCGCCGTCCACTAGGGTTGGCTCCAAAAAGCTTTTTCTCCATAGACCCCAATTCATTTTTGGAAAAAATAAAATTTGATAGACTGATTTTCTACAGCTCAGGATTTTTTTCCCGTTAGTTTTCATGGTCAGAATGAGAGATCAGGTGGCCGATCTTAAAATAAATCAATACTGAATTTTAAATAAGTCGTTAAAGTTGGTGGAGCCAGGGGGTGTGGCTATACTTGATAGACAGCAACAGAAGCCTCTGCGATAAAATGTGGGCGGGATAAGAGAGTCCTCAGTCAATCCTGCCCCTAGTTGCTCTCCGGTCCAGCCTGTTTGATGACGCTTTTTACGTCACTGGCTCCAAAAAATCCAAAACGGCGAGCAGGAAGTAGCAAAATCCGGGCTTCATTTTCTCAGCATTGAAACCAACGGGTGACGTCACGGTTAGTTTACGCCTGGTTGTATTGCACCAGGAGGGGAGTGTTCTGCCCTGCAGCAGAATTCTGTTTGCAGCAGTGCCCCCTACTGATTTCTCTGTAGAAATGATGTCAAAGCAGGGGATTTTCAAATAGACTAAGGCTTTGTTCAGACTGCAGGCTCAAGTGACCCAAATTTTTCTTTGCCGCTATGCGACCTGTATCTGATCTTTTCAGACTTACACTTTTGGGTCGTGTGAGGTTCACACAGGAGATCACATACAAGTCGCATTTAATTGGAAATGTGAACAAACTCGCAAAAAAAATCAGATTTCACAAAAAAATCGGAATTGAGCGTTAAGCCCTGCAGTGTGAACGTAGCCTTTGTGTTGGTCAGCAACTTCCATGTCTAACCCAAGGACAAAGCCTGTCCTTTCACTAACATCATTGAGTCTCTTGGTAGTTTTTGCCTCAGTAGACCTCAGCGTGGAAAATGGTGCTGACCACCACTGACTCATAAATCATATCATTATATCCAAACTAAAATCAGAGTATGTCACAGAAAATGCAATTGATAATTTGCTGCAAGAAATGTGATTGTGAAAAATAGTAAATCATTTTTACTATGTATCATGAAAAAGCAATGAACTATTTCTTCCTAAATTTAATTCTTGAGTTTCACCTTTCAGCTCTGTTAGCTTCATCAGAAATGCAAGTCTGAGCAATTCACCAAGATGATGGTGACGCTACAAAGACTGTCCATCCATTATTTATACACCGCCTAGTCCTCATCAGGGTCACGGGGGCTGGAGTCTATCCCAGCTGACTTATGGGACACCTGGACAGGTAACAGTCTATCACAGGGCTACATATACAGACAAACAATCACACTCACATTCACACCTGCGGACAACTAAGAATCACCAATTAACCTCAGCATGTTATTGGATTGCGGGAGGAAGCTGGTGAAAACCCACACATGTACAGGAGAACATGCCTAAATGAGTAATATCAGTCAATCTAAAAACATCCCCAGATAAGAGCATTAAAATGATAATATGCTTGATTGATACTTTTCTCACAGAAATCCCAACTGCACTGCAATATTATCACTCATTTTAAAGGTATATTGCCCACTGAACTTAAGAAAAGAAAACACACTTGGAACCTTTGATGAATAGCTTTTTGTCTTTATAATAACTTGTGGCGGACCTCAAGTCTCTATTTTTGAGCCATGGCTCTTTCTCATCTATATAAATAATTCTCTAAGATGCTAAGATAAAATATTGCATATTTTTTTCTAATAACTGTATCACAATGTAGCCAAATGTTTGTTGTACATACAGTCCTGGGGTCTTCTGTTTTTGCACATTTCTCACACTTAAATCTTCAAGATCATTAAAGTAATGTTTATATTTATTTGATCTTATACAGAGATAACCCGTGAAACACAAAATGCAGTTTTTAAATGATGATTTATTGAAGATTTACTGAAAACCTGTCTCACCCCTGTGAAAAAGTAATTGCCCCTCTAAACCTAATAAGTGGTTGGGCCACCATTAAACATCTGTGACAGCTTGGGATCAGTCTTTTAATCACCATGGAGGAATTCTGGCCCACTCTTCTCTGCAGAATAGTTTTAATTCAGCTGCAGTATGATTTGCCCTTTTCAGGTGTTGATAAAGCATCTCAGCTGGATTTAAGTCTGGCCACGTTCACAACCTTCATTTTGTTCTTTTTGAGCCACTCAGAGGTGGACTTTGGGTTTTTTTCTTGCTGCATAACACATTTGTGTTTAGGGAAGGTTTTCCACTGTTTCATGTTTCTCCATTTGTGGATAATGTTTTTCACTGTGGTTCTTTGGAGCAATAGCTTTGTACCCTTCCAGACTGATAAATGTCACTTTGTTTCTCATCTGTTATTAAATCTCTTTAGAATGGGGCATCATGTGCTGCTTTTTTAGGACCCTTTAGCTACTTCACAATGCCATACAGGTTCTGTTTAGTGATGTTTAGATTCAACAAGCCTGGCAGCGATCATATAAGTGTGACTGGTAAGACTGAACCCAACTGCCAAATGAATTTGGTCATTTAGTAGACTGGAAGAATTCATTTTTCACATAGGACAAGATGGGACTTGACAGCATTTTTCCTTCAGGAAATGAAATCTTTTTAAAATTGCATTTTGTGTTTTCTTGGGTTTTTCCTTGTCTCATAACTAAATTTGTTTGATGATCTGAAACACATAAGTGTGACAAAAGTGCAAAAAATTGAAGATATGTACTGTAGATCTGCTAAAATATGCAGAATAATTACAAGGAAGGTTTGAATTTTTAAAAACTACAGTTTAATGATGAGCTGTCATGATTTCCATTCTGTCCCTTCATGGCTCCAGATCTAAACTCCTATAGTTTGTATCATCTTTGTCTTATTTTCTAAATCTGACATGTAAACTCTTCCAGCAGCTCTCACCTTTCAGATGGCCTGAAAGCAACGTCACTCTCTGAATGGAAGTTACAAACTTCTCTTGACTCATCGGTGGTAAGGGGCTTGCCAGGTTCGCTATGACTCGCTTTCAGTGCTGGACAGACACCTCTGCTCGACTGGTGGCAGGAAAGATGACTGGCAGCATGGACAGGATTCCCATTGGGGTCGAGGGGGTCGTCCTCATCGTGGCAGGGTGTCCGTGGCTTCAAATCATCCGGAGAGGACGTATGTACAATATCGTTGGGCAGGGAGAGGGGGGATGGGGTGGTCTCATTGTGGGACAAATGCAGTTTCTTCATGTGGTTGATTACTGTGGCTGCACTGAAGGCTTGCTGTTGGAGATGCACACACAAAGAAAGGTGATTACACTGAGGCTGCCTTTGTCTAGCCTGAAACTGGTTTTAATGAGTAAAAACACAGTCCCCCAATTTGTCAGCCTATGCAATGGTTATGTGAAGGAATTGTGAATAATTTATTTATTTTTAAGTGAATTTGTACAATTTGAAAACTTACTAATGATATAAATAGATGTTAAAATGTAATGCCAGTGCCATTCAAACTGTCAATACACAGTTTGTAATGTTTGACAGCACTTTGACACTGTACTTGAACTGTTTACTTCTTTATGCTCCATTTTAGTTTAGATCTCTGAAATGAATATTGACCCAGTCATCATCTTTTATTAGAAAATACTTTCTACTACTAAGCTAGCTGGAAAATGCAGGCGTTTTTCTTTTTTCCTTTATAAAGAACAGCAGCTGTGGTTAGTTGGAACTGATGATACCAAATTGTGCATGAAAACCTCTTAAACCAATCCTGTGGCATAATCCACTTTTCCACCACTCAGTATTTTGCTCATATTTTCAAATCTATGGCCACATAAACATTTTGTGTTTGTGTACTGAGAAGTGAGCTCAGCTTGTGTTGCAGTAGTCTCACTTACCTTCCATTTAGATTGGGCAAAATTTCTCTCCATCTGTTCACAGACTGACTGATAAATGTCTAAGTCTTTAGCTGTATCCTCAGCAATCCTGCAATCAAGTAAGAGACATAAAGTGTTGGGATGTAGAGGGGAAAGACCAAAAAATATGTATATACACGACCATTCAAATGTTTGCAGTCACTTAGAATAGACATAGTTAGTGTGGTAAATTACTATTCTAGCTGGAAACAGCTGATTTTTATGGAATATCTCCATAGGGGTACAGAGGAACATTTCCAGCAACCATCACTCCTGTGTTCTAATGCTACACTGTGTTAGCTAATGCTGTTGAAAGGCTCATTGATGATTAGAAAACCCTTGTTCAGTTATGTTAGCACATGAATAAAAGTGGGAGTTTTCATGGAAAACATGAGATTGTCTGGATGATCCCAAACTTTTGAACGGTTGTGTATGTATGTGTGTGTGGCAGAGAGAAGGACTAACCATGGGTGTCTGAGCGCCTGTTCAGTGGTGAAACGTTTTGTGGGGTTTTTCTCCATCATTTTCCTGATAAAGTCTTTGGCTGTTAAAACATGACATGGACAGCTGTTACAAAGTGATTACAGGCTCACTTCCCTGACCTGACACAAGCGTACAATATTGTTATTATTGTATAACTGATACCCTACTGTAACATTACACATGTTACACATCTTCAAAATATACAGTCATCAAGCCCTTTATGAGGAAAACCTTTACATCTGCTTATTCATGCAGTTATTCAATCACCCAGTTGTATGTCAGCAGCATAGCAGATACATGTCAGGAGCTACATTTACAGTTTTTTTCGATTGCTAAGCATTGGTCCAAACTGCAGTCACATGTTCAAAACTCTTAACACAGCCTGCATTTCCATCATGTATCTCAGCTAAACAGTAAATCTCGTCCCCAAAACTGTTTCTCTCCAACAAAACACTTCATTCATGTCTCAAAATAAGCTCATTCAACCACAACACTAGAAAATAGTCTCACTTTGGAAACAAACCCTGTCACTGAGCACACTGAACCACAAAATACTAACAACAGAGAGCATTACATAAAATTAATTGAGATCTTTCAAGTTTGAATGATTTCTTTTTAGATAAATCAGTATTGTATTATAAAATAAGATCTTTGCACTTTGAGTGTTCTAAATTATTGTAATATTTTGCAATGCAGCAGTTTACTTCAACAACATTTACGTATTTTCTCTGTGCCTTTGCATTTAACTTTAGGACCTTACAAAAAAATATAGTTTACTGTAAACAAACATAAAATGTAGAATCTCTGAATTCAGAGGGCAGAATAGAAATCAAGAGATAAAACTCAAAAACCAACAACATGTACATGTATACTGTAACATTCACAGTCGTCTGCATTTGGCCTCATGTTTCCATCCATTACACCTGATGTCTTCTCTGGAGATGCATTGTGGGTAGAACCTTTTTGAGTGTCTCCTTTTTATGGTTCTGATGAGGCCAAACACAGATCACCTGAATCGGTTTTCAGCTGACAACTACACTCAGCTGTGTTTGGAATTACATAATTTTTTATTTATTTTTATTGTCAATGTTTTGATATGATTTTCAATAGATTTCAATGTGGCTGCAGCAGAAATTCCTCATGTTTTTCTCCCCATCATTCTGTTTTGATTGTGGTTTTAACAGTTTTGAACACAGTGTGTTAGCATCTGAAAAATGTGCTGTAAAAGTCCAGTGTTTTGCAGGTGGTGAACTAGAAACTGAGAAAAGAGTTCATGAATTTTGGTGACTGTGGTCACTGAATGCATTTTGTGTCAAAGCAATGGAAAGTGATTTGCAGTTTGATCCACATGGACTTCTGTTTTGCAGACTGTGTTAAGAGTTTTGAACATGTGACTTCAGTTTCGACCAATGCGTGTTAGCAATCGAAAAAAAACTGTAATGTTCACACAGGTCTGTAGATGGAAACAGCCTGTTGATGACACAGATCAGAGTAGAATGGTCCGACTGGTTGGAGCTGACAGACAGGCTACAGTAGCTCAGCAGAAAAACAGCTCAGACTCATAACATGTCCAGCTCTGAATGGACTCCAACAGCAGAAGACCACTTCAGGTTCAGGAACCACACTGACACTAAGTAACTGTTGTGTCAAACTGGTTTCATGAACGTGACAGTCAGTTCAGTGGCCTCCTCAGTCATTAGATCTAAATCCAGTAGAATACTTTTGGGAATGCGGTAGAATAGGAGATTTATAACATCAATGTGTTGCTGGCCAATCTACAGAAATGATGTGATACTACCAAGTCGATGTGGAGCCTAATCTCAGATGAAAGCTTCCAGTGTTTTTGTAAAATCCCTGACAGCATGCACTGAGGGTGTTGAGAGCAAAGAGGGCTCTACAGCATCAGTCTGAACTCAGCCAGTGTTCTATTTACTACTGTTGTGCTTAATGACATTATCCTGAAGGTAAACACAGCCACACTACAAAGCATCCAAAAACCTACAGTACAAAATGAATTACAAACAAGTTTAGAAATTTCTAAAGTAAGCAAAAAGAAAGAAAAAAACTCAAATGAAAGCAAAAGATGAGACATTCCAGCTCAAGTAAAAGCATTTTAAAGCAGGAGTCAAAAGAGGGAGGAGAATCAGAGCATTAAAGGCCAGTTTACTTTTATTTAGCCTACCAACAGTCCATAATATCAAACTGCATAAGATGTTTAATGTAGCAAAGAGCTTTATAATCTAGTATAAACAGGATAAACAATTTAAAAAGAATACATTTATAATTCTACACAGAGTATCCTCCACCTCTTCATACTGTTATATTCCATGTTTTTTTCAGTTTAAGTTAAAAATCATCTACCACAATATAATGCTCCATTTGATCAAACCTGTTGATAATCTACCTGTTGCCTTCTTGTAATATATTAGATAATTTTATAGCCTCTTCACACCATGCCACCCGATGTAGCATTTCTACAATCATTTCTTTACACCACCGTACTAATGTCTCTGGCTTTGGTCATTGCAGTGTGTTAGATCTTCCTACAGCCTGCTGGGTTGAGGCATGTCAGAGAGTCTGGCAGCGCTATGCTGATGCTCCAGCTATGCAGCTGAAAACAAAGTAGGAGTGAAAGAGGGTCTAGCAAAGTAATGTGTCTTTAAAGGATTTATTTGTATCAGCCTACTGACAGCTTCATCTCAACTCTATGTTTATTTTTCATTTCCATTACATTACTTTTTTATTTGTAGTTTCACACGAGACATAAAAACAGGTGAATGAAAACATTTCTGTGTTGGGCCTGTACCGCACAGAAAAAAATTAAATGTTCATTTTTTTTGTTTAGGTTAGGATGATGGTTGGCATGTCTCTTAATCCCATATTCAG
Organism: Acanthochromis polyacanthus; assembly: GCF_021347895.1. Classification (NCBI taxonomy): domain Eukaryota; kingdom Metazoa; phylum Chordata; class Actinopteri; family Pomacentridae; genus Acanthochromis; species Acanthochromis polyacanthus. The sequence continues at coordinate 40,332,192 of NC_067117.1, forward strand.
GTGAGAGCTGCTCTGCTCCATTTAGTTTCTGTAGTAATTACATCTGACCTAATCCAGCAGGTCAAACTGCTGTAGCTGGAGATGATGTCGGTATACGAGTCTATTTCTGGTTAATCTATAGGACTATATGAAAAAATCCTGCTCTACACTTAGCTAACACCGGTAATGACACCATTTGTTCCACATTTTGTGAAACATCCAGAGCCGACTTGGGTCTTTAGAGGCAAGTCACAGCTCAAATCTCAGGACTTTTATTGAAACTGCCAGATATACGACAACTTAAATGCAACTTAGACAAAGAACAAACAGAAAACTAGTTACTCAAACATTAAGCTCATTACCAACATCACTACAGGTGCTCTGCAATTTCCAATCCTAAATTTTGGAATTTAAATGACACAAACGCAAGACTAAGTCCAAGTCATCTGCAGTGAAGAGAAATGAATGAAACAGCAAAACGGTGTCATTGCTGAGGACTGAGCAGTGAGGCGCTTACTACTGTTTTCATACCTGACTCAGAGATGTCGTCCCAGAAGGGTGAATGAAAGGCGTACTCAGCTCTCATGATCTTTGAAAACAGACGCGTCTCATTCTCTTCAAAGAACGGAGGGTAGCCACAGAGCCTGCAGCACACAGAGGTAACTGAGCAAACAACTTCACGTCCACCTTTTGTCAAGCAATATTTTGGCTCAATTCTGGGTTACGTCAGCAGCAATGATGAAGTGTTGTGCTTCTGGTGAAAGAGTTCGAAATGTGCAATGAACCTAGTTTCAGGAATTTGGTGTAATTTCCTTTAAGGACCGAGGCTCATGGGTCCTGTATAGAACCATCCCACAGCTGGGTCAATATATAATTATGGGACTTTTTGTAGCGAAGTTGACATTTTTGCTGTTTTCAGGCCTAAAATCAAATTTTCATCAACATGGCCGTCTATAACCAAACACCAATAACCAGAGAAATTCCATCCATCCATTCTCTATACACCGCTTTATCCTCACTAGGGCCGCAGGGGGTGCTGGAGTCTATCCCAGCTGACACCCTGGACAGGTCACCAGTCTGTCACAGGGCTACATATACAGACACACAATCACACCTACGGACAATTTAGAGTAACCAATTAACCTCAGCACATTTTTGGACTGTGGGAGGAAGCCGTAGTACCCAGAGAAAACCCACGCATGCACAGGGAGAACATGCAAACTCCATGCAGAAAGATCCCAGGCCCACCCCGGGATTTGAACCGGGGATCTTCTTGCTGCAAGGCGTAACCACTACTCCACTACCCACTGTGCAGCCCTAACCAGAGAAAGATTCTTCTAAATACTATATAAAAATTTGAATGAAATTGAAATTGAAAGTTTTTTTAAAAAGATATTGTAGTAAATATGTCAACTACTTTATATTAAATAAGTCAGAAAGCCTTGGAGTCTTTTCTTCAGGAGGAAATGACATCATGTGGAGCAGGTCATGTGATCTGGAATTAACGCACTTCCTGGAGAGGTGTTTTTGTAATGGGGAATTTAGTGGAATGTGATTTCTGGGACACAGATACAATTTGTTGTTTTCCATATAAAATTTGATATATTGCCAAAAAAGAAATATCTGTCATGATTATCTCAACCTAATGAAAAGAACACAAGCGAAATATTTTCTGAATCAGCTCATTTTATTATTGTTTAGCTCATTAGAAGGTGGCTGTTGTTAAATTCAGACAGTTGCAGTGCCTATCATAAGTATTCACCCCCTTTGATGTTTTACCCTTTTATTGCTTTCATAAATCAATCATGGTCAATAAAATTTAGCTTTTTTAACAAAACATTTATTGGAAAAAAACTCTTTAATGTCAAAGTAAAAACAGATTTCTATAAAGTAATGTTAATGAAAGAAAATTATATAAATGAAAATAATTGTTTGCATAATTATTCACCCCCTTTTTAATTTAATGGTCTAATTCAATAGAGGTACATCAAATTGTTGCCAATAGTCTCACAATTAGTGAAATGATGATCACCTGATACTGCAAAAGCTACACAGGAATGGTTAAAAAAGAACCAGGTAAATGTTCTGGAGTGGCCGAGTCAAAGCCCAGACCTCAATCCTACAGAGAATTTGTGGCTGGACTTGAAAAGGGCTGTTCATGCCCGATACCCGCGCAACCTGACAGAGCTTGAGCAGTTTTGCAAAGAAGAATAGAGCAAAATTGCAGTGGGCAGAAGTGCAAGACTGATTGAGACCTATCCACACAGATTCACTGCTGTGATTGCAGCCAAAGGTGCATCTACTAAATACTGACTTGAAGGGGGTGAATAATTATGCAAACAATTATTTTCATTTATATAATTTTCTTTCATTAACATTACTGTATAGAAATCTGTTTTTACTTTGACATTAAAGAGTTTTTTCCAATAATTTTAAAAAGCAAAATTTTATTGACCATGATTGATTTACGAAAGCAATAAAAGGGTAAAACATCAAAGGGGGTGAATACTTATGATAGGCACTGCATTTAGTTGACATTTTAGTGATATTCAGTCATTTTTTTTATTAATAATTGATTGTTTTCATAATAAATAATTATGGAATTTGTAAAGACATGATCAGAATGAACATAAAAACTTTATTTTTACTTTTAATAAAAATGTATGGAAGATATATTCCATGGACTTCAAAAGTTCCTCAATTATATATAATTGACCCACCAAATAGAAAAATTGGGATTTCTCAGAATATGCCGTAGTATTTACTGTATTTTTTTGTATCCACAAAATATCCATTAGAGACTTGTTTCTGACATTTAGGATATAAAGTATAAAAAGTGTAAAGTGCTATGATGTTGTTGGACAGAAATATACTTACAAAATGTAAGTGATAACTCCAATGGACCAGCAGTCCACTGTTTTGTTGTAGGGCTTCTGAGCCAAAACTTCAGGAGCTGTAGAAGAACACACAGCAGTAAGTATTGTATTAATTAGAGAAGACAGAACAATAAACACACTTGAACATTCAGCAATTCCACTACTGATGTCCAGCTGCAGAAATGTAACTGTAGCATGATAACAGTGTGAAAATGAAAATCAAAACAAGTTTACTCTAAGTACATAAAGTTGAACATATTCTGGAACCAACCAGATAATTTAGTCTGGAAACCTTTAGTATCTGCACGACACCAATGTTTAAATCACATGTAGTATTGGTCATTTAAGCTGCAAACTGTAATATTACTTCCAACTTTTCTTGAGTTTGCATATAATTAATCAAAAATCTTCAACTTGTCAAAATGTCTGCATGAACATCTGGTTTGATTTGTGGGCCATTTGATGAAGAAAAGGTAGAGCTGAACCTCTTCAACAAAGAGGGGCTGAATAAATAGTTTCTGAAGAATGACAGAACATCACACAATCAAATTATCAGATGTAGTCAGATTCATAGTCATTCTGCTCGGTTAGCAGATGATGGTCAAATGACGTTACCATGCTCAAAATCCAGTGCTTTGAAAAGGGCAGTTATTTATCGTGCCATCGAACTTTGGAATAGCTGCCCCCTCCATATACGACAATCTAACAGTAAGGCTTCATTCAAACACCACCTTAGAATGCATTATTTAACAGCTGAGCAATAATCCAGTTTGAAAAGTATGATGTCCTATTTCTGTGTTGTTTCTTCTTCTGTTTGTTCCTGTTGACTGAATGATTGCTCTGGAGACTAATTTCAACTTGTTTAAATGTAATAAAATGTTAGATTACACAGCACTGATGTGCTGTTGTTAGTATTATGTGAAACATGATGTATATTAAGATGTCTACTTTGACTGATGTGATCTGGAAATACGATCTTTTTGATGTAAGATTGTTTTCTTTTTTCAGACCCCAGGAAAACTCGCATCAGCTAATGGAGATCATTTTAAATGAATAAATAAATAAATGAATAAATCTCTCCAGAAATTTGTGCTCCATCAATATCCTCAATGCTAAGGGGTTGAATCTGTCATCAAAAATAAAGGCAAACATTTAAAGTAATACAAAAACTTGAATAATAATAATAATAAAAGATGTTCAGACTTCTGTTGCACTGAGTTCCTTTTGTGGGGCCTGTTTTTTAACTCCACCAAAGAACACGTTGGAGTGATGTGACAAACGGTGTTGGTTTGCCTGTTTGTCTGATTGCAACATTAAATGTCTGTATCATTGTGAGATAGCAGCACAGCGTCACTTAAATGAAAACATTCTATGGTGCCGTCATTTCTCCCATAAATTTTTTAAGGTTTCAGCCGTCGGAAATGATACACCGACTGAGCAGCCTTGGCGGGGTACTGCGCTCTCTGAGTGCTCTTCTTGTTTTATATTTGATATTAAACAAGAGTGTACTTACTTCTGTAATACTATATAGTATCTTATATTTGCTCTGATTTTAAGTACTTGAGATCAGGCCACCTGTGCTGATCAGTTAATTTTATATTAAACTTAACAAACTTTTTGTATACTGGAACTTAAGGATTCCTCTCAGAGTAACTTTCACAATTCAGAAGTCGGGTATCGCAACAGAGAGACCTTTTCCATAAATAATGATTAGAATTCAATCTCCAATTATTCTGAGAAGAAAATTAGATTTTTAAACTGTGTTCTTGTAATTACTATTTAAACAACATCGGGTATAGAAAGAACAGAAATGTTAGCAAAAGCTTGACGTGTGTGCCCTTCCTCATCCACTCACCAACATATCCGGGTGTACCACAGGCTGTAGACATTACGCCATGCTCCAGCGTCTTCGACAGACCAAAGTCACTCACCATGATCTTTGCATTCTCATCTGTGTTATAGTACAGCAGATTCTCCGGCTGCTCAAAGAAAACAGCAGAGAGAGACACAGGAAGAGGAAGAGGTGTGAACGGTTGTCATCCAACTGCATTAGCCTTCATCATGTTCACCGACTGTAAGCTGTAAAAATGTTAAGTTTCATAATTGTATAACTTTGCCAAAGGGTTCTATTACATGTTATCATGACAATAATTAGATGCTAAAATGTAATAAAAGCACAAACAGGTTACCAGACGTGCTAACACAGGCGATTTTAATTTTACTTCTGGGTGAAGGCATCTTTCATCGTACAGCTATGTGTGACTTACCTTAAGGTCCCTGTGCACAATGCTGTTTTCGTGCAGGTAGCTGACTGCCTGTAGCACCTGTTTGATCACTTTGCTGGCATCCTTCTCAGTGTAAACCCCCTTGTCTAAAATGCGATCAAATAGCTCCCCGCCTGACACCCTGCACACACACAGACAACAAGGATGATTTGTAGCTTCTCAAAATTAGTTTTGATTATGAATGTGATTCTATAATTCTAGTTTTTTGGGGTGTGTTTAACTTCAATGTGACTTGAGAGTAAATTAAAAGGGAGAAAACATAGTATAATACAAGTAAGAAACACATTATCCTGTGACTGCATGCTATTGTCATATTTTATTGCAGTCAGTATGAGACCCTTTGCCAATTCTGGGAAATGTGACATGAGTGAGTTCACTTACAGTTGCATGACCAGGTAGTAGTGTGTTCGACTCTCATAGAAATCCTCTAGTCCCACCACATTCTCGTGCTTTATTCTGAAATATTAAGAAGAGTATGAGGGGTGGTAAATGTTGCCTGCTTACAGTGTTTACAGATGTGGCGTTGGAAATCTTTTTCATACAGTAGATTGTTTTTAAGATGCACTAAGAGGTCACTACATGTAAAATAAAAATATACTGACGGAGAAAGTCAACATTGAATTCACATGGAGTAGAACACTGCTGTTCTACTCTCTACTGGCGACAATCTAAGGAAAATCAACAGCAGGAGTGTGTGTGCAAATGTGTGTTTTACCTCCTCAGCACTTTGATTTCATTTTCCAGGTTGCTATAAGCAAGGTGTTTTTTCTTCAGACATTTCAGGGCATACAGTTGCCCTGTTTTCTTTTCTCTCACCATAAAAACCTCTGAAAAAGACCCCCTGCACAAAAACAGCAAAGACAAAGAAATAATTTACAGTTAGAATTATGGCAAAGAAACCAGTCTGCAGGCATGCTGAGACATATCAAACTATAACAGATACAAATGTCTTTATATGTTGTTTGCATATCATCATTATTAGTGTTGATAGAAGTAGTTTTATTTCTGCTTCAGTTCTCTCACTTCCTTACAAAACAGAGACCACTATCTGCAAATACAACTCCACAGCCAGATGCATTTGCTACTAAATGTTACTAAGGAAAGGCAGCATCTAACTGCACACGTCACCTAGGACAAACTCATTCTAGTTCAGGTTCCACATTCAGCCCAATTTGATCTCAAGTGGGCTGGACCAGTAAAATCACAGCATAATAACCTATAAATAACCACAACTCCAAATATTTCCTTTGTTTTAGTGCAAAAACGTACATTCTGAAAATGTTCACATTGAAGGAATTATCTTTTTACAAAACATTTTGAACAAACTGAAATTTGTGAAAAACAATAAATTACGTTTCAACAACATTATGTCTCAGTTTTGTCCCTGTCTATCTTCTTCTCCCCCCCCCCCCTCTCCACCCTCTCCCTCCTTTTCTCCTCATCTTCTCTCTCTCCTGTCTCTCGGTTCTGTCCCGTCTGTGCTGCGCCTTTGGCTGTGCCTGTGATCGGAGCTCATCGACTCCCGCTGTGGAGGGTGCACAGCTGGGCCAGATCAATAATCAGTGGTGGATAAAGCTGGGCTCACCCTTCACCTCCCTGCGGGATCATTGCCTCTGTTGGCTCTTCACCAGCCACTCCACCCCAGCTCCGGATTCCCCCTGACTACGTTGTCCTGCCCGGCTGTATGCTGGAGCCCCGTAACCCCCCAAAAAGAGAGCCGCGAATTATTCCAGGGCTTTCCCCCTCCGTCTCTGCTGGCTCCCTGTTCACCACTCTGCCCAGGTCAGTCTTGGTTCTAGCCTGTCCTCCCTCCCGTTTGGACTTGATGAATCACGAGTAGAGTCGTTTGTTTTAAGTTTAGATTGTCTGTGGGTGTTGTGACCAGCTTTAGTTGTAGTTCTTGGTTTTTCTAGAGTTCTGCTTGATTTGGGTTAAATTCGCAATTTTCTGTATGGAGTTTGATTTGTTTCTGTTCTGTGAAATATAGCCTTTGTTTCAGTCTTTGTTTGTCTGACCTGTCGTCTGTGGTGCCTGCATTGAGGGTTCAGAACCCCCTCCCCAAGGCCCTGACAAGTTTGGCATTTACACATTACAACTTACAGATCACATTTTATCTATAAAGGAACAAAACATTTAGTCACAGGTATCTGGAACTGAATGATATCGTATTTTACTTCATGATCAAAACAACAAAAGTCAGACAAAAACAATGAAAACGAGACAAAATATTACAAAAATGAGATACAAAACGACAAAAGCAAAAAACAAAATGACCAAAAATTAGACAAACGACATGAAACAAAACCAAAAATTAGACAAAATAGCTACAAAGTGACAAAGAAAGGGACAAATGACAAACATGAGACAAAAAATTACAAAAGCGAGAAACAAAATGCCAAAGAAATAGAAAACACACGCAAGACAAAAAAATACAAAACCACAAAAACAACAAATAAAGTGAAACACAAAATGACAAAAATAAGACAAAAAATACAAACGAGACAAAAAGGAAACACAAAACAGCAAAAACATGAGACAAACGATGAAAGTCTGACGAAAAAATACAAAATATTACAAAAACGAGACACAAAATGACAAAAGAACAATCTAGTCTTTTACTTTATGCTCAAAACAACTTGCCATGTTAAGGAAATTATTTTAGATTTCTAGTTTTAGAAATTTACAATCTGCAGTTAATTTCTTCTCTGAAATTTTTACATCTTCCAAAGTCATCCCGCGTGCCAGACTGGACCCTCTGGAGGGCCGGTTTTGGCCCGCGGGCCGCATGTTTGACATCCCTAACATAGCAGGACCTCAGACCTGCAAACAGTAGGCCCGTTCAAACTAGAAGTGTAAATTTTTAGTTAATAGTTTCTTTTGCTATTTTTGTTTCATTTTACCAGCTTTAAAAAGTTCAGTTAGCTTCTCTGCTCAAGACCTTAAGTTACGTTCACACAATGCTTTTTATTATATGACAGTGAAAATACTGCAAGATTATTCAAATTCACTTACACACAAAACGTTCAGTAAAGATATGTGGCAGCACTGAGGCATGGAAGATGTTGACAATCAAGGTCATGCAGTTCTGAAAGATCTATGGATGTAAATACTTACATCCCACATTTCTAATGTAGATGATTTGAGCACAGATACTTAAGAGTCGTGGGACTTCATGTAATTCTGAATGTGCTCTAATAACTGCTCCACGGCCTCAGCGCCTGTAGCTCTGCCATGCTGATCCAGTGATTTACTGGTCATTGTACTCCACTCAGCATCAGTTTGAATTTGCGAAGGCCATATTTAGTGGCTTGTTACGTGCAGCATGTTCAACAGCAGCTTTAACATTTATTTGCTCTTTTCTTACAGTTTGTAATGAACTAATTGCCTGTTTTTAATCAGACTTTCTTATTGTGTTGTACTATGTGAGTAAATTCTAAAAAGCTGTTAGAATTATGTATCACTGTTTGTAATATTTTACAAATGATTATGCTGTGTATGTGTAAATGCACTTGTATAACCTAATTGAGTGCATTAATAACCCACATGTGTTTTGACAGTGTTGTCAGGCAGCGTTGCAGAGGAAAGTGTCTACCAGTCTTTAATTAAAGACAATCACATAACCTGAACCTCTTGAAGCATGTATCTGCAGACTGCAGTGGCATGCAGTGCTAAATCACTGTAAGCCGGGCGGCCTCGACATCAGTGCCATGTAACCCAGACAGCCTTGGCAGGGAGTCATCATTTGAACTGTTTTTGGGTCACTAAGATGGCAGTCAAGGTGTAATCTGACATTTGGCTACTGAGTTGAGGATCTTTACAGGAGATGGTGTAGCATTGACCTAAAACACATCAAACCCACAAGAAGAAGTCAAACTGGCAGACTATAAATGCAGTGTTGCTACCTTGGCCTGTGCTTGCTGTGGTGGTTCCATAATTGACGCTCTGGATTAGACTCATACTGTACCGACAGCTGCTGCTTGTATTTTTCAGTGTTTGAGTAATTTCTGATCTAAAAGCTTGAAAAGCTACAGTCTGGTACAAACATCTTTGCTCTTGAGCTTAATGTCATTGTACACTGTCCTGATAAATAAATAAATGAAATAAATGAAATAAAATCCTCAAATCTATGGTATACATTTAATCTTACATTTAAGCAAAATTAAATCATCTCATCAGCTTTCAAAACCTGAGAACATCTCTGCAGTGTATTCGCTAGACTTCAATGTCCTGTGAACAGAGTGATTCACAGACATTTTGCCTTGATGCCTGAATAGAAAAGCGCTATATAAATCTAATCCTTTATTATTATTATTATTATTATTATTACATTTTCTACTTTGAATCATATTTTTAAAACAAAAACAACACTTGTCTTAACATAAACCCACAAGTGTATTTTTTTTAAATGGTCAGAAAATCTGTTCATTTGCTGCTTCATTTTACAACTGAAGCTGAATGCAAAGCAAGACCAGTCCAGCTCTGATGGATTTATGAAGCAACAAATGTGCTGACTCAGCCAGATCTGTCTCATGTTTGCATAAACACACAGCTGCACCTCCTCATACAACCTCTCCCTCTATATATTCAGAACACCCATACACCAATATAGTCAGCCAAACTCTTAATCCGATAATGAAGTGGTGCTAGGATGTTCCTGTGCTGCCGCTCTGACGTCAGTGCTCAGGAGCCACACACACACATGCACAAGCCTGATTCATTCACAGCCAGTTGAAGACAGAGCACATTAAGCAGCTTTGTAGGACAGCTCCTGCAGTTAACCAAACAACCACTGGTTACAGGTGATTGTAGCGGCTCATGAAAAACAGATGATCTGGGTGTGAATTCGCTGGCACTGAATGTTTGTTTAGTCTTAATTACTTTTTGTATTATTTGAAAAATAGTTGTTTTTAAAAAATGAATTATTTGTTAAAAGCAATTTAGAACTTCAGTTCTATAAATATATTGGGCATGTGAGAGAGAAACTAAATGAAAGAGCGAGGCTGAGATATCCGTACTCTATAAACTGTCAACATGGAATAAACTGGAATAAAAGCTCATTTAAGTTTATTCTCTAGTGTGTGTCAGGCTAAACAACAGTTAATGCTACATTTTCCAGAGAGCAGCAGGATAGCGCTGTTCATTACCTCCTTCCTGACCGGACCATTTCACAGGTCTACACTAGCTAAGCAGTATTTATCTGATCAGTAACCTGACTCTAAAAACTCAGACTGTGTATAGTGTCCCTCTGAGAGGGAAGCAGAGAGTGTTCAGTAGAAAAACAAGTTTATACTAAACTAAGGTAGTGAAAAAATATTATTTGGTATTAACACTGAATTGCAGGAATCACGTGTGCACAGGTATCAAAACATCTGTTTCACTACATTAATAAATAAAGCTCTGTAGGAAGAGATAAAAGGGACTGCCAGTAGTCTGTAGGCCTGTCTCAGCCTGGTCCTCTGAACTTGTATAATAATAAATATTTCTTGCTGAAATCATGATTTTGGCTGAAAGAAAGATGCGGAACCAATCCTTGATGACAAATTCTAGCATTTTCTCTTTAAAAAAAAATCCAGAGGGAAGCATGTTCTTTGGAGGAAATCTCCACTGTAATGCCTAAATCAAGAGCCAGAGCTGTAATCACAAATGATAGCATGCCTGGAATAGTCACTTCTTTCCACAGCTTCTGTACCAGCATGCATCTGCAGAATACTGTCACATCAAGTCATACACCAAGCCCACCTGCAGTCTAAACTCTATACCATCTAACATCCATCCATTATCTATACACCGCTTAGTCCTCATTAAGGTCGTGGGGGGCTGAGGTCTATCCCAGCTGATTTACAAAGAAGGTCACCAGTCTATCACAGGGCTACACATAGAGAAGGACAATCACACTCACATTCACACCTACAGACAATTTAGAATCACCAGTTAACCTCAGCATATTTTGGACTGTGGAAGGAAGCTGGAGAACCCAGAGAAAACCCACACATTTACAGGGAGAACCTGAAAACTCCATGCAGAAAGATCCCGGGACAGCCGGAACACGAACCAGGGATCTTCTAGCTGCAAGGCGACAGTGCTAACCAGCCACCACTGTGCAGCCCCATCCAACATCACAAAATGATTCATGAGTCATGACTTCAAAAAGATTCCATTAAATTTTACATAGTGTGACAAAGACATTGGTCAGGGTTGTTGAAAACAGTCGACTTGTGTAGAATGGCAACACAAATAAACCAATGACAATCATACCAACACTTAAATCACAGGCACTCGTGTGACACCTGCATCAGCTGTGGGTCTCATTAGCTGCACCTCGCCCTTGCAAATTGAGACAGTCGCTACACTTTTCTTGATTAATGCAAACTGAGTCACATTTATCCAAATGAGGTTTAAGTCAAATTTGTTCCACAGCCAACAAACATGTTTGACGTAAAGGACTATTCTTTAAAGACTGATGATGACATGTCACTGATCCTTGTCAGCAGCATGCTACACTCGTACTTCTCTCCTTCAAGTACAGACAGAGCCCCCTTCTCTTTCTCCTCTTTGTCTTTGCTTTCATTGGTAGTACTTACGATCCCATTTTTCCCTTGAAGTCAAATACATCCTTGATGTTACTGGTGCTCTTCTTCCAGCTGCAGATGATCTCCTTCCGCCCCATCTTGGCTCTGACGTTGCCGTAGACTCCTGAAGCATAGATGGCATCATTTATTTGCATTTCATAGGACATAAAGTAAACACAGCATGGCGATGTAAAACACACTGACACCTGTGTAACACCAGCCTCTCATTCATGGCAGACCTGATTTTTGGTGATTCTTTTTGACTCTTGACCATGCAGACTGATTGTCTTACAGCAGCAGGTGATAGTTTGTGTTTTCTCCGTGATAGAGACACAACTTTATCATGTAATCCATGTTTTCAGAACTGTTTGCACAGATGTTTTTGATCAGTAGCTGCTTTGAAATGGCAACAAGTGACCTTCTTGACTTATTCAGTGATTTGCTTTTTTCAGATCTGTGCTGAGCTCCTCAGACGTTTCCACTGTGAGTCTAATGAGTGCATCTCATGCACTAGATAATGTATATTTAGACTGTATGAGGCCCTATTTAAATTGGCTCATCACCAAAACTGATCATTCAAGTTGTTGCATGTATATTATTGACATGATCATTGCACGTGTATGCAAACCTTCCTTTTTTCTTTTCTAATGCAAGTTTACAAGTCTATAATCTGAAAAGGCATTGTCAAAATGCCAAAATAGAGACCCTAAAATGCAAAAAAATACAAAGCATTTTGGGTACATTCTTGATGACGATGGTGGGATCAGGACCTCAGTTTAAGTCCATGCCTGTTGTATGAACCTTTAACATATGATCCCACCTTCCCCTTATGTTACATAAATGGTTGCATGTCTGTGACTGAGGTCAGTTCTCACTGGGTAAAGCCCATTTGTACCTATCAGTTACACAAGATTCAAAAGAGCAGAGGATTAGAGAGGTAAATAGCAATGGTAAGTTAATCTTCCCAGCCACCCTCTCACCCTCCCTTCGTCTCATCTCCTGTGCTCCTTCGTTGTGTCTGCTGCAGGAACAGATTAGCAGCTGATTCACTGACAGAAAAGAAATTGGGTCGTTTTTATAATTTTGCCCTTTTAAGACCAATGAGCTTTGACCTTCCTAAAATATGTGCTGAAATGCACAAGTATTAGACAGGGCATCCAAAAATTACATTTAATTGAGATGTAGGTTTATTGTTACATCTACATTACCGTTCAAAAGTTTGGAGTCACTTATAAATGTCCTTATTTTTGAAAGAAAAGCATTATTTTTCAATGAAGATAACATTAAATGAATGATAAATCCAGTGTAGACATTGTTAATGTGGTAAATGACTATTGTAGCTTTAAACGGCTGATTTTTAATGGAATATCTCCATAGGGGTACAGAGGAACATTTCCAGCAACCATCACTCCTGTGTTCTAATGCTACATTGAGTTTTCATAGAAAGCATTAAATTGTCTGAGTTACCCCAAACTTTTGAACGTTAGTGTATATATTCCCTAAAAGTTAATCAATTTTAATTTAGTAAGACTTAAAACTGAAAGAGAGTCACACTGAACTTTACTTCATGCTCTGTAACACACTGAGGAACAGAATCCTTCTATCATCTGAAACTGATATTGTGTTAAATTAAGTGACTTATGTAGTCAAGAGTGTCTCCCAGAGTGGGTTTTGTTGAGCAAACGATGTTAGTTTTGTCTTCCTATTTAAAATATAACTGCCATAGGCTATTAAATGAGGTTTGGTGTGAGAACAGCATTGAAATTAGCTTCATGTTAAAAGACTGTTTATAAAATTCAGCTCTTGGATACAATCCATGTTCATTTTACACACAGCTTCATTTTACCAATTAGGTTCAGAAACCCTCCACAAATATCTCCCTCAAATCGTGAAACAGTAATAAAAGTGATATATTACCTGAGGAGCGGTGTAGAGGTGAGGTATCCGTGCATGTACCCGACTCACGGCTTCAGGAGAACGGCTGCTGGCCACGAGCAGGGGGCGGAGCCTCTTCCATTCATCTCCTCAGCAGTCTTACAACGTGCTGCGTTCAAGTGTCTGAACAACAGTCCAAACACCATAGAGCAGGGGTATCAACCATAAGAACCAGCATTTCTTCAATGTTTAAGTTGATTACAAATGTTTACCCACAGCATGACAAACGCAAAGGTTTTTAACAAGTTGATTCAAACTCACAAGCCTCCAAAGCATTTTGTGGTGTATATGAAACATTCATAACCTGTTATAACTGCTTGGGTAACTCTTGGTAGACTAGAAAGGATTTCTGCTAGCACCTTAGTACTTATATGGAAGAACATTATGTTTTATACCTGCTACAATGTCGATGTTGTGTTTACTGGCATAGAGAAACAAGCTCACCTTCGTAAAGGTAAGACTGTGAAAATATTGTACTACTCCATTAGCATAATCTCAGCATAAGATTTAAGTTGCACAAGCAAATTTAGGTATTTAATTTAAATGCTGAAATATGGTTTTAAAATTACATTTTTGTTCAGTATTTGCAGAGGTTGGCATACATCAGGAAAATATTTTTCAAGCAGACAAAATAAGGGCAATTTACAGTATAAACATTAAAGGGGAAACTCTGTCATTTAAAAATCTACTTTTTGGGAAATAGCCATTTTATGTTTTTTTTTCCATTAGAAATCACAACATTCAATACATACTCTGACATCACAAAAAAATAAAAAATAAAACAGAAAGAGAAAGAAGGTGTAAGACATCAGCACATCCCACCACAGTCATTCAAGTCAATGAACAATAGTATTTTTCATTTGAACAGAATTGTCCATGTAGCTGTATGTCGCTATGGAGCTCTCCAAACAAAGAAACCCTCTCACCAGAGGGTCCAATCTGGCTCACAGGATGACTTTTCAAAATGTAAAAACTACAGAGGTGAAAATGAATTATTTTGTGAAAATATTTATAGACATTTAACATTGTGCAATATGATGTCATTGAGCAGTTCCAGTATGACTGAGTCTGGTTCTTTGAACCCTATTGTTGATGCACTGACACAACTTTTATGGATTTTTTTTATGTTTAAATTTTCTACATTTACAAGGCAGCAGATGGATATCGCAACCTTTTCCTTAATCGTTCCCACTGTAGTTTGTGTAGTGTGTCAGAATTACTACATAATGTGGAAATAAATGGGAATTTAAAATCATTTCTAGATCTTGACGAGTTATCAAATACTACATTGGTCAGTTCAAGGCTAAATGTTGTGTTCTTCTGAAGACACTCTGATGTGTAAGTTGTGATGGACAAATGATAAACTGAGGCTTAATATTGTTGAAATTTCACTTATTTTGCTGAAGAAATTTCAGGTTGTTCATAAAGCTTTGCATAAAGAGAGTTCATTAAATGTGAGCATTGTCAGAATGCACTTTTTGCACTAAAAAAAGGAAGAATTTGGAGTTGTGGTTATTTATCGGTTATTATGTTATGATTTTTCTGGTCCATCCCACTTGAGATGAGATAGGACTGAATGTGGCCCCTGAATTAGAATGAGTTTGACAGCCCTGCTACAGATGTATAATCTCAGTGATAATGTCAAAACAGAAAGACAGTGATCTTCATATTTAAGAACAAACAACAAACGAAAAGCTGTAACTTGTCCAGAAGAATGAGAAAAAAACATTAATGCATAATTGGGCGTCCTTTTTATTTATACCACCTACACTTCCCTCCAAAAAATTGGAGTGAGGTCAGTTCCTTAATTTTTGCTATTGACTGAATGAGACAAGAGACCAACATTTCCTAAATGTTATATTTCCTATATACATGGTAAACCTCATTTGTAAGATTAAAAATAGGTAGAACAATAAAATTAAAGAGGAGACACAGTAAAATCAGGGAACTGTTCAACACAAAACAACAGGGAGATAAAAAGAAATTCAGAGTGGACCAGGACAAGCTAAGCAGCTCTCTTTCAATTTAAGTGATGTTATATACTCACCAGCCACTTTATTAGGGACACCTGTTCAGTTGCTTGTTAACACAAATAGCTATTCAGCCAATCACATGGCAGCAATTCAATGCATTTATTCATGTAGACGTGGTCAAGACAACCTGCTGAAGTTCAAACTGAGCATCAGAATGGAGAAGAAAGGGGATTTAAGGGACTTTGAACGTGGCATGGTTGTTGGTCTGAGTGTTTCACAAACTGCTGATCTACTGGGATTTTCACACACAACCATCTGTAGGGTTTACAGAGAATGGTCTGAAAAAGAGAAAATATCCAGTGAGCAGCAGTTGTGTGAATGAAAATGCCTTGTTGATGAGAGGTCAGAGGAGAATGGGTAGACTGACAACAGTAAGTCAAATAACCACTGGTTACAATTCAATTCAATTCAATTCAATTCAATTCAATTTTATTTATATAGCGTCAATTACAGTCAACTCGTCTCAAGACGCTTTACAGAACCCAAATGCCTACAACCAAGGAATGAAGAATATCATCTCTGAACCACAACACCTCCAACCCTAAAGAAGATGTCCTACAGCAGCAGAAGACCACACCAGGTGCCACTCCTGTCAGCTCAGAACAGGAAACTGAGGCTACAATTCACCCAGACTCACTAAAACTAGACAATAGAAGACTGAAAACCATTGCCTGCTCTGATGAGTCTCCATTTCAGCTGCAGCATTCAGATTGTCAAAATTTGGTGTAAACAACATGAAAGCATGAATCCATCCTGCCTTGTATCAACGAATCAGGCACCATCAGGTGGTGTAATGATGTGGGGGATATTTTCTTGGCTCACTTTGGGCCCTTTAGTACCAACTGATCATGGTTTAAATGTCTCAGTCTACCTGAGTATTGCTGCTAACCATGCCCCCCCCCTTTATGATCACAGTGGACCATCTTCTGATGGCTCCTTCCAGCAGATGAATGCACCATGCCACAAAGCTCACATCATCTCAAGCCGGTTTCTTGAACATGGCAATGAGTCCACTAGACTCCAATGTCCTCCACAGTCACCAGATCTCAATCCAGTAGAGCACCTTTGGGATGTGGTGGAACGGGAGATTAACATCATGGATGTTCAGCCGACAAATCTGCAGCAACTGCATGATGTTATCATGTCAATATGGACCAAAACCTCTGAGGAATGTTTCCAACACCTTGTTGAAAGTATGTCACTAAGAATTAAGGCAGATCTGAAGGTAAAAGGGGTCCAACCTTTTACCAGCAAGGTGTACCTAATAAAGTGGCCAGTAAGTGTATACTGCATATTTCAGCCAGATTTGGTCCTTCACACAGACACGTCAAGATGTCAACATATCGTCTGGCACAATGAATTGTTTAATTACTGAGACTACACATAGCACGTTTTAAAGTGAGCCTTCTGCTATGTGGACTGAGAAGAGGCCTCTGAAGGCAGCGTCCCAATGTTTCCTCCACTCACAAGAGAGTGACGTCGCTGCGTCAGTGATTGACGTCGTGTTGATTTTGAGCGGAGAAATAATTTATTTATAAACTGACGCAAGGGCGCTAAATCTAAAATAAACCGTGAATAAAATGTGAAAATACATAAATATTTTTGGTGAAGCAGCTGCACGCATGAAAGGTTCGATGATATTTGACCGTTACACAATAAACTCGATACGTTAGCGTCAGCGTTAAATAGAAAGTAGAGGCTAAAATGACTGCTAACACTGCCGGTCGGGCTAGCTACATTTTAGCTAGCTAGCTAACATTAGCACGAGTCTAGTTCTTACTTCTGACGTTACCCTGCAAATATTTTATTTTGTAACTTATGGTATTTCAGTGATATATGCATCGTTACGATGTGTTTTCATATGCTTTAAGAGAGTAGTTAGCGCACTACAAAGCTAACATTAGCTTGCACCACAAAGCTAACGGGAGGTTGCTTCGTAAGAACTAGGCTATGACCTACAGGAACTTATTTAGCTCCTGCTAGCCGGCTATGTTAGCATTCGTAGAAAAAGCTTGGCGAACCTTTATCATTTGCCTTCTTGCTTTGTTGGAATTATACATCTGACTGTGGTAAACGTTTCATCGTAGGATTATGGCGCCCCGCGTACAGCTTGAGAAAGCAGCTTGGCGTTGGGTCGAAACAGTGAAACCAGAAGAAATAAGGCTGGAACATATCGAGCTAGCATATCGCATCCGTCTCCCGGCCTGTAAGAGAGGAACCTGCAGGTACAGTTGTAACATTTTTATCTATGTGCCTATATTGTGCTGCCATGTGTAAACAAAAACAACAGTAGCAAAACTGTATTTTTAATGTTAAAGCAGAGGGCTCAAAAGGCCAGCCGCGCACCGAGATGCTAATCTGCATCAAACGTCTGTTTTGTTTCCATGTGTGCGGACTAGCCTTCATAGCGCGTAGGGTAGATTTGTAAACTTTGTGTGAAAAGTCATGAAGGTTCACTTGTCTGTTGGACAAACCACATATTTATTCAAACATACACGATGATGGGCAGTATATCATAGTCATCTGATGAGTTTTGGCTTGCTTGTGCCTCTAGCTGCATATAAAAGGCTCGTTTCAAAATTTATGTTTGCAGAACCTCAGACTATCAGATTCGGATTTTGTTGAAGTGCAGTTAAGCTGAAACTGTTTGTGGAAGTAGGGTTAATCATCATGACTTGTTTTTCCAGGAGGAACTGCAAAGGAAATCCTAACTGTCTTGTGGGTATTGGTGAACATGCTTGGCTGGGGGAGATTGATGAAAATGCTTTCCACAATATCGATGACCCAAATTCAGAACGTAGAGACAAGGTATTTCTTTCATTGGGTGCACGCTCTGAAAATGACTTACTCACCCTGCTCATTGTTGTTGTGTGTAGGGGGACCACCAAGAGGTAGTCACAAGATCAGAGATGCAAGTATTTCTAAAAGTCCAGTTCATCCAATGTCTCTCTTTCTGTCTGTCCCCTTCCAGAACACATTTGTCGGCCTGACCAACCTCGGTGCCACATGTTATGTTAACACATTCCTGCAAGTGTGGTTCCACAACCTGGAGCTGCGTCGGAGCCTCTATCAGTGCCACAATTTGCGAGCACAGGAACACAACATTAAATCTGGTATAACAGCATACTTAATACTGAGGTGTTTCCTCATGTTTTCCCCATGATTTATGCCAGCTTGGTGTGTGGCCAAATTGTGCTAATCTGCTTTTTTTTTTTTAAACTTGGTTGTGCATAAGTCTTAAGTAGAACCTCATGATCCTGGGCTGTGCTGTTGTAACAGACAACACGTTCTTCTTTCGGCTTTCTTCTTTTCTCAGTATAAAAAAGTGCAAAATGTCTCCAAAAATTATGTCGGGCTGTTGTGGCGTACAAGTGTACCTAAGTCAAAAGTCAAATGCATCAAATCATTGCCGTTTGAGATTGTTTTGCATTCAGACATACATGCGGTTCCAATTTTGGAATAAAGCAATATTTACATTTGAGAGCATTATAGTTAAATTTAAGCTCTTCTACAAGAGAGTAATGTCAACCTTTCAATGATATTTATTTAGTGAGAGATGGACAGCCTTCACAAAGAGAATTTTTCTGGCTAGACTTTATAACTGAAGACATTAAACCTCAAATCTAACCCCCTGCCAGTTTGATTTAGTTGTGCTTTGCGTCAGTCAAACTCACAGGTATTTATTTATTGTGGTGATGTAAGCGATAAAGTGAACTGAGAATCTCAGATGGGTTATTTTTAATTAATTTGTTGCAGGGGTAGTTGGCAAGTTTGAATTTATCTCAGATGAATTCCCATGATTGACATGATATGACAAATGTAAAGGAAGGCCCACTTTGGTGTGAGGTCAGCATGCTAATGTACCTTTTTAGATGTAATAAATGCCAGTTGTCCTCAAATGTAAATATCCGTGTTGTGTCTTTCTTTTCCAGATTACGAGCCCCAGTCAATCTGTGAGCATCTGCAGTATTTATTTGCTCTTCTGCAAAATAGCAACAGAAAGTACATCGATCCTTCAGGGTTGGTCAAAGCACTGGGCCTGGACACAGGACAACAACAGGTAAATCCAGACATAAAGCTAAGAAAAATGATCATAGCGTCAGTGTACAGATACCGAGCTGGTTTCACAGTTTGAAAGAGTACTGTTATTATATATTTCACTCGAGTTCCATCCTTGTGGATTTTGCTCATTGTGAGAGTTCTGTTGTGAATTTTCTCATATAAGGTATTACCCAACAAAAATTAACAGTTCTACGATTGTGCATAAGTCTTAAGTACAACCTCATGATCCTGGACTGTACTGTTGTAACAGTCAACACTTAGGGTTTCTTCTTTTCTCAGTACAAATGAGTGCAAAATGTCTCCAAAAATTATGTCGGGTCATAAAATTCAAAGTCATAAAATTTGACTATCTAATACTCCTCAAAGTGTTCCTTTTCTGATATCATTATTGCATAGAAGAATTAATGCTTTATTGTGCCATCAATGATTTTAGGCTTGGTTTAGCTACAGAGAACTTCATTGAAACCTTTGATTTTCAGGATGCCCAGGAGTTTTCAAAGCTCTTCTTGTCTCTGTTGGAGGATACACTGTCCAAGCAGAAGAACCCCAGCCTGCAGAATGTTATCCAGCAGCAGTTCTGTGGACAGTTCTCCTATGTTACCATGTAAGGCCACTCAGTACTCAAACTTGACACATTTTTTTCCTTTATGGAACATATGTATATATTTTGTAAATAATTGGACTTAAATTCATTTTAATTAGATTTTATTTATATAGTGCAAATTCACAACATGTGTCATCTCACAGCACTTAACATAGTAAGGTACAGACCTTACGAATTCTAAACAGAACAGAGAACCCAGCAATCCAAAGTTGCTTTTGGTTTTCCTATGAGCAAGCAATTAGTGATGTGGGGGAGAAGGAGGAGGAAGTATCTTGTTATAAAATGCATTTCTGAGGTGTTCAGGGCCAAATACTTTAACTTCAGTTTTGGTTTTAGTAACTTAGGAGAGAAATATTACACTTCATCCAGGCCTTTATTTCCTTCAGAAATATCTGGAGTTTGACCAACTGACTGGTTTAATTTCATTTCAAAGATAAATATAGCTGGGTGTCATCTTCATATCAATGGAAATTAATGCAGTTCTTCTTAATAATCTTGCCTAAGGGGAGCATGTACAGTACAAACTAAATAGTGTTGTTCCTAACACAGAACCCTGTGGAACTCTGTAACTAACTCTAGTGTGGGTGTAAGAGTCATCATTGACGTAAACAAACACTAATCTGTCTGATGAATATGATTTAAACTATTTTAGTGTGGTTCCTTTAAGTCCATTAACATGTTCTAGTCTCTGTAGTAAGGTGCTGTGATCAACTGTATTGCATGAGATCCAGAGAACAGCTGTAGGCTAGGGGATCACTTTATATCAAATTTAACTAATTGAAACTGACATTATTGTAAACAATTTTTTGCTGAAACTACTCTGACAAACTAACTTTAGATGATGATACAGTCAGTATAAATGCAGTTCGTTTGGTCTGGCTTCTAGGTGTAACCAGTGTGGACGATCGTCTGCACTGCCATCCCGATTCTATGAGCTGGAGCTCAACATCCAGGGCCACAAGAACATCACTGAGTGTGTCACAGAGTTCTTGAAGGTAACTGTTGTTCTCTACCAAACTCAATGTGTTTTATTACTGTACAGCATAGCTGACACAACAAAGCAAGAAACAGCAGCACTGGACACACAAACACATTCATTCACACTCATTCAGAGTTATTTTCAGTGCCTAGAAAGAATGACACAAAATAATAAACCTATTGTAATAATCATTAGCAGAAGGGGAAACTAAAAGTTTTCGAGTTCTGTTTATTTAAATGTGCAATACAGAATAATATCAGATCAGTTAATTGGTACAGTTTTAATCAGAAGTTGATTTGTTTCTGTGTGCCCTATAGTTAAATTACTCCATCTTCCATTGTAATGTATCTATTTGTGTCCTTATCCTAACGTTACCTTGTGCTTCACTCTGAAGGAGGAGAAGTTGGAAGGGGAGAACCGCTACTTCTGTGAGTGCTGTCAGAGTAAACAGAATGCCACCCGGAGGATCAGACTGCACAGCCTTCCTCCAACCCTCAACCTGCAGCTCATGCGATTTGTCTTTGATAGGTCAGCCATCACTTTGTGCTGCTTTCCATGTGTGAACAGATTATGTTACTTTGGAAAGGCAAAGTATTGTTGCTTAGTAAATATCTGTTTATGATGGCAAATCTGACTAATCCAATTTTACTCAACTAGTTGCTGATACCATTGATGTTTCAGGTATTTTTAGAACAGATTCTGTACTGAACTGTTTGCCCTTCTTCAGACAAACGGGACACAAGAAAAAGCTCAACACTTTCATAAGTTTTCCAGAGCAACTAGACATGGGACCTTTCTTGGAAGGAAAACAAGGTATTTGCAGTATTATTTTTCCCTCAGCAGTCACAATGACGACTGTGGCCAAGTCTTTTGAATTCATGTAGAAGAGTGAAATGTTCAGTGGTCCTACAAGCAACTTCACTGTTCGCTCAGTTTTAAGTTTAGAAGGAGCAAAACGTTGCTTAGCTGATGATGCAACATGTCATGATGATTCCACAGTAAGTATGCTGTTTGTGTGCTTTGACTTCTCCAGACCAGAAGTGTGTTTATGAGCTGAGTGCAGTGCTGATCCATCGGGGAATCAGTGCCTACTCTGGCCACTACATTGCTCATGTGAAAGACGCTCGTACTGGCGACTGGTACAAATTCAATGACGAGGAAATCGAGAAAATGGAAGGCAAGAAGCTCCAGCTTGGTATTGAGGAGGACATCGGTGAGTCATGTTAAATGGATACTGTACAATTCCATCTTCCAGAAATCCAAAGACACCCAATGTAACGTTATTTTCAAGGCATCAGTATTGTTTTTAACGTACAGTAATATTCTTCACAATTATAAACATTGTCTTGTAAAGTAGCTGAATATTTCAGTTGCAGTCAAGTTATTATTTTTTTTAAACTGTGAGGTCACCATGATGATGGTGCTTCAGGGAAAAAAATAAAAAATCAAGAGTACTACATTTTATCCACCTTAGAATCATGTGTAAACGTAAACACTTTGGTCAAAGTTGTTTCTCTTGTTGCCTGATCTTCTTCCTTCCTAGCCGAGACAGTGAAATCCCAGACAAGAAAGCCAAAGTGCAGTAAAGGCTACCACTGCTCCAGAAATGCATACATGCTTGTGTATAAGGTCCAAGAAGAGGAGAGCTTAGATCCCTCTCGGACCAACGTTGAGGTGCCAGGTGAGGAGTAGACATTTCATACATTTCCTGTGTTATTTATTTTGTCAGATTTTATTAACAAAAGTATAACCTACTACCTAGTGCATGCTGCATGTCTGATGGTCTTTCCTTTCTGTCCTGGATTCCAGCTTTCCTTCAGAGGTTGGTAGACCAAGACAACCATAAATTTGAAGAGTGGTGTAATGAGATGGCAGACATGAGAAAACAGAGCGTGGATAAGGGCAAGGCCAAACATGAAGAGGTGAAGGAGCTCTACGAGCTTTTACCTGCAAGAGACGGTCGGTAAAACATTCCTTAATCACCCACAGCCAATTTAACAGAAACACTACAGGGTCCACACATTTGTCATCATTTTCATTTAAGAACACTCTATAATGCAGACAGTAGTGGCATGATTTTACTTTCCACATCCCATAGTAATATTGCTAATACAACACCCTACTGAACCAACAAGTGATTGTGATTTTTACCAAATGCAAATAATGTATGTTGGTATTATGTAACCTAATTATGTTAGCATTTGTTTTTACAGCCTGTTGATCAGTCAGTAACCATATACAGAGATACAGCTGTTGTCATATATTATTTGGTTTTGTGTGTTTATGTTTGATGTGTTCCTTTGCTTTCCCTCCACAGGCGAGCAATATGAGTTTATCCCCCTGGACTGGCTGAAGAAGTGGCTTGATGACTCCACTGCCACAAAAGAAATTGACTGCTCCTTGTTCCTGTGCTCTCACGGCAAGTTACATCCGGACAAGGTGGGAGATTCCAAGAGGGTTTCCCTGCAAGCTGCACAACTCCTTTACGAGCGTTACGGTGGAGGGCCAAGACTGGACGGTTAGTCAAACACGGGGACAAGTCATGAGCTACAAAACTAATGAAGCATCGGGGCATCTTGAAATGTTGGCATGTTGAAACTCTCACATATTCTAGTGTTTAACTGTGATGAAACAATTGCAGATGAATCACTAACCTGACTGGTTTACTGGAAATGCCCTTCCGTATCAGATTAGAAACTTTATATACAAAGCACAACCAGTCTGTAGATACGTTGTTCATTCACGCACTCCCAAAACTATGTTTGTCTTTTACTTTTTTATTTACCCCACTTTTGTGTGTTTGTGCAGCCTCGTCTCTGTGCAGAGACTGTGTTAGCCAGCGATGCAGAGTGCTTCGGCTAAAGAACCAGCTCAACGAAGACTTCAAGGAAGTGTCCAATCTGGTCAAACGAACACTCAGGTAAACACAAAATAAGTGTCAGGTAGATGAATCGTAGTGTTGCATGTTAATTCAAGTTTAGATAAGTCTGTCAATTTAATTACCTCTGTGTGTGTGTGTGTGTGTGTGTGTGTGTGTGTGTGTGTGTGTGTGTGTGTGTGTGTGTGTGTGTGTGTGTGTGTGTGTGTGTGTGTGTGTGTGTGTGTGTGTGTGTGTCACAGTGGGGAGGGCTACTGGGTGGGCAAAGCATCTCTGCGTGGCTGGAGGCAGCTGGCTTTGGAACAGCTGGAAGAGGATGAACATGAAACCAAACACAGCAATGGCCAGACCAATGGACAGGGACCACACACTAACAACATCAAAGGTAGGGGGAATGGATGTGATTTTTTTTTTTTTTTTTAAATCTCATTTTGTCTTTTAATCTATTGTGGCTGTTGTAGTTTATGTTTTCATTTGTCTATGGAGTTAGAACAGTCTCATAATTCACAAATGCACACAGAAGAATTCACAAATGTAAACTGCAATCCACAAATGCACACAGAAGAATTCACACATGTGAACTGGGATTCACAAACGTAAACTGCAATCCACAAATGCACACAGAAGAATTCACACATGTGAACTGGGATTCACAAACGTAAACTGCAATCCACAAATAAATTAAGAAAGTTCACAAATGTATTTCTGCATTCACAAACTGCTTTTGTGTGTGAATCTTTTTTGAGACTGCTCTGCCGTCAGCTCGATCCACAAATGCATTTTTTTCAACACGGAAGTTTGTGTAGCCAATCAGATGTCTCCCTCCTTTCAGCCAATCACAAAAACTCACCCCACGTGGGGGTGGGTGTACTGTTCAGCCAATCATATGAACGCGTCCGCACAGCGTTATACTTCACCGTGTCATTGGGCTGAAGAGTGAAGCTGCCCGTCGGAGAGACCATGGCGTCTGATGGGGACAATAGACCCTTTATTTGTTTACAAACATTGTGACGTTTTTTTGTGGGCGGGGCTTATGCTGGAGGCAAAAGCTGAGCGAGAAGTCAAGCGGGACTGGGAGTATATAGTTTGCGCTGGGAGTTTGCGCTGCAAACTCGAGCATTTTTAACCCGTTAAACTTCAGTGTACCGCCGGCGGTACACTTACTAATTTGCATAGGAATTTAAAGAATGTCTGAAGGCTGCAAACGCGATTATATAAACATTATACGCCGATGGAAAGCTTAGATTCTCATGAATCCACCGGGAAAAACCACTTTCAGATGTGATTACCACAGCGGATAATATAAACACATTTGTCCGACAAACAACGAATATCCATCCATCCTTTCTCTGTACACGGCTTCAACGTACACAGCGCGACTCACATTTCCGGGTTCATTATTACACACAGATGAAAATATTCCACAAAAAACGGCCATAATCCAACCTTGGACATCCAGACGACACAAGCCAGTAAACTATTTTGTCCAAAACATGTCTTGAAGTCGGTATATAATCCACGAGTCGGTCGTTTTCAAGGAAATGCACCTCGCGATGCGCGTCCAATATGCCCTGTATTTCTCGTCATATTTTTTTATTTACAAATAGAATATTAGCGATTTTTTTTTGTACTGAAAA
Organism: Acanthochromis polyacanthus; assembly: GCF_021347895.1. Classification (NCBI taxonomy): domain Eukaryota; kingdom Metazoa; phylum Chordata; class Actinopteri; family Pomacentridae; genus Acanthochromis; species Acanthochromis polyacanthus. The sequence continues at coordinate 40,358,029 of NC_067117.1, forward strand.
TGGCTGGAATTGACTGCAGCTGATCGTCTCTGTCCAGTCTTTTCGCCTCAGTGCATTTAACCACAACTGTCTTCGTTCCCTCTGAGCACGAGCGTTCGGTGGAATCCTATAAAACTTTAATTAATCGTGGTATCTCTGCTGGCATCTCCAGAGGCCACTGGAAATGCCGCTGCGGCAGTGGCATCTCGCCCAAACAGTGGCATTAACCATGGCACAGTGGCATTAACTGTGGCATCCAGCGCGGTGCCACAAAACGTGTCACTGCTCACTGCCAGTGCCACAAATCGGACCTGCTGTCTCTCCAGAGACGATCAGCTGCAGTCAATTCCAGCCATTTTCAGTACAAAAAATCGCTAATATTCTATTTGTAAATAAAAAAATATGACGAGAAATACAGGGCATATTGGACGCGCATCGCGAGGTACATTTCCTTGAAAACGACCGATTCGTGGATTATATACCGACTTCAAGACATGTTTTGGACAAAATAGTTTACTGGCTTGTGTCGTCTGGATGTCCAAGGTTGGATTATGGCCGTTTTTTGTGGAATATTTTCATTTCATTTATATTATCCGCTGTGGTAATCGCATCTGAAAGTGGTTTATACCGGCGGATTCATGAGAATCTAAGCTTTCCATCGGCATATAATGTTTATATATTCGCGTTTGCAGCCTTCAGACATTCTTTAAATTCCTATGCAAATTAGTAAGCGTACCGCCGGCGGTACACTGAAGTTTAACGGGTTAAAAATGCTCGAGTTTGCAGCGCAAACTCCCAGCGCAAACTATATACTCCCAGTCCCGCTTGACTTCTCGCTCAGCTTTTGCCTCCAGCATAAGCCCCGCCCACAAAAACGTCACAATGTTTGTAAACAAATAAAGGGTCTATTGTCCCCATCAGACGCCATGGTCTCTCCGACGGGCAGCTTCACTCTTCAGCCCAATGACACGGTGAAGTATAACGCTGTGCGGACGCGTTCATATGATTGGCTGAACAGAGCACCCACCCCCACGTGGGGTGAGTTTTTGTGATTGGCTGAAAGGAGGGAGACATCTGATTGGCTACACAAACTTCCGTGTTGAAAAAATGCATTTGTGGATCGAGCTGACGGCAGAGCAGTCTCAAAAAAGATTCACACACAAAAGCAGTTTGTGAATGCAGAAATACATTTGTGAACTTTCTTAATTTATTTGTGGATTGCAGTTTACGTTTGTGAATCCCAGTTCACATGTGTGAATTCTTCTGTGTGCATTTGTGGATTGCAGTTTACATTTGTGAATTCTTTTGTGTGCATTTGTGAATTATGAGACTGTTCTAACTCCATATTTGTCAGCCAAAACAGAGAATCACCAAACTGTGTACATGGTATTTTCTGATTTTTGTTTTATCCCTGAAAGTTGAATACATTTGGCTTTGGGCTGAAATGTCAGTGAAAATAATGTATTATACTTGATGATAATAGAAAGATTTCTGTGGTGCATTGTTGAACCATTAGTAATTACCTTAGCTGGCCTCGCAGTAACCAGCGTCATTTTAACTTGAAGTTAGAGATCAATATGGCAGTGTCAATATGTATGAAAGCTGCTTTTAGTGGGACACCAAACAAACTGTAGAAGTAGTAAGACCAGTAATCTACAGCCATGTCATAACTTCACTCGAGCACAGTCATGCTTTTGAGCTAAATACGAACATGGTCAAGATGATATTGTAAAGGGATCATCATTAGATTTGCAGGTATTTCCTAATTAACTGCAATACTGGTAAATATTCAAGGTTGGCGTCATGATGGAGCTAGACGCAAAATTAGAGGGCATCGAAGCAGTTACAGTTCATTGTAATGGTGTCATGAATTAGTGTACCAAACTTCATGATCATTTTGTCAATTGTTTTTGAAATCCTAAAGAAATTGAAGTACTATGATATTCAGTCCCTCCAGGAATTCACAATGTTGCGATCGCGCGAATTCACACGAAATCAACCAATCTCTGCGAATTTTGCGCGGCCTTGCAATTTTGTCCAATCACTGCAACTTTCCCGCAATTTTGGCCCGCCTCCCGTGAGTTCCACCAATCATAGCAGCTCCCAGCGCAAACGTAATGCACGTATGTCACCGAATTCACTTCCTGTTTATGGTTTGAAGATGCAGACATGTGCGATACTAATGTCTCTCATTTACCAACAAAAATTGCTGCTGAAGACCGTGATAAACAATTAATTCACTGATGTTCTTCACCAAAGCGGAGCTAAACTGTTTTACAACCGTGCAATATTGTGGTGGAATACAAAAAAAAAAAAAAAGTCATTGACTGATACACACTTTTTTTTATATAAACACGAAACATATTAGAACGGCTGAAATGAGCTGACAACAGATCAGACCAATCACCATGATGGAAACTGTTGCATCCAGATCCATTAGAGCACTGAAAGAATGAAGGTAAATTAGATTAATTATTCCACCAAAGAACACGACAGAGTTATGTGATGATCAGCGTGTATGAATCCTTCATCTGTTACCAACATCGCTCAAAAACAGACTCAGAGATGTGAATGAAATTCTCGGGGTCGGTCAGAAATGACACAAGGACCAAGTGATTAGACTTCAGCAGTGATGCGGCTTCAAGTTTGGATCCACGGATTTGCTAGCAGCACGGCGTCTGATAGCAGCACGGTAACCATGGCAACAAGTGAACGCTACCTCAGCGGCCTGCTGACGATCACATGATTGTGATCCTCCAACAAATCTACCAATGTGGACGTATCAGAAATGACACAAAGAACAACTGATTAAATTGTGGGGGTGTTTCTGAGTCCCATCAATCTCCTCAGTCTTCTGCTACATATTTAAGTCACGCGATTCATACACATGCAGAACACACACCTGTGTTCAGCACAAGGTCAGGTAATGAACAGTCTTGGTGGAGTACTGTGCTCTCTTCTTGTTAGTTGACGTGACAAGCCGTGAGCGTGTGAACACGTGTGTGTCCGGAAATGAAATTAACTTTTTAAGTCACTGACAGATATGTCCATATATGATTCATTCAATAGTAAATTATCATTTTGTGCCACAAATCTACCAACCACTTCATATTAAACCAGTATCTGGCTGCTGCTAATGTCCCACCGTGGTGTGCCAGCTTTTGTGGAAATGGATTGGAAGGTTAAATAATTAATTTCGGAATAAATATTGTCAATTACAGTGTTGAAACATGTTCTACAAGTTGGAAAAAAATGCAGCGTTTTAGCAATTGTCATTGTCTCCCGCAATTTCATCACAACAAATAAGCTTAAAACATCGCAACTTTTATCACAATTTTGTAGAAAAGCTGCCGCAAATTCAGGCATTTTCGGCCGCAACAATCATGAAAGACGCCCGCGAAATCCTGGAGGGACTGATTATTGTAAGCATTCTTGGTGAATTGTTTGATTTCAGAGTTCGGCTCCGAGCTCTCAGAGGGCACAGAGGAGGAGATGAAGACTTTTAATGAAGACATCATCTGCAGTCATGGTATTTCCCCTGCTAACAGCCAGAATGATATTGCAAAGCCTTTTTAACAATGACACATTTTCTCTTATTAATAAGAAGAAATATATAGTGTTATAACAATCAGCTATATTTGAATAGTACCTTTTAAACTGGAGTTACAAAGAGAATATTTTTAAAAACGTGTACTGTTGTCATTGGTGTTGTACATGCATGCTCCTGTAGCTGAATTTGTACGTTCCTACCATAGGAGGTCTGAGTATTCTAGAGACGGAACGGAAGCTTGTATCCTCTGACGTTTGGACCAAGCTGAGGGAATACTTCCCCAAAGCTCCAGAATTTACTCAAAACCAAGAACCCTGTCAGCAGTGTCTGGTAAGTGTTCACTGACAAACTCTTCAAGGTTGCACCGTACAGATCCCTCCCGTGTATCTTTCATCTTTTTATTTTCTTCTGACATGGCTACTTGCTGTCCTTGACAGATGCCTCTGGTGTAGTAGACCTATAGTAGACTTGATTACCATCATTTTACAGTAGCCGGGCAACAGTACACCAATGTGTTTATACTAGTGCATCTCCAAAAATAAAACACTGAAAAAGATTTTTTTTCATAATGTAATGGAAAAAGTAAGCTTTCATATATTTCAGATTCGTTACATATGAATTTAAATATTTCAGACCTTTTTTTGTTTTAATTTTGTTGATTATGGTTTATAACTCATGACAATTAGAAACCCAGTATCTCAAATTATAGAATATTAGCATATTTCCTCAAATCAATAAATAGGTGGATTTTCAATACCAAAGTGGGCAACTTGTCCGGTCTGCATTTTTGGGTCGGGTGTTTTTTCGTCTTCCTCTATAACATCCCATAATTCAGTTCTAAGGGGTTCAAGTCAGCTGGCCAATCGAGCACAGCTAATACACCTTAACGCCTGAATATCCCGCTAGAAATAACCACATAGTGATGCCATCTGCAGCCACACGACAGTCACAAACTGTACACGAGTCCTGATAGTTGGTGGATGTGCATTTGGTTACCTGAGGAATTCCATTTTTCTTGTTTGTCCAGACATTAGAGCAGGAGGAGAAGGACAATGAGGCTGTCAGTAAAATGATGGCCCTCGACCAGAAGAACCAGCTGCTCAACCTCTTCCATGAGAAGAACCGGCCAACACTCACAAAGTGGCCCCAGGTAATGACAAAGCCAGACACCAAACTGTCATTCTGGTAAACTCTTCATGTCAGCTCTTCATTTCAATCAATAATGCTACTGAAAATTAATATTAATTGAAGCTCTCCAAATATAATACCTGACGGTGACTACAGTAAATCCTTTCTGTTGTCTCCCCAGGGTACAGATGTACTTTACATAGTCCCTCTGTTTTTTGTGGATGAGTGGAGAAAATTCATCAGGTATGATTGTTTCATCAGTGAAGTGAACAGAATGTACGCTGTCACATTGTTTAAGCCTGTAAGACCCAAATATTGGAAAAAGAATGTATTTTTGCAGCAGTGGTTTTTCAGGGCTAAAAATAATGTTTTGTTGTTGATATTCAACAAGAGGTCAGCTTTCTATAAAATATATCAATCAGAAGACAAATTTGGCATCAACATACACTACCATTCAAAAGTTTGGGGTCACCCAGGAAATTCCATGTTTTTCATGAAAGCTCACTCTTTTATCCATGTGCTAACATAACTGGGTTTTCTAATCATCAATGAGCCTTTCAACAACATTAGCTAACACAATGTAGCATTAGAACACAGGAGTGATGGTTGATGGAAATGTTCCTCTGTACCCCTATGGAGATGTTCCATTAAAAATCAGCCGTTCACAGCTAGAATAGTCATTTACCACATTAACTATGTCTATACTGGATTTATCATTCATTTAACGTCGTCTTCACTGGATAAAAACTGCTTTTCTTTCAAAAATAAGGACATTTCTAAGTGACTCCAAACTATTGAACAGTAGTGTATGTGTTAGTGGTAATGACTACAACCAGTATTATTATTTAGTTTGTATTAAGGACCATATTTTCTTTTCGTTTCTCATGTCCCTTATGATAATCAGTATTCATGCTGCTTGTGTTTTCCAGGAGGCCCACAAAATCCTCTCCAGTGTCTAATGTGGGCAACACTCTGCTGCTCTGTCCTCACGGAGGCTTCATGTTCACCTACGACTCCCTGATCAATGGAGACGCACAACAGTGAGTTTTAATTATTTCAGTCATGTTTATGTCAGTCATACTCAGCAGAACTGCACTGTGTGTCTTCTTAAGGTCTAAGAAATGCGATGAACGCATTCCCTTCCTCATAAAATGTTTGACGAGTTGATTTTTACAATATGATGCCTGGACTTTCCTCCAAAAACAAAACAGACTCCACTTGCTACTTTTTTTCACAGTCAGCATGTTTTTCAGTTTTTAAGTTTGTGGAACAAAGGCCAACAGTGCGTGATCACAGCAGTTAGAAATACTGCAAAGGGGTTGTACTTCTTTCATTTCAAAAATCACTGGCATAGGTCATTTTCCCAGGTGAACCGAACATTATCAGAAACTGCATCACAGCCAAAGTAGTGCATTTTCATCATCTTTTTTTATAAATCAAAATTGTTCAAAACACATGCAACATTTCTTAAAAATGGACAAACGGATTTGGATGAAATTTTCAGGGAAGGTCAGAAATGACACAAGGACCAATTGATTAGATTTTGGCAGTGATGCAACTTATAGTCTGGATCCATGGATTTGTTAACCCTTTACGCTTCAGTGCGTAGTCGGTGTACCGCCGGTGGTACACCGACTAATTTGCATAGGAATTTCAAGAATGTCCGATGGCTCCAAACGCGATTATACAAACAATACACGCCGATGGAAAGCTTAGATTCTCATGAATCTGCCGGTATAAACCACTTTCAGATGCGATTACCACAGCGGGTGAGAAAAACACATTTGTCCGACAAAAACAAATATTCATCCATCCGTTCTCTATACACGGCTTCAACGCACACAGCGCGACTCACATTTCCGGGTTCATTATTACACACAGAAAAAAATATTCCACAAAAAACGGCCATAATCCAACCTTTTACATCCAGACGACACAAGCCAGTAAACTATTTTGTCCAAAACATGTCCTGAAGTCGGTATAAAATCCACAAATCGGTCGTTTTCAAGGAAATACACCTCGCGATGTGCGTCCAATATTCCCTGTATTTTTCGTCATTTTTTTTATTTAAAAATAGAATATTAGCGATTTTTTGTACTGAAAACGGCTGGAATTGACTGAAGCTTAAAGGGTTAAAGATTTCTGTATCATTAAGAGATAGCAGCACGACATCACTGTAACCATGACAACAAGTCAACACTACATCAGCTGCCTGCTGACAATCACATGACTGTGATCCTACTACAAATCCATCACTGCAGACCACGAGTTTTTTTTTTTTTTTGGAAAGATTTCATTCATCAGAAACCATTCAACGACTGAGCAGCCTTGGAGGAGCACTGCGCTTCTCAGACTGCTTTTCTTGTTGATATTGTGATCGCCCATTTGCTGATCTCACGCTAATCTGAAGACCTGTCAGAAACCAAAGTCAGAGCTGTGAGGATTTTGCAACGGTGAAGTTATATCTGAATAACAAAAGACTTGCAGATTTTCATGTAACAGAGCCGGTGGCATTAAATAAATAAATAAATATGAAGAACTTGGACATAAGACATGGTTCAAAGTCTGAGTTACACCTTGGTGACAAAAACATCAAATTTTCAGCTTCCTTAAAATAATCTGTAAACAGGCCACTGTTATGTAAAAGTTTCCCAGGAATTCAATTCTGCAATCCAAAATCTCTAATCATTTAACTGCTACAAGCCTTTATAACTGTAAGTACTGTAAGTGACTGACTCAGCATGCTCAGAGGCATCCCTTTTACCCCTATAAACTTTGCCTGTCTATATATATGCTACCATCATGTATACATATATAAATAGCTATTACCAGTTAAAGTTTTAGGAGTCTTGCTTTAAAACTGAAGGAGTAGGAATTTTTTTTGCAACATCATATAATTTTTTCACACGTCTTAAGTTTAAGGGGTATGGGTAGAGAAACACATGAATATTTCTTAACCCGTTAAACTTCAGTGTACACTTACTAATTTGCATAGGAATTTAAAGAATGTCCGAGGGCTGCAACCGCGATTATACAAACACTATACGCCGATGGAAAGCTTAGATTCTCATGAATCCGCCGGTATAAACCACTTTCAGATGTGATTACCACAGCGGGTAATATAAACACAATTGTCCGACAAACAACGAATATCCATCCATCCGTTCTCTATTCACGGCTTCAACGTACACAGCGCGACTCACATTTCCGGGTTCATTATTACACACAGATGAAAATATTCCACAAAAAACGGCCATAATCCAACCTTTTACATCCAGACGACACAAGCCAGTAAACTATTTTGTCCAAAACATGTCCTGAAGTCGGTATAAAATCCACGAATAGGTCGTTTTCAAGGAAATGCACCTCGCGATGTGCGTCCAATTTTCCCTGTATTTCTCATCATATTTTTTATTTACAAATAGAATATTAGCGATTTTTTTGTACTGAAAACGGCTGGAATTGACTGCAGCTTATATTGCTTATTCTAAGGTACTCAAGAATTGCATGGGACCAACTGATTATTTTGGTATGCAATTTATGAATACAACTTTTATAGCACCACCACCATAGTAAAATGAAAAGCAAATCTTACCTAAAACATAAAATTTTGCCAACAAAATTGTCACTCAACTTTTGTTTTTTTTGGTTTTGGTTTTTTAGTGTTTAACACAAAAAACCAACAACTTGTTCTATACTTGGCCACTTTTTAGTCCTAAAATCTGAAAGAGCAGGTAGGTTTACCCCTGAATAGAACCCAAAACATTAAGCAATACCATTTTTCATTATGAAATCATTTTTTTCACACATTTGTCACAAAGTTGTGACTCAGACTTTGAACCTTTTCATAAGTCCTCGTGGACAGTGCTGCTGTCTCATGTTGTGCTGTTTGTTTTGCACAGTATAGCTCTACTCTGGCCCAACGAATGGGATGTGATCAGCAGACTCTTCATTGTAGACCAGCCAATCTCCCTCCACTGCTTCAGACAGACCACACCTACTGGTTCCACCACCCAATACACCACCCAGCCTGGTAAGAGTCAGCCAAAGTGCTTCACCTCTCATGTGCACAAAATTAGTTTGTAATGCACTGCTTTTTGCCCCGATACTTAATGTTATACTTCAGCGAATATTTATTTAGGAAGGATGAAGCTCTCAGTACTTCAAGGTTTTAAAGAAGCCCTTGAAAAACGTGTATCTTTCTCCTTTGTGCAGGGCACCAGTCAGCTAGGATTAATTCCTGCTGTTTTGAAGAATGATGACTCAGTGTTAACCGTTTGACATGGATTAGAAGCACCAAAGTTCAGTTCAATCAATCAGTCAATCAAAACTGTATTCATAGAGCACTTTACAACACTCATGGTGACCAAAGTACTTTCCAGTTAAAAACAAAAAATAAAATAAGAAATAAAAGCAGATTAAAAGAAAGCAACAATAGAGCATATCAGGAAAATAAAATCAGACAAAACCAGAGAAAATAGAATAAAATAAAATGAAATGTCACCACATTACTGTGTATTAAAAGCCAGTCTGAAAAGATATGTTTTTAGCCGTGATTTAAACAAGCCAAAGTCAGTGATGGCGCGAATGTCAGGAGGCAGTTTGTTCCAGAGTCTTGGCCCAGCGACTGAAAAGGCTCGATCCCCCCCGGTGTTTAAATCTGGCCCTTGGGACTTCCAGAAACAGCTGGTTAGAGGACCTTAACTCCCTGTTTGGGTTTCGAACAGAGAGAAGCTCCGGTAAATAAATAGGTGCCAGACCGTTCAGGGCTTTAAAAACAAAACAGTTGTATTTTTAAAGTGCCAAATCATAACCTGTGTCCTCTCACAGCACTGAATGTAGTAAGATCAAGACTTCCAGTACTACATGTGCATGGAACTAGTGGAATTGTTTGATAAATTTAGTTTGACTTTTGGGTAGAGTGTTGTGTTGACTTCTTTTGTTTCTATGCACAGATCTGTGTTGGGAGTGTAGAGAGAGCTTCCTTTTCCAGCAGCAGAGGGACCTCAGAGAGTACACCCAAGCAACCATCTACATCCGCAAAGTCATAGAAGACAAGAGGGTATGGAAATAACATTTGCAGTATAATTGTATTTTATCAGGGTTCAACATGAGAACTGTGTATTTTCCATAGCTGATACAGTTGCTGTGTGTTCAGCTGTGTGTTTTTTAACTGCTCCCCTGCATAGATGGTAAAGGAGGCAGCTCCAGAGCTAAACGCCAGCAGCTCTGAGGCAGAGGAGGAGAAGGAAGAACATCCAAAGCTGGATGGAGAAAAAGACCCAGACTTCAGTCAGGTAACCACACAAACTGTACATGTGACCACGCATTGCATCAACTGATCGCTGATAGCGGCTGTAAAAGGAGAAGCAGAAGGGGCCACACTAACAGCAGTTAAATCAGCAGAGCTCTCCCTTTGTAAACATCAGACACTGTCCAGTCTACAGGCGTCTAGGTCAGTCCACCATGTGACTACCTGTGACTGATCTAACGTCTTACAGAACTGGTTATGCTGCAGTTTTCATCAATCTTTCATAAAAATCAGTTTGTGCTTTCCACAACTGCGGTTGTCCGTAGAAATTTACATATGCAGACTTTGCAACAGCGTGAACTGTCTATACTGCAAGTATGCCGAGTGTGCATGCACTAGAAAAAGCAATGGTGCTCAGAACAAATGCTTGTTTAGACAAAAGACTGTATGAAGAGATTGTCTGTACCCTACATGTTTTTAGTCCATCATCAAAAGAGTTGTAATTGAAGTAGTCACTGCAGGACTTAAGAGATGTTTTGTTTTGTTCTTGCTTTCCTTCCAAAGAGTCCAAACAAAGTGGGAAGCTCTAAATTCTGTATATGTCCTTCATGTTTTATCATTTTCAAGTTTTTTTCCTTTGAAATGTTTAGTTGCGACAGTTCTGCACCATTTTGTTTGTCAGAAATGGGCAACACCAGCACCATCTATGCAATCATTTTACATCTTTCTTTCAGTCACAAGATGGTGCAAAGCGACTAAAGTTGAGTGACAGCAGCACGCCATCGACTGCTGCTGTTCCTGTGACCAATGCGACTAAGCTAGGAGGGATCAGGAGAAGCACCCGGCACAGGAAACTCCGTGGAGAGAAAGCACTCATTGTTTCAGCTAATCAGACGCTAAAAGAGCTGAAAATACAAGTGAGACATTTGCTTTGCTGGGCACAATGCTAGGAGGGGAATAGTCTGTTTCACTAACTCTGCTGTGCTTGTACCTCTAGATTATGCATGCCTTCTCTGTGGCTCCATTTGACCAGAACCTCTCAATCGATGGGAAAAGTCTGACCGATGACTTAGCCACACTGGGCAGTCTGGGCGTCATCCCAGAAAGTATCATCTGTTTAAAGGTGCACATTACTTCTATTTCCTGGTCTCTGGATCTTCACACACAGGGGTCTTAAAAAGTCTAAAAAAGTCTTAAATCCAATAATTTGAATTTAAGGCCTTAAAATGTCTAAAATTCTCCTAAAATCTTGTAAAAGGTCTTAAATACGATTTTGAAAGGCCTTAAAAATCTATTGATGTTACTTATATGTAAAACATGCATAAACTTCAGTCTCGCTTTGAAATGTTTCGATTTTTGAGGACGCTATAACGCAACTATAAACCGGAACTAAATGTAGGCTACCTGTACTGCCCGGCCACAATTTATCGAACACCACCAGCCATTGCTGTGCACGCTCAGCGGTCACGCTTCACCTCGTTGCATAAACACAAGAGAAGATGCTGAAATACTCCGCTGTTTGGGAATTCTTCAGTTTAACTGAAGACAAAATGAAGGCAAAATTTGGACCCGAGACCAGACGAACGGATCCGAATATTCGGGCCGTCTCCACCACAAGCAGCAGCAGCCGCCACCGTGGCCCCCCCCCGGGCCGTCTCCGCCGTCGGACGTTATGGGGCGGAACGAATATTCGGAGCCCAGAAACCACTATTCGGGCCAGCCCTAGTGGTTTCCTTAGAAGGCTCTATCCTGAACTTTGGTCTTTTTGCCAGAAACTGCTCATTTTGTCCCATGGACAGGCCACAGTGGAGAGAGGTTTTTCTGTAAACAAGGAAGTTGAAACGTGTAACATGCAGGAGGACACTGTTGTTGCGCACAGGCTTGTGTGTGATTATGTCACTCTACATGGCAGGGGGAACAAGATTCCCATCACGAAAGAGCTCTTGACTTCTGCGGCATCAGCCAGGTCCAAGTACCGTGTCTACCTTGATCAAGAGAGAAGGAAGAAGGAGTCTGATGAACAGGGAAAGAAGAGAAAGGCTTTAGAGGATCACCTGGAAGAACTAAAAAAGAAAAGAAAACTGTCCAAGAGGTTTCTGAAAGTCTGGCCAGAAATGCAGACAGGCTTGCAGAAGAGGCAGAGGGCAAGGTGGGCACTCAGATGGCCCAGCTCATCACAAAATCAAATGTTCTGAGGAGGCGCTACAAGGAAAAATTAGCAGAGCTCAAGAATATTGTGGAAGAGATTGCAGCCAGGGGACAAGAGCTCAGATAGTTCTTGTGTGCATACACAAGCACACACACAATGGCTGTTGGCTGTAGAGTTTACCAATATTTTTTGACTCTTACTTCTTAACAAATCTTGCTTCACAACAGAGAGGTTTCTGTTTTTTTGTTGGGTTAAGTGTTTTGTATTCGAGTGTGAAAGAGCTGAGAATAAATTCCGGTTTTCCTTCAAGTCTTTTGTACTTTTTTGCCAGTATCAATGTGAAATGGGTCTTAAATTGTATTCATTATGGTCTTTAAAAGGTCTTAAAAAGTCTTAAATTTTGCTTGTTGAAACCTGCAGAGACCCTGCGCACAGAAAGCTTTATTACTCTGTCATCTAACTTCCATCACAGCATCTGGAGTGTGATTACAGACATTTTCCTTTTCCTTTTTTCCCCAAACATTTATTCCTTTACTTTGTTACAGGCTGATGAGCCAATAGCAGATTATGCTGCGATGGATGATGTCTATCAGGGTAAGTGGCATTATTCTCACCTCTCCTACAGCTGTCACATGTAGTTATAAAATGATTAAACTGCTTTCTGCTCTGCTTCTTCACAGTGAGGATGCCTGAAGAAGGATTTAAAGGTGAGCATGCTCTTTCTTCATTTGTTGTACAAAGAATGTTTTTTTTCTCCTTCATGCGCTGATTATTTACACTGATGCAGTAAAGCTGAGTGGGACTAACCCTGACAAGTAGAGGAAGAGAGAGAGGGATAGGACAAGCGGAGGGGTGGGGGACAAGGAGCACATAACACACACTGGGATACATGAATGATAAGATAGATGATACATACAATGGGTACGGAAAGTATTCGGACCCCTTGAAATATTTCACTCTCTGTGTCATTGCAGCCATTTGCCAAAATCAAAAAAGTTCATTTTATTTCTCATTAATGTACACTCAGCACCCCATCTTGACAGAAAAAAACAAAAAATCTAGAAATTTTTGCAAATTTATTAAAAAAGATAAACTGAAATATCACATGGTCAGAAGTATTCAGACCCTTTGCAGCAACATTCATATTTAACTCACATGCTGTCCATTTCTTCTGATCCTCCTCGAGATGGTTCTGCTTCTTTATTGGAGTCCAGCTGTGTTTAATTAAACTGATTGGACTTGATTAGGAAAGGCACACACCTGTCTATATAAGACCTTACAGCTCACAGTGCATGTCAGAGCAAATGAGAATCATGAGGTGGAAGGAACTGCCCAAGGAGCTCAGAGACAGAATTGTAGCAAGGCACAGATCTGTTCAAGGTTACAAAAGAATTTCTGCAGCACTCAAGGTTCCTCAGAGCACAGTGACCTCCATAATCCTCAAATGGAAGAAGTTTGGGACGACCACAACTCTTCCTAGACCCGGCCGTCCAGCCAAACTGAGCAATGGTGGGAGAAGAGCCTTGGTGAGAGAGGTAAAGAAGAACCCAAAGATCACTGTGGCTGAGCTCCAGAGATGCAGTCGGGAGATAGGAGAAAGTTCCACAAAGTCAACTATCACTGCAGCCCTCCACCAGTCGGGGCTTTATGGCAGAGTGGCCCGACGGAAGCCTCTCCTCAGTGCAAGACACATGAAAGCCTGCATAGAGTTTGAAAAAACACATGAAGGACTCCCAGACTATGAGAAATAAGATTCTCTGGTCTGATGAGACCAAGATTGAACTTTTTGGTGTTAATTCTAAGCGGTATGTGTGGAGAAAAGCAGGCACTGCTCATCACCTGCCCAATACAATCCCTACAGTGAAACATGGTGGTGGAGCATCATGTTGTGGGGGTGTTCTTCAGCTGCAGGGACAGGATGACTGGTTGCAATTGAAGGAAGGATGAATGTGGCCAAGTACAGAGATATCCTGGAGGAAAACCTCTTCCAGAGTGCTCAGGACCTCAGACTGGGCCGAAGGTTCACCTTTCAACAGGACAATGACCCTAAGCACACAGCTAAAATAACAAAGGAGTGGCTTCAGAACAACTCTGTGACCGTTCTTGACTGGCCCAGCCAGAGCCCTGACCTAAACCCAATTGAGCATCTCTGGAGAGACCTCAGAATGTCTGTCCACCAACGTTCACCATCCAACCTGACAGAACTGGAGAGGATCTGCAAGGAAGAATGGCAGAGGATCCCCACATCCAGGTGTGAAAAACGTGTTGTGTCATTACCAAGAAGACTCATGGCTGTACTAGCTGAAAAGGCTGCTTCTACTCAATACTGAGCACAGGGTCTGAATACTTCTGACCATGTGATATTTCACTTTTTCTTTTTTAATAAGTTTGCAAAAATTTCTACATTTCTGTTTTTTTCTGTCAAGATGGGGTGCTGAGTGTACATTAATGAGAAATAAAATGAACTTTTTTGATTTTGGCAAATGGCTGCAATGACACAGAGAGTGAAACATTTCAAGGGGTCTGAATACTTTCCGTACCCAGTGTACAAAGTAGAAGCTAACATGTAAACTTATTCATAGTTTACTGTTCTGGTGTACGGCTCTGGCATTAAATATACTACATATATAGCTGGTAGTAAAATTCTAACAGTATTCAGAAGAGCATATTAAGTAAAGTGAGGGTGATGCAGAGTAGACTGGTGGAAATGGGCAGCTGGAAGCAATGGGCTGGAGGCAGGTCAGCACCAGCATCCCACAGTGGACATGATGGAGACTAGACCAGGTGGTGGGACAGTAACCACAGATCTGAAGCATCCAGCTCTGGGACCAGGGACACTCAGAGAAAGGACATAGGGAGAAACAGAGTTAGTGTAATGCAATAATGGAAGATACAGTAAATACAAAGGTAATGAAGGAAGAGCTCAGTGCATCCAGAGAGGTCCCCCAGCAGCCTATAGGCCTACAGCAGCAGAACTAGGGGCAGAACTAAAGGACATCCAAGAGGGAGACTCCAGCTGACCCACTCAGGCTCACCCAGTCAGCCCTAACTAGAAGATCTGTCAAAAAGGAAGGTTTTAAGCCTGAACTTAAAAATAGTGTGTGTGTCCACCTCCCGAACCAAAGCTTTCACCAAAGTATTGATAAAACAGTTAATTTTATCGTGTATGGAGGGAATCCATTCTTTTCAGGTTGGTCAATGTATAATTGAGGGATTATTAAATCTTTTGATCTTGCATACATTTTTATTAAATGTAAAAAAAAAAAAAAGGTTTTTTATGTTCATTATAATCATGTTTTTACAAATTCCATATTTGTTATGGAAACAATCACTTATTACTAAAAAATGACTGGATATCACTAAAATGTCAACTTAATAACCATCAGAATTAAATAACAACCACCTTCTAATTAGCTAAACAATAATAAAATGAGCTGATTCAGAAATAGCTTTGTGTTCTTTTTGTTTAGTTGAGATAATCCTGACAGATATTTCTTTTTTGACAATATATGTATCCCAGAAATCGCTTTCCACTAAGTTCCCCATTACAGAAACACCTCTCCAGGAAGTGTTAATTCCAGATCATATGACCTGCTCCACATGATGTCATTTCCTCCTGAAGAAAAGATTGGCCAGACGCCAAGGCTTTCTGAGTTGTTTAATATAAAGTAGTCAACAGGTTTGCTGCAATACCTTTATAAATAACTTTCAATTTTACTCAATTGTATATGTAATATTTAGAAGAATCTTTCTCTAAAATACCATGTTGATTTTAGGCCTCAAAACAGCAAAAATGTCAACTATGATGCAGAAAGTCCAGCAATTATATATTGACCCAGGTTGATTTTTGTGTGTTGTCGTGTCATTTGGATGTGATTTAATTAAACAGTGTCTGTCCTTTTCCAGGCACTGGGCTTCTTGGGCACTAAGGACGGCTGTGCTGTGTACGCTTGAATCGGACAGATGGATTTTTTTTTTTTTTAAAGCTTGAATTTGTCAAGTGTCCATATATAAATAAGTGCTTTAATTTGTGGGTTTTTTTACATTTTGAGTAGGTTTTCTTTGATAAAACTGTGACTATGTTTTGCAAAGCCGCTGTTTTTCTCAAGATAAAGTTAGCTGGCCTGTGATATTTAAAATTCCCGACCATTCTGAAGGACTCTGTGGTAGGGCTTCAGCCTCACTGAAGCAGCTAAAATAATTGTTGTATTCTGGGGATGGCCTCAATTCTACTGTTAGTCAAGAAAATTTAGTCAACTGTTTTTAATTATGGCAGATGAAAAAAATCAAAACAATGGTCTTTCTATTATGTGGAAGCTTGTGTTCTCACTGCAACGTTTTCAGGTTTGTCAAAAAAAAATGCACGATTAACTATATTACCAATATAACTGCTCTTAAATGTTAGAACATTAATTACCTCTACAGCAAATCTATACCCATATACTCCATGTGGCATTTAAAATACATAGCTACAAGGTATGTACAGAGGCTGAGTCCCGCAGGTTTCAACAATGTAAACCTCTCGACCTGGAAGTGAGAAACGGAATACAAGCAGTGATATGTCCTTTCCTTTACACTGTTATTTCTTATGGATAATAAAGTTATTTTCAAAGCACGCTGTCCTCACGCTAACAATTATTACTTTGTTAATGTAACTCAAAGACCTGAGTTATTTCAGTCATCCATCAATTTTCTATACGCCAATTTATCCTGTGTAGGGTTACAGTGGGCCGGAGTTTATTCCAGCTGACTTAGGGTGAAGGTATGATGCAATTCAACCGCTAGGGTCAGCTGGGTGTAACAAACAACCAGATGGAAGTGGTTTGGTAAACCAATGTATTGCTCATAGACAGAAGTAATGCAAAAGTGGTCAAACAAGAAAACAGGGCTGGTGGATGTTAAGTTTCAAGAACCAAATAAAACCAAAAAAGGCTAAAAGTTTTTTAACAAGCCAAATAAAAGTAAAACAGCTAAGCTCCTGATCCAAAGTTAAGCACAGTAGCAACACCCTCACCAAATAACAAACTAATACAAAACAAATGTGTTAAGTGCGCATGATTAAATAAAACTGGTGCCTCAAGACACACTTTTCCAGCAAGACATGATATGCTAATCGCCACTCCTCAGTCCACCACACAAGTAGCTTCTCACCGAATTAGCAGCTGCTAATACAAGCTCATTTAGCCACCCCTCAGCAGAATATATACAAGGAACTCAAGAGGTACCAGAGTGAACTGGTCACGTTAAATCCCAGCTGCCCTGACTGAGAGTCTGGTTGTGGATTTATACTCCAGATGTTATGATGGCACTCTAAATTGCCCGTAGGTGTGAATGTGAGTGTGATTGTTTGCCTGTATATGTAGCCCTGTGACAGACTGGTGACCTGTCCAGGGTGTCCCCTGCCTTCACCCGAGTAAACTGGGATAGACTCCAGCACCACGACCCTAGTGAGGATAAAGTGGTGTATAGAGAATGGATGGATGTTATGATGGCCGGAGTCTTGTGGGAGGAGACATTGTGGTGGTGGACCAATTAAACGGGTATGCAGGTGGAGAGAACCAGGGCAGAGAGCAGGTCTGGAGCTCTAGGTTCATCACTCCTGATGTCTGCCAGATGGGATCTGGACCTCGGCCTTCGGCCAGCTGCAAATAATATCAGTTGCCAAAGCCATCTCGAAACACAGAGACTGTACAGCTCCAACCAACAGCCACCAGAGGCCGTAACACAAGAAGTATTTATTGCACCAATAACCTATTTTATGCTAGTCATTTAAAACGGCATTATACACATGAAAGTTTGAAAGAATGTTAGAATAGAACCTCTGCTGTTGAACAGAGACCACTCGTGTTTCTGTGTGTGAGAGAGAGAGACTCAGAGAGATGGTTAAAGGTCTACACTTACATCTACCTTAGTGGTACTCAAAGCACTTTGCCTTGTTTCTCATTCACACAACAATGGTGGCAGAATGTCCCTGGAAGGTGCCTCTCTGCTGTCAGGAGCAACTTGAGGTTCAGCGTCAGCAGGCAGAGGAGTCAAGGATAAAACCTCCGCCGCAGAGAGAGTGTGTGAGAAAGGTTTGGTTTAGAGTTCGTCTAAACCAAAGAGCTCTACCTGTCCTAACAGGAGGTAAAGCTGGAGTCAGAGTGGATCCTATACTTCACGACCATCTACTGTAACTAGCCTGATGACACTCAAATTTTACAAGTGATTGGACTTGGGATCAATAAAGTGCATTAAGAGTGCCTAAAGCTACAGTGCCTTGTGAAAGTATTCGGCCCCCTTGAACTTTTCAACCTTTCACCACATTTCAGGCTTCAAACAAAGATATAAAATTCTAATTTTTTGTCAAGAATCAACAACAAGTGGGACACAATCGTGAAGTGGAATGAAATTTACTGGATATTTAAACTTTTTTAACAAATAAAAACCCGAAAAGTGGGGCGTGCAATATTATTCGGCCCCCTTGCATTAATACTTTGTAGCGCCACCTTTTGCTGCAATTTCCGCTGCAAGTCGCTTGGGGTATGTCTATCAGTTTTGCACATGGAGAGACTGAAATTCTCGCCCATTCTTCCTTGCAAAACAGCTCGAGCTCAGTGAGGTTGGATGGAGAGCGTTTATGAACAGCAGTCTTCAGCTCTGCCCACAGATTCTCCATTGGATTCAGGTCTGGACTTTGACCTCGCCATTCTAACACCTGGATACGTTTATTTGTGAACCATTCCATTGTAGATTTGGCTTTATGTTTTGGATCATTGTCCTGTTGGAAGATAAATCTCCGTCCCAGTCTCAGGTCTTTTACAGACTCCAACAGGTTTTCTTCCAGAATGCTCCTGTATTTGGCTCCATTCATCTTCCCATCAATTTGAACCATCTTCCCTGTCCCTGCTGAAGAAAAGCAGGCCCAAACCATGAGGCTGCCACCACCATGTTTGACAGTGGGGATGGTGTGTTCAGGGTGATGAGCTGTGTTGCTTTTACGCCAAACATATCGTTTTGCATTATGACCAAAAAGTTGGATTTTGGTTTCATCTGACCAGAGCACCTTCTTCCACATGTTTGGTGTGTCTCCCAGGTGGCTTGTGGCAAACTTTAAACGAGACTTTTTATGGATATCTTTGAGAAATGGCTTTCTTCTTGCCACTCTTCCATAAAGGCCAGATTTGTGCAGTGTACCACTGATTGTTGTCCTATGGACAGACTCTCCCACCTCAGCTGTAGATCTCTGCAGTTCATCCAGAGTGATCATGGGCCTCTTGGCTGCATCTCTGATCAGTCTTCTCCTTGTTCCAGGTGAAAGTTTAGAGGGACGGCCGGGTCTTGGTAGATTTGCAGTGGTCTGATACTCCTTCCATTTCAATATGATTGCTTGCACAGTGCTCCTTGAGATGTTTAAAGCTTGGGAAATCTTTTTGTATCCAAATCCGGCTTTAAACTTCTCCACAACAGTATCTCGGACCTGCCTGGTGTGTTCCTTGGTCTTCATGATGCTCTCTGCACTTTAAACAGAACCCTGAGACTATCACAGAGCAGGTGCATTTATACGGAGACTTGATTACACACAGGTGGATTCTATTTATCATCATCAGTCATTTAGGACAACATTGGATCATTCAGAGATCCTCACTGAACTTCTGGAGTGAGTTTGCTGCACTGAAAGTAAAGGGGCCGAATAATATTGCACACCCCACTTTTCAGTTTTTTATTTGTTAAAAAAGTATAAAATATCCAATAAGTTTCATTCCACTTCACGATTGTGTCCCAATTGTTGTTGATTCTTGACAAAAAATTTAAATTTTATATCTTTATGTTTGAAGCCTGAAATGTGGCGAAAGGTTGAAAAGTTCAAGGGGGCCGAATACTTTCACAAGGCACTGTATATATATATATATATATATATATATATACACACACACATATATGTGTGTGTGTGTGTGTGTGTGTAGTAGATATATAGTAGATATTGTGTGGTATAAATTATCTGTATTTAACAATGTTTTGTCAACCTTATAAAGACATGGAATACTAAATTTATAATTTTCCTCTATAAAAATATATTTTAGTGATTTAAATACAATAAAGCAATAAATTATATAATTTTTAAAATTTAATTTTAAAAATGCAATTATCTGTATTAGAGAAAACAGGGAAAATCTGTAATTTTCAAAGTTTTTTTTTTTTTTTTTAAATCCGTAAAATAATTTTTTGGGAAATATCTAAAGTGAAAATAGTATAATTTTATGGTGAATACTTGTAAAAAACAAAACATAAAACAACAACAATAAAACAAAACATTTTTCCATGTATGAAAAACAGATTTTGGATAGGTATATTGTTTACAGTTTTGTATTGTTTTTCCTAATGTATACATATATATTATTTGAAAGAACAGCAGTAAAATAACAGTTTTTTTGTAATATCAGTGTTGGGCAGTAACGTCACTACAAATAGCGTCGTTAGTAGTTTAACTACATTTTTCTGTAACGACGTGGTAGCGTCGTTGTTTACAAAATCAAAAAACGTTTCAACAGCTTAGCTAATCTTTTGGTCATGTAGCGCGGTAGCGAACGCAAAAAGCTACATTAAAAATGATTAATGTTGAACTGCTTGAAGCGGAGCTTTCTGCTCTGCTGCAGTCTCATCTCACACTTTTAAGGATCAGACAGTGACATCCTCTCCAAACGCCGACATGTCTGTGTCGACCAATAGAAGCGGAGGAACTGTTGATGTCGTCATTCAACAATCCCTTCCACTGGATCCACACACACACACACACACACAGACACTCGCTTCAGTTTTTGAGTTTTTGTGAAAAAACGGAGAAAAGTTGTTTTCAGATACCTACTGTGCCAACCCAATGCGAAGTTTCTGTCAACTTCAAAGACGTCAAATACAAATCTGAGAACCCATATACAGGTGACTACCGAATATGCACAACCAGCAGCAGTTAGCTAACCACCACGTCAACCGCAGTATAAGATGCACACACAAACGAGCTACTTTTCAACATCTAAAATTCGCGTGGCAGTAAATTAATTAAATTAAGCGTAAGGTTGTGGTGGCAGTGTGTGAATATGTGTAAAATGGGGGATTAAATAATTAAACTGATACATATCAGTTTAATTATGGGAGGTATGGGAGAAAACGAGGTAACAGTAAAACCAAAATCTGTCTTCTTCAGTATTACTGTTAACACTAATGAGCAAATGGCTGAAAAAAATAACAGAAAGGGTAACAAAAGTGATGGCATAAATGATTAAATATCTTAATCTTACACTCAAGACCAAAATTGAGTTAAGTAGTAGTGGATACAGCACTTTGGGAAAGCATTGAATGATTTTACATAGATATTAGACTTAAGAAATAAAACTTGATTTAATACCCAATGTGAATACCCAAATTATGTATAAAATTGTCTTACTATAATATTGCTTACTTTATATGGAAATGATATCAAATGTAACCTATTATACCCTCCAATGTAAGTGGTGTGTTAATATAAGCTACTGCAACTTAATTATCAGATACATTATGTCTGCAATACAAACTAAAAAGAAAATCAGAACAATGATTTCTAATGTAAAAAGGTTGATTCATTTTAAATATAGCTCCACATATTCCTCAGTGTATCAACTTACTAACTTTGGAGCACTGAGAACAAAAATGATGGTTTAATAATAAATAAGTCAGCATTTTCTTGTCTCCGTTTGACTGACTTCATTAGTCCCTGAAATTTTTTGGTAAGAAAAAAAAAGTAACTTGAATGTATTAAGCTACTTTGGCCATATTGCTGTAGCTTAGCTTGCTACATTTCTGTGGGTCATAGCTTCAGTGTAGTGAAGCTTGATTTAACACTGAGTAGCTGGTAGCTTAGCTCATTACAGTTTCCAAGTAGCTTGCCCAACACTGTGTAATATATATATATATATATATATATATATATATATATATATATATATATATATATATACATATATATATATATATATACATAAAAAGTGAAAATATATCTAAAGCACGGTTTATCCCCACCTTTAGCCAATGACATTTCAATGTTGAATCACATTTCATTGTAGTATGTTTGGGGATGTCGGATGTTACGGTATTTTCTGTCCGTGTCGGTGCTGTTGACAACCGAGGCCACCTGACGGTTAAACTCGACTTTGCCAACATTGTTGAACAAAGAAATAAAGCTCGGCAAAGCATCCTGTCAGACATCGGTCCACTTCTGTGATTATGGCTCCAACTCCTCGGAGTGACAACCGGAAACGGTCACATTTGTTTGCCGGACCGCCTGTCGCCATTTTCAAAACGGCCAAGCTTTATTGCGCACATCAGAGTGTTCAGCAAAGAAGTTTAAATAAAGAGACGGATCGTTTGAATTACTGAAGGTAAAGGCGTCCCCTGACTGGAGGCTATGTATCCGGCTGTCTTCTGGGGTTTATCCACTAGAACTGTCGCTGTATCCGTCTGGGCTTCACATACAGAACATGAATGAGTTTACCTCTAGATAACATTAGCATTAGCCGGAGCTAACATGGCCGTTAACATGGAAACCGTGGCTAGACTCCGTGAGCATCTTTAACTTGGGCTGCTGCTTACGTGATGTAGACCACTTGATAAAGAAACTGTAGCTTACAGCGTGTGGCGCGACGCTCTTTGGTTCTGGCTGAACGATTAATCGATATCAGAATGTGCAGGTTGTAAAGGCTGAAGTTTAGGATGTTCATTTTGTGTTGTCTGGCCCAGAGCTGATCATTTCTTCATGATGTGAATCATGTTGAATGTACAATACTGAGCTGTGAATCAGCTGTTCAGTGTTGATGTGACGGTCCTGTTGGGAATATTTAATTAATTTAGCTCAGTCTTCGCTAATAAAAAAGAACAAATACACGTTTGAAGGAGGTAATATCGCCAAGTTCTTATCTCAAAGAGCAATTCATATTTGGATTATGTTTTATGAAATGATCCATTACATGTTTCTGAATATAATACACAAATACTGAACTGAGGCTTTACTGATATATCAATATTTGTTTTTAAAAGTTGCAATAAGATATTTCCCCATATCCTTCAGAAATAATTTTCATATTCCAAATACTATTTAACTACTTGCCTTTTACAAACACTTAACTCATGACTGCAGAGGCTTTTTTTTAATATTAAGTCATTAATCTTGCATACTTCCATTGTACAAAGCTTGTATATGCCGAAAGTAAAGGCCTAACAAAAACAACTTGCCTCAGTCATTAGTAGAGTATGGAGGCCAGTAGCATTTCCCATCTGAAAATAATTTAAAACTATAAACCTTCTCAGAAAGGCAGTGCTCCTCTTTGTTAGGCTTGTGCCAGTCTGCCAGTAAATTCAAATAACGAAGTGCTCAGTGTACTGACTGCTTTCATTACTCAATTTTTTCTGCTAACTGCTGAAAATATAGAAAAAATGCTGTTCAACTCTCAAGTGATGATGTTCTCTACAGACCAGAGGGAGCAGAACATTCTGCCTTCAGACCACTAAACAAAATGATGGAGTTACCGAACTACAGCAGCCAGCTGATGCAGCAGCTGTGGGCGCTGAAGAAAGAGGGCCACTTCTGTGACTGCACCATCCTGGTGGGAGACAGCAGTCACCGTGCTCACAAACTCGTGCTGGCTGCCTCCAGCCTGCTCTTCAGGTAGTGTGAGCACCTCTGAGATCATTGCTAGACTGATTTGCAGGTGTATTGTTATTGTGACATACTTGTTGATTTAGAATTCATATCCACAATGTGATTGAAGGTTAAATCTAATGCAAGCTGTTAAAAACAAGTTTAGCATCAGTAGGTCATTCTTTAGCTTTGACAAAAGGAATTTAATGAAATAATCTTCCAAATCTTAATTCAAGGTCCAGCCAGCAGATTGTGTGGAACTCTCATTTCTATATGAACGTGGTGAGACGTACTTAAAAGCCGCAGAAAAAGAAGATTAAGATTATTTTGAAAAAGTCTCAAGTCACTTCCTGAACAAGTTAATATACTGAATGCATCACATTTACACCGTCCATCCTGTGGACCTGAATGTATGTCTTTATGTTGTCTATGCCTATATTTATAAATGCATTTAAATGTTGGGTTCATTTTGGTTAAACTCTTAATAATGTTTACATTATCATATGCTTTAGAACTCACATATAACAGTAGGAAACACAGCATAAACACACACAGTAAGTCCATGTAAGGACAGCTCTTAACAAGGTGTATTCCTAAGGCTGTAAGTAGCATAAGCAATAAATCTGCTGACTCAGACACCCCTGTTCCAAGTACATTTTATGCAAAGCCCAACCTTCACCATAATCAGCCGAGCCCAGGACACTTAGATAGGTCTAAGCTGAGTTTAATGTTTACAGCTGGAGTGTTAAATGTCCACATCAGCCCTTTAGTAATGAATTTGATGCTCAAATGTTGTCAGTTGCATGACATGTTTCCTTGTAGTTTATCTGGTGTTGGAAACATGATTTTGTGTTTTTTTTGGTCATGCAACACATTACAATTAATCAGAGGATTGTAAAAAAAAAAAAAAAAAAAAAAAAAAGGGAGTAGGAAAAGGAAAGATAACTGATGTAAGATGATCAGCTTGGTTTTTTTGTCTGTCAGGTCTCTCCTGGAAGGCTCTGACACCATCTCCATTGACACCACTGTGGTTTCCTCGCAGGAGTTTGGCTGTCTCCTGGACATGGTCTACACCGGCAAGCTGCCCCTGGGCAAACACAACGTCAGCCGTATTGTAACTGCTGCAGACAGTCTCCAGATGTTTGATGTAGCCGTGGGCTTTAAAAACGTCCTCACCAGCTTAGTGACTCAGACACGCCCAGTCCCTGTACATTCTATGCAAACCCCAACCCTCACGAAGATCAACAAAGCCCAGAGCGTTCACCCTGAAGGTTTAGCCTCAACCAGCAAGAATGGTTCACTTTCAGACAACATGGAGATTAGGGCTGAACCAACGAAGGAACACTGTAAGAGTGAAGGAGATGACACAAAGGAACCAGCATGCAAAAGACCCTGTGTGGAGCTCTCTGACTCCTCAGGTCAGTTTCAGATGGTTTTCATATTAAAAATCTATTGTGGGGAGTTCTTAAAGTGACTTGAAAGCAAAAATGTTTTGACTTAGCACCTCGCTTAGCATTACTGTATCACAGAATACAATCCAAGACATGCACTGCCAGTCAAAAGTTTGGACACACCTTCTCATTGAATGTTTTGTCTTTATTTTCATGACTATTTACGTTGTAGATTCTCACTGAAAAGGGTGTTTTCTTGCCATTGTCGCCTTTGGGCTTGCTGTGGGGGTCAGGCATATGGGTTCTGTAAAGCGTCTTGAGACGATTTGACTGTAATTGACGCTATATAAATAAAATTGAATTGAATTTAATTGAATTGAAAACTATGAATGAACACATCTGGAATTATGTAGTAAATAGAAACGTGTGAAATAAGGCAGAACATGTTTTATATTTTAGATTCTTCAAAATAGCTACCCTTTGCTTTGATTACTGCTTTGGACACTCTTGGCCTTCTCTCAATGAGCTTCATGAAGTAAAACCTGAAATGGTTTTCACTTCACAGATGTTCCTTGTCAAGGTTCATTAGTAGAACTTCTTGCCTTCTTCATGGGGTTGGAACCATCAGTTGTGTTGTGCAGAAGTCAGGTTGGTCCACAGTTGACAGCCCTATTTGACAACTGTTAGAATCCATATTATGGCAAGAATCGGTCAGCTAAGAGAAACGACAGTCCATCATTACTTTAAGAACTGAAGGTCAGTCAGTTTGGAACAACTTTCAATGTATCCCAAAGTGCAGTCGCAAAAACCGTCAAACGCTATGACCAAACTGACTCGAATGAGGACCGCCCCAGGAAAGGAAGACCAAGAGTCTCCTCTGCTGCTGAGGAGAAGTTCATCTGAGTCACCAGCCTCAGAAATGACAAGTTAACAGCAGCTCAGATTAGAGCCCAGATAAATGCCACCCAGAGTTCTAGTAGCAGACACATCTCTACATCAACTGTCCAGAGGAGACTGAACCAATCAGGCCTTTATGGTCCAATAGCTGCTAAGAAACCACTACAAAGGAAAAGCAACAAGCAGAAGAGAAACACCAGGAATGGACATTAGAGAGATCAGTGGAGATCTGTGCTTTGGTCTGATGAGTCCAAATTTGAGATCTTTGGTTCCACCCGCTGTGCCTTTGTGCGACCAGAGAAGGTGATGGATGGTCTCTACATGCATGGTTCCACCGTGAAGCATGGAGGAGGAGGTGTGATGGTGTGGGGATGCTTTGCTGGTGACATTGTTGGGAATTTATTCCAAACTGAAGGAACTCTGAACCAGCATGGCTACCACAGCATCCTGCAGCCACATGACATCCCATCAGGTTTGGTTTAGTTGGACCATCATTTATTCTCCAGCAGGACAATGACCCCAAACACACCTCCAGGCTGTGGAAGGACTATCTGACCAAGAAGGAGATGATGGAGATGACCTGGCCTCCACAGTCACCTGACCTAAACCCAATCCAGATGGTTTAGGATGAAATGGACCACAGAGTGAAGACAAAAGGACCAACAAGTGCTCAGCATCTCTGTAACTCCTTCAAGACTGTTGAGAACCATTTCAGGTTCTACCTCATGAAGCTCATACAGAGGATGCCAAGAGTATCCAAAGCAGTAATCAAAGCAAAGAATCTAAAATATAAAACATGTTCTGACTTATTTCACACTTTCTTGTTTACTACATAATTCCAAATGTGTTCATTCATAGTTTGATGCTTTCAGTGAGAATCTACTATGTAAATAGTCATGAAAATAAAGATAAACCATTAAATGAGAAGGTGTGTCCAAACTTTTGACAGGTTGTGTAAATCCAAGAATAAACATCACAGCAACTGAATGCTGTTTGTTTCCACAGGGTCTGAAGAAGCCAAACGCTCAGAAAGTGCAGCAGAAGAAAACAGCTTGCAGGCAGTGGAGCTATCCAGAGAGCCTGCTCTTCTAAAACGTTCCTCTGAGCTGGTAGAGCTTCTCACCACCGTGTCATCTGTCGTGGAGCTGCTGAGCCAGGCAGCAAAGTGCAGCCTGGATGAACAGGAGAGAGAGGTAGGAAACGTTTTTAGAGCCACAGTTAAAGCCTCAAATCTTAGACTGTTGTTACCACGTTTACACAAGATATCATTTTCATTCAGCCTTTTTTGACCTATTTTTGCATTCTCCTACAGCTGCCTGCTGTGCTCCTTCCTGCTGTAACCTCCACATTCCCCCAATGTCCAGTGTTAATGAAAGTGATGAAAAACTTCATCTATCACAAATCTGGAAAAACATTATGTCCCCATTGTTGAATTAGTTTAAACAAAAAGAAACAAAACAGAGCAGAACCAGAAGCACACAGGCATGCTACTAACTAAAATATAAATTGTAAATCCAGTCAAAGTAGGAATTTATTATATATATAGGTAATATATCTGTGACCTTGGTTTTCTCTGCAGTTGTCAGTGAGAATCTTCCGTATTTTTCTGCTCCTGCCAGGTTGTGCTTCAGTGCTGTGAGGAGGCACATCCCAGCAAAGTGTTGGAAAAGCTGATGAGTAAAGTGAAGGACAGACTGATCAGTGAGGGAGCTATTCTCAAGCTCCTCCGTACCGTTGAGCAGAAAACTTTATCCTCCTTCCCCTCACCACTGCTCTCTCTGCTGGAGGAGGTGGAGAGGAACACACAGCAGGCCGATGAAAGCCCACCTACAGGTAAAGACATATTTGTGAAGGAAAATTTGCTCTCTTCCCCCTTATTGAGGTATTTCCTCACAGCTGTTAGCTGAAGACATCCCAGAATATCTAATATCTGTGAGCTGCAGTCACCTTAAATCAAGTTGTAGAACCTAAAGATCACCTCAAATGATCCGACACCTTTGACCTCTGTTCCTATTTGTTCTCCCAAACTGAGGCTGGGAGCCTATTCAGGCCCCCTCTGTCCCTGATATGACCCTGAGAAAGGCTGATACTGCAGCAGAAGATACATTAGAGAGAGGCAAGTGCTGCAGGAAAAACATGACTTGGTTAAGATTAGATACTGTTTAGTCTGACGTTACAGAGTAGACAAGTTGTCTCCATATTGGGCCATAATCTAAATATGACATTCCTCCCAACTCAATACATATCCACGGTTGAAGAGAATCCTCAGAATCGATGCTGCCAGTGCTCACATCACTGTGCTGCTCGTTACATCACTTCTCCTGATATCAGTAACCTTATTCTCATCATAAGCCATCTGAGTCTCCACAGTGTCTCTGAGTCTGCCTCCTCATTCATCTCTTGACATCGCAGAATTCCCTAACAATTGTGGTATCTGGAGCAGATATATTCGCTTTGTGTTTTTAACCTTTTCTCCATCCTCTGTTGTCTGCTCAGAGAATGGTACCACAAGTGAAGAAAAACAGAAGGAAGAGGTGGACGATAAAATCAGTAAGGAGGAGACTGAAGAGGAGAAAGATTCAAATGCTACACCAGAGTCTTCGTCCCCTCCCCCCTCCTCTTCCCCTTCCTCCTACAACAAGCCCTTTACCTGTCACTGGTGTAAGAAGAGTTTTGATTACAAGTGTCGAATGCTGGCCCACACCAAGCGCTGCTCCATGTCTCAGGAGTGTGAGCAGCAGTGCCCCGAATGCCCTGAGAAACTGGCCAACCAGCGGGCTCTCCAGCGCCACCGGGCTGAGGTTCACCGTAACACCGGACGGGTCAAGAAGAAAGTGGCATGTGACCTCTGTGGACGCACCTTCGCCCACCCATCAGGTGAGAGCTGGGCGATGCAGGGAAAGTTGTGAAAGTTCTGAAAGTGCAGCTCATCCTAGTGCTGTGAGGAATTCAACAGGATCACAAAAACTCTAATCTCATACAGGCTAACTGACTGAGAAACCCAGCTAGTAAACAAGCAAACAGAGACATAGACACTACATAAACAACACAATGTACGTGCATTAGTCTGATTACATACAGGAAACAACAGAGGTAAGGATTCCAAATTGAATCATCTCACAGTTGAAGATCAGTTCAGACCGATATGAATTCCACGCACCAGACTGATTGAAGCTTAGCAGCTCCACAAAATTAGGGCCCCCAAGCCAATAATGCGACTCTTTCTTATTGTAATGTAACATTAAAATAGGTCATAAATGTGGTCAGCTGTTGTAGATGTGTCACCTTTGAATACAGTATAACACATCTACTCACATAAACTAGTGTCTCATTCTGTCGGCCAAATTAGAAATGTTTTGGTCTCATATTTTGATCATTCACTTATGCAGGCATGACTTCCATGTAGAAATAATCCATGAAGAGTCATATATAAGAAGAAAAGCACTCAGAGAGCGCAGTACTCTGCCAAGGCTGCTCAGTCGTTGTATGATATCCGACGGATGAAATCTTTAAACAATTTGTGGTCCACAATGGTGGATTTGTAGCAGGATCACAAACATGTGATTGTCAGCTGGTTGCTAAGGTAGTGTTCACTTGTTGTCATGGTTACAGTGATTCCATGCCACTATCTCACAATGATACAGAAATCTTTAAACAAATCCGTGGATCCGGACTATAAGACACATCACTGCTAAAATCTAAACACTTGGTCCTTGTGCCTTTTCTGACCTTCTATGAAAATTTAATGTAAATCCGTTAGTCTGTTTTTGTGTAATTTTGCTAACCGACAGACAAACCAGTGTCCTTGGTGGAGTAACAAGCATCCTGGTTGAAGAAGTGTATGTGTAGCTGTCTAACAGGCTTCAGTGTTGGTTGTGAGGGGTGATCAGACACCACCCCTGGGATCCACAGTTTGTAAAGTGAGGTTAAATTCATCATATTCACAGGTATGATTTACCACAAACGGACAGAGCACTTTGAAGAGAAGCCCTTTGCTTGTGAGGAATGCGGCGCCAAGTTTGGTGCCAACTCATCTCTAAAGAATCACATGCGGCTGCACACAGGAGAGAAACCTTACCGCTGCAAACACTGCGACATGAGCTTCAGTGTGGCTGCTGCACTAGCATACCACACCAAGAAGAAACATTCTGAGGGTGAGACACACAGCACACACAACCACACCCACAAACGCTCTTCCACCTTTGTGGACTTCATTTCACTTATTTGTCTTGTACATGTGCCACCTTCTTTTTTGCAGGGAAGATGTATGTCTGTCAGTACTGTAAGGCTGTCTTCGCCCAGTCCATAGAGCTGACACGTCATGTGCGAACACACACTGGTGACCGGCCTTATGTGTGTCGGGAATGTGGCAAAGGCTACAGCCAGGCCAGTGGACTCACTGTCCACCTGCACACCTTTCACAGTAAGAACACATCAGGACATCACTTACAGTTATGGTTGGTTGGTTACTGATTTTGTTTTTTTCTTGTTTTTTTTTTACCGTTCAAAAGTCTGGGGTCACCTAGAAGTGTCCTGTTTTTTTCAATGAAGAACCATTAAATGAATGATAAATCCAGTGTAGACATTGTTAATGTGGTGAATGACTATTCTAGCTGGAAACGGCTGATTTTTAATAATAATAATAATGGATTAGATTTATATAGTGCTTTTCTGGGCACTCAAAGCGCTTCACAATGGATCCATTATTCATTCCCTCACACATTCTCACTCTGGTGGTGGTAAGCTACATTTGTAGCCACAGGACTGACGGAAGCGCGGCTGCTAATCCACGCCTACGGCCCCTCCAACCACCACCAACATTCACACACATTTGTACACCAGTGTGAGAGGAGCACTGGAGGCAAGGCGGGTAAAGTGTCTTGCCCAAGGACACAACAGCACATGACTAGGTCAGAGTGGGAATCGAACTGCCAACCCTTTGATCATTGGACAACCCGCTCTACCACCTGAGCCACAGCTGCCCCAATGGAATATCTCCATAGGGGTACAGAGGAACATTTCCAGCAACCATCACTCCTGTGTTCTAATGCTACATTGTGTTAGCTAATGCTGTTGAAAGGCTCATTGATGATTAGAAAACCCTTGTACAGTTATGTTAGCACATGAATAAAAGTGGGAGTTTTCATGGAAAACATGGAATTGCCCAAAATTTTGAGCAGTAGTGTATGTAGTTTATGTAGAAAATAGAAGAGCTGACAGGCATAGTTAAAATTCTTTTTTTATGCTAGATTGAACAGCAGTGAAACTACAAATGCAGTATTAGAAACTATTTAGTCACAGAAGAATGTATATGATGAATAAGAATGTATATGATGAATAAGAACATAAATAACAATGTGTAAGGTTATAGTCAGTGACAACAAATTATATTATCTACATTTATGTCAAAGTTTGTCCTAATGTGGCCTCAGAAGACTTACTTCAAGAATAGTTTTTTGTAAAGCTACAAAGTTACAGTTAGACAAACTGTAAAGGCAGATGGTTTTGTAGCTACTATGCTTAGAAACATTCAGCTAAGACTCCAAAAGCACGATGCAGGACACTAAGTAAGGTCAGAAAGATATCCAGAGTAACAGATAAAGACTTAAAGGAATCATTAGAACTCTTTAAAATCTCTGTTCATGAGTCTGCATTATACAGATGAACATGACCGGAAAACAGCATCACTGGTGGTTGATCTTCCACAAAACTACAGAAAAATAAGGAGGAATGTAAACAACAATGGTGACAATCACAGTGTAGTCCTGCAGCAGATAGTATGATCTCAGACTAACTGCTAACAGTTCAGTGTCCTGCTACAGATCTGTTCTCTGATGGTATCGTGTTACAGCAGGGTTCCACCGTCAGACCAAGTCCTCCACCTCTCCTCTTACTGCCCGTATAGTCTGGAAGCCTCTGACTCTGGTGATATTCTCGGTAATACAGTCTTTCTGCCATGTTTCTGTGGTAGAGTCTTTGGCTCCTGATGAGTGTCTCCAGTTCCTCCATCTGATCACCCATAGAGCCAACATTTCCATAATAACAGACGGAAGAACCGGTCTATATTTTAAAAATGGCCGGCTATTGTCTATTGATTGATTATCTGGCTTTACTAAACCAAACACCGGCTGTCGGGATGAGAGGCCTTATGAAGCTGGTTTTAAACAGTCAAGTAGAGAACAAATATAAAGATATTATTCAAACTGATAAGTAGACTTACTGCAAATCTCACCAGGTCAAAAAGTGCAAGGCTTTAGTGTTTTTATTAGTTTCTTTTTGGGATCACATCGCTCTCCAAAGGCATGTAGAACCAAAAAAATGGTTTTGAATGCCCTTGCAGTTCTAAAAAGTCTCACCTTTGACTAGCTGCACACAGAGCTCTGCAGGATCCAAGAGAATTGATTGGTCAGTAGGCAGTAGTTTAATATTTGATCTGTTGTCTGGAACATAACCTACTCTAGACCAGGTCTGGAGTTCAGCATAAGTAAGAAATGAAGCACTGCTGTAGTCCTGAAAACCCAAAGTTGTCTTGATAACCTAAAATTTGCTTGATACTGCAGGTCTCTGAACATGTTTGAGATTGTTGCTGCTGAGGTTTGACTACTTAGTAATCCCAGTTTTCACCTACTTTACCATCAACTCTCTCTTCCTGTCAGACTTGTCGGAGCCCCACGACTGTCAGAAGTGTTGTCTCAGCTTCTCCTCGCTGGAGGAGCACCGGCAGCACATCCAGGAGTTCCACCCAAAGGAGTTCCACAAGTGTCCCACCTGCAACAAAGTGTTCACCAGCACCGCACTGCTGGATAAACACAAGGCCACACACACTGGCAGCAAGCCGTTCAGCTGCGAGCTCTGCAACAAGTCCTACCAGGTAGGACAGGCTTGTTCAGCTGGGCTGCTCTGAGCTGACGAACGCTGTGATTTTATATCGACCAGTTTGATTTTGTGCACACTGAGTTCAAAGTCCGTTCATTCTATACTGAAACAGAACTGTAGCTCCATAAACTGGTGGCCCTGAGGTGCACAACAGCATGATTACACTAAATAAAACTGTAAAACCACAACAAACACTCAAGCACATTTCTTAAAACTTACTTTTTCCTTGTTTACATCTTGTTGTATGCTGTGTACCTCACATGTAAAAATCCCTCTGTTTCCATAGCAACTGTCAGGCCTGTGGTACCACAACAGGACCAACCATCCTGATGTGTTTGCTAGTCACACCCGGCAGCTCAAGACCCTGGTCCAGTGTGACGTCTGCTTTAAGTTCTTCCCCAGTGCTGCCAGTGTGGCCAAACACCAAGCTGCTGAGCATCAAGGTGAGCACCTCCTGAAACTGATTTCACCTCTGTAACTTGGAGACTTGAAATGAGACCAAATCATCGTGGGCACTGTGTGTGCTGTTATGACGTTTGGTGTGAAGTTAGATGCATTGACCCTATGGCATGTATTTTTCCTCTTTAATTTGCTCTGAGAAAAATAAGAAAGGTTAAGACACACAGCATGAATTTATAATGACCCGCTGCGACCAATCACAGAAGTCATTTCAAGTCTTGAGTTTGATTTCAGTCTATTTGTGATGTGTTCAGATTTGTTTGTGACATGGTCTTGCCTGTTGTGACGTAAGGCAGTATGAACTAATGAACAATCAGTGTGTCTGTCCTTCAGGCTCCGAGGCGACGGCGGTGCGTTGCGTGTACTGTAAGGCTGTGCTGGGCGGGGATGAGGAAATGCAGGAGCACATCTGCAGTCAGCACATCAGTCAGGACAGCGAGGCGTTCAGCTGCTCCCTCTGCTCCCTGGTCTGCAGCGCCCAGCTGGAGCTGCAGGAGCACCTGCTCTCCTGCCACATTGAGACCCAGCAGGAGCAGGAGAGCAGAGAGGAGGAGCAGGCCTCCACCTCCTACACGGTAACGACCACCTCCAGCATCTTAGCCTGCAGCTGCTGCAGTATGATTCACCCTGAACATCAGATGATTAGCTGATTAACTGACTCATGACTTTTCAGTTCGATCCAGATATCAGGTAAATTGTTTTTCGTTTAGTGGATTACTTGCTTGGTGTTATCTAAAAATATATTAGTTTCATTGGCATAATTGAATAATATTTATAATAAGGCTGGTCAGACTAATGAGGAAACTGAAGACACGCTTTGGGCTCGTAGTTTTCGACATGAGTGTTTTTATGACGTTGTGCTTGTAAAAGATGCTCTCTGACCCGTTGGTGATGTAGAAATGTCAGAGGCCTTACTGAGCAGATAGTCCATTACCTGTTTACAAACACCACTGTTCAAAAGCTGGGTCACTTAGAAATGTCCTTATCTTTGAAAGAAAAGCAGTTATTTTAATGAAGCTAACATTAAATGAATGATAAATCCAATGTAGACATTGCTAATGTGGTAAATGACTATTGTAGCTGGAAACAGCTGATTTTAATAGAATATCTCCACAGGGGTACAGAGGAACTTTGAAAATTGCCTGAACTCTGCAGCCGCTGGCCACGCCCAGTTAGAGCTGCAGGTGCTCTGCCTCTGCTGCCAGCTGATGAAAACTTTCTTTGTTTTTACTTCCCTGGAGCGAAAGCTTAAAAAGTTCCAACAGAGCAATGTAGTTCTGCCTAATTTAATGCATGACTTCTCTGTCCAATCAGGTGATTGCAGCAGATCCGACAGGGGGCAGAAAGGAAGGGACATCGAACCTGCCTGAGCAGCAGAGGCAGCTGGGAGCCGGCCAGCAGGTGTTTGTAGCTCTAGCAGGAGGAAGAGAGGGCAGATCATCAGCGGAGCTGGTGGAGGTGAACATGTACGACCTGCTGAACAGCTCCGTCACCTTCATCTGCGAGGACAAACCATCAGGTCCCAACTCTTAACTGAGATCTTTGGACCCTAGAGGGCCATGCAAGACACTGAGCAGTTTTATTTTAATCATCAGTATCACTGAGCCAGGGGCCTTTAGTGTTGCAGGTCTCTGGAGTTGTTGTTCCACTTTAAATGTGATCACTGTGTTTTAATGATAAAAGTTCCACTAGCCATTTATTGAACATTCAACTACGACTGAACAAACTCCATGCACTGGAAAAGACTCTTAGTGCTAATAATGTATTCATTATAGGATAAGATTCAACAAAAGATCAAAAAACGTCAGCCAATCATTTCTGACATCCGTCGCCCGTCTGTGGCCCTCAGCACTGAAACCACTGAGTCCTACTGACCACACAGATCTTTAAAAGTAGGTCACAAATGTAGTTTCACTCTTTGAAAAAGCAGAAGGATGATGTCAAAATAAATTGTATTTTTAATAGTTTTTATTGATTATTGGTTTGGGTCTTTTCATGGGATTTGGAACAATAAGAAAATATAAAAAACTGGCTTTACTACCCTTTAATATGAAGAAGCAAGAACGTCATGCTACTGCGCTGTTTCCTATTACTGTAGCTGGAGAAACTGGTTCAACTGTTCTGCTCTGGGTTTCTGTCTGCGATGGTTCACAGCTGGAGAAACGTCACGAACATTACATGACACCCTCAAAACGTCCAGCAGTGGGGAAAAAAATAAAATAAATCACTGGAAATAAATTTCAAAAGTTTAAATGTACTTATTTATAACAGGAAGTTCACAGGCAGCAACCTGCTGTCAAAATAAGATAAATCCAAACCTACAGCTTTCTTTCTGATCACCACACAAGGTCTAAGTGAGCTAAACAAACAAAGCAGAACACTAACGTCAAAGGTTTCTGTAAAAGTTTCAAATAAAGTTCTATGACCCAAACAGAATCTGGAGTTTTGCTGTTTCAGCAAGGAAAATAGGAGTGAACATAAGTGTGTTTACCACGATTGTGGATTTATTGCATTACATATCGTGATTCACGTTGATACTGGCCTCTGCCCACAAAGACTTTAAACTCAACACTGGCCCAGCATGGACACTGGCATGAAGTTAACGCCTCTCATCTCAAAGTGTTGCAGAAAAATAACAAGAAAAGCACTCAGAGAGCAGCACTCAGAGAACAGCACTCCGCCAAGGCTGCTCAGTCATTGTATCATTTCTGATGGATGAACAATTTGTGGTCTGCAGCAGTGGACCTGTAGCAGGATCTCAATCATGTGATCACCAGCAGGCAGCTTACGTAGTGTTTACTTGTTGTCATGGTTACAGTGATGCCCTGCCACTACCTCACAATGATACAGAAATCTTTAACACATCCATGGATCCAGACTATAAGCCTCATCACTGCCAGAATCTAATCACTTGGTCCTTGTGTCATTTCTGATCTTCACTGAAAATTTTATACAAATCCCTTAGTTTGTTTTAGAGTAATGTTGCTAACAGACAGACAGAAACCGACTGTCACATAACACAGCTACATTCCTTGTTGGAGTAAATATGACGTTTTACATGTGGG
Organism: Acanthochromis polyacanthus; assembly: GCF_021347895.1. Classification (NCBI taxonomy): domain Eukaryota; kingdom Metazoa; phylum Chordata; class Actinopteri; family Pomacentridae; genus Acanthochromis; species Acanthochromis polyacanthus. Next base: position 40,394,421 of record NC_067117.1, read on the forward strand.
TTGAAATAGTTTTATTTTGCCAAATGAACATACATTTGAAATGGACTGTATCTCATGTCTGCAATCCCCATAATATGTCTGCATTAAATTATATATGTAGGTATGATATATTTCCACGACAGGAAAGACCTGATGTTCTCTGCAAATAGTTGAAAAAATAAATGTATTTATTAGTATTAGCCATCAGCCAAAATGAGTTGGAAAATATCGACAAAAATCCAATATTGTGCATCCGTACCTGTATTTTTTTATAAGCTGGAGTGGAACCAGCTCCAAACCTGCAGTCACAATCCAAAAGGAAGAACAGCCCAAAAGAAAATGTTTTTTAATTAGTAGAAATTTAGATTTTAATGAAGAACAAACAAAACATCTAACCCAGGCTTAAAGAAAAATTGTGTGCATTTTACATTGACGAATGCCTTTTGTGAACGCACACATGTTGAGTTCTCCTGCACTGAGAGCAGACAGCACAGCGTCAACCCGTCATTAGCAAAGGAGACGAGGCGCCACAGGATAAACTCATCCAGTAGGTCTTCTCTAACAGCATTTTTGGTGACATCTGAACTTGTATTACCTGCTGGGGATGGCTCCCAGTGTACAGTAAGCTCTGTCAGGAAGATGACTTTAGATGCTGGTTTGTTAAGGCTGACTTCACTCACGGTTGTAGCGCTGAATTAGATGTAGTGCAACTCATCAGTATAACTTCAAGTTTTCTACTGTGGCTGTTTTACAGGGATACTTAGTTATATTTATTATATTTACTTTATATAAATTATGTGGATGACATCATTAAAAGAAGACAGCCTGTGCCTGTGGCCTCGCCTGACAACACAACACAAGCAGGAGTGCAGTTTCACTTTTCCTATTCGGAACAAACACACAGAACACAACACAAAAAATGGTCGGCAAACAAGAACATAAAGCACAAGAAGGGATAAAACGAGGGTTCTGCTCGTAAACCAGAGGTGCTGCATGAAGTTTTTCACTAGAGCTGTTAATACTAATTCATAATTAATAATGGTAATCATTTCCAAAGACCTCTCGCCTCCAAAATGTTTCTGCTTTCTGTCCTGTAAGAACAGCTGCGATGTTTGTAGTAATGTCCTACAACTCTAAACAGAGGGGACACTCTATTTTACAGCACTGTTCAAAAGTTTGGGGTCACTTAGAAATGTCCTTATTTTTGAAAGAAAAGCAGTTTTTCCAATGAAGATAACATTAAATGAATGATAAATCCAGTGTAGACATTGTTAATGTGGTAAATGACTATTGTCGCTGTAAACAGCTGATTTTTAATGGAATATCTCCATAGGGGTACAGAGGAACATTTCCAGCAACCATCACTCCTGTGTTCTAATTAATGCTGGACTGAAATATCCGAATATTCGGTCATGATGGTGGTATCCGAATAATAATTTTGAGATCTGAATACTCAGATCTGCCCCCAGTGGGACGTGATGAAGCAAAACAAATATTCAGATATTCGTCATTAATCGGGGCCGAATATCCAGAGCCTAGAAACTGCTATTCAGGCCAGCCCTAGTTCTAATGCTACATTGTGTTAGCTAATGGTGTTGAAAGGCTCATTGATGATTAGAAAACCCTTGTTCAGTTATGTTAGCACATGGATAAAAATGGGAGTTTTCATAGAAAACATGAAGTTGTCTGGATGAACCCAAACTTTTGAACAGTATTGTAGGTCAACTTCAACTAAAATGGAGCAACTTTAATAATATTAGCTTTAGCTAATACAGAGCAACTTTAATTTAAAAACAATTCTCTTAAGGTGTCTTGATGACAAAAATTTCTCTTGCTTGCAGCTTTATTGTTTGGGCTGATGAGAGCCATGAGACACTAAATGTACCATAAAACCCAAACAAAGAGCTAAAGAGTCTTAGTGAAGCAGAGAGTAGAGATGGACATTAATTGCCTATTGGATTGTTGCTTTGAATCATTTGACTGAATGTGATTCACTGCTGATTGATGGAACTCTCCTGTTAAAATGCTTCATGTAGCACCTGTAATATGACAAACACAACACGTAAATATCATAATAAATACAATTTACAGGCTGGTACATAATCATCCATAGCACCTTCTATTGAAGGCTGAAGCTGTGTCCTTATACCAGCAAACGTACAAATCTGTAGTCCCTTCAGAAACCAGTCTACATACAGCATCCATTAGAGAAGTCTGCATTAGCTGCATGTGTAGTGCAAAAGTTCCTCTGAAGAGGCGACGGATGGAGGCAGCTCAGAGGCGTCCACCAGCTTCAACTATGGGACTGCTTCCAGTAGTTTGCAACCAAACCATACAGCGTCCTCTGTTTCATGTGTTGTGCTGTAGGCAAGGCAGTTCACACATCCCACATAGCATCATTAGATTCTCTTAAAACTGTGGTATGAATTTAACAGAAGAAGAAGTTGGAGCTTGAAAATGGCGGATACCAAAGTAACAGTTCTCCAGTCCACTAGATGCTGCCTGTCTGTGGACCTCAGGACGGATCACAAGTAATATTTTGGAAAATTTGTGCACACAACCTCGTAATGTCAAATTAAAGCCCTCTGTCCAAGATGCTTAACTCATACACTAAAACACCACGAGACACAGCAACCAACTCTAACTTCAGTTCTTACTTCTACTCTGACTTCACACATTCATATGAGGGCTGAAATTAACTGTTTGCACAAACAGAATTTTAGGGTACAGAACTGTGCAGGCAAACTGTTAAGTAAAGCTAAATTCCAGGTTTGAGAACTTGCCTTCAGGAAGCAGATGTTTAGTCCCACGTTTTCATGTTCTTCAGCGGTCTATCAGACGAGCAGGAAGTCTGCTTTAGTTCTTATATTTTCAAAGGCTGCTGCAGTGGAGGACGCTTTCATGGGATGGCCTGGCCCTGAGTACAGTAAAGATCCAATCTGGCCACCAAGTGAACCATTCCAATCGGTCCCATGCTAAGCGACACCTAGCTGGTCATCTTCTTGCGGGGAAGGTAGGCATTAGTTATCTGGTTCATCACAACCAGGGCAGGGAAAAGGGGCAGCAAGAGGAAGGCCCACCATGCCACCCCCTTCACCGTGGCCTGGAACCAGTCTGAGAACATGGCTGACATCACGGTCACCATGGACAGCAGGTAGACCACAAGGCCACATGTGCCGTGGTACAGCCTCAGCCGGGGTGGGGAGGAGGAGAGGCGCAGCAGTTTAGGGAAGATCATGCAGATGCCACAAGCTGCTTGGAGCACAGTGGCAGCCAGGGTGCAGATGCCCAGCAGGCTGTGCCAGGAGACCAGGTGGGGGCGCTCTGACACGTTCTTGCTGGCCACCATGAAGCCCAGGCCTGTGGCTGCAGCTATCAGGACCAGAGCCTGACAGAACCAGTGGAGGCGGACTTTACCCTTCCGAGACTTGAAGCAGAAAGGAGATCCCTCTGTTGAGAAGAGGAGGATGCCTTCTGTCATGCACAGACAGTACTGCAGAGAGGGGGAGAACAAATACAGACGCATTCATTATTTTTGAGCAAAACAGAGATTGGGCTTTTAAAAGAACACAAATGTAAGAAAATACACTCCCTGGTCACTTTATTAGTTCCATCTGTTCCATTGCTTGTTAACACAAATATCTTTTCAGCCAATCACATGGCAGCAATTCAATGCATTTATTCATGTAGACGTGGTCAAGACAACCTGCTGAAGTTCAAACTGAGCATCAGAATGGAGAAGAAAGGGGATTTAAGGGACTTTGAATGTGGCATGGTTGTTGGTCTGAGTGTTTCACAAACTGCTGATCTACTGGGATTTTCACACACAACCATCTGTAGGGTTTACAGAGAATGGTCTGAAAAAGAGAAAATATCCAGTGAGCAGCGGTTGTGTGAATGAAAATGCCTTGTTGATGAGAGGTCAGAGGAGAATGGGTAGACTGACAACAGTAAGTCAAATAACCACTGGTTACAACCAAGGAATGAAGAATATCATCTCTGAACCACAACACCTCCAACCCTAAAGAAGATGTCCTACAGCAGCAGAAGACCACACCAGGTGCCACTCCTGTCAGCTAAGAACAGGAAACTGAGGCTACAATTCACCCAGACTCACTAAAACTAGACAATAGAAGACTGAAAACCATTGCCTGCTCTGATGAGTCTCTATTTCAGCTGCAGCATTCAGACTGTCAGAATTTGGTGTAAACAACATGAAAGCATGAATCCATCCTGCCTTGTATCAACGAATCAGGCACCATCAGGTGGTGTAATGATGTGGGGGATATTTTCTTGGCTCACTTTGGGCCCTTTAGTACCAACTGATCATAGTTTAAATGTCTCAGCCTACCTGAGTATTGCTGCTAACCATGTCCCCCCCTTTATGATCACAGTGGACCATCTTCTGATGGCTCCTTCCAGCAGATGAATGCACCATGCCACAAAGCTCACATCATCTCAATATGGACCAAAATCTCTGAGGAATGTTTCCAATATCTTGTTGAAAGTATGCCACAAAGAATTAAGGCAGCTCTGAAGGCAGAAGTGGGTCCAACTTTTTACTGGCAAGGTGTACCTAATAAAGTGGTCAGTGAGTGTATGTTCTCATTATTTTCTAACATCAAAGCCCCCCTGTACATTACCACACCATGGTAACCTCCTACATCCTGTGGCTGTTTAAATGAATGTGCCTTTTGTACACATATCAAGGTGTTTGTTCATTTGTAATATTTTGCTTAGTTTCACTAGTATGAGTTTTTGTAGTTTTGACCATTATTTCTGTGGTTGTGATGACACTGTAAGCCATTCAAGAGACGCGGGAATATGATGACGTTACTGCAATGTGTGACAGTAGAAGAAGCAGTGATATGATCAGAAACAAGCCATCAGTTTATTCAGATTATATAAATGTCTTTATTTGGAGCTTTGTTGTCCAAAAACTTGTCAAGACACATAAAGAAGCCACACTGTGGCACCGGCTGACAAGTTCCTTCATTCTCATCACCACACACTGTAGTTTATTTTGACTCAGTCCTACCTAAACCAGCCTGCTGCCAGATATACCTACTAAAGCACTACATGTGTACTAACACCAGTGCTGAAAAAAGCCTTTTTGATAACGTTTGCATGTTTTCCCTGTGACTGTCTGGGTCCTCATTGGGTCCATCGGCTTCCTCCCACAGTCCAAACACATGCACAGGTTAACTAAATTGTCTGTAGGTGTGAATGTGAGTCAGTCTATCTATGTGTAGCCCTGTGATAGACTGGTGACCTGTCCAGGGGATAGACTCCAGCTGATCAGTTTCAAATACATGAAGGACATATGGTTCATATATCGTTTATGGATGTGAAAGAAACAGGAGGGTCAGTAAATCTGAAGTCACAACCTACTCAATCTTTTGAGAAAAACACCTTGAATACATGGGTGGGGGGTTGGAGGGGTACATTGACCTGCAGTGTTCAGGTGGGTGGTACATGTCAAACATCCACATGAATGCCAGGACTCAAGGTTTCCCAGCAGAATGTTGCATTAGACAAGATGGTCGATGTTTTTCACTTCACCTGTCAGTGGTCACAATGTTGTGGGTGATCAGTGTGTGTGTGGACAGACTTCAGTTCCCAGTGACTCCTATAACTCATAATTTTCTGTAATTTAATCAATGAAGCATGTGTGTTTTACAAACATGTATTTTGGTTCCATGATCAGAAGAAAATACAAGCTATCACCTGCTGCTAAGAGACTATTGCTCAGGAAGGTCAAGAGTCAACCAAGAATCACTAAAATGTGATTTGCAATGAATTAGAAGCTGCTGGAACACTAGTGTCAGTGTCTACAGTCAAGTGTATTTTACATCACCGTGGACTGAGAGGCTGATGTGTAAGAAGGAAGTAATATTTCTAGAAGCAGCACCCTAAGGCTCAACTGATGTTTGCTGCTGATCACATTGACAAAGGCCTCTGGAGGAAAGTTCTGTAGTCAGATGAAACAAAAATTGAGCTGTTTATCCACAGTGACCAGCAATGTGTTTGGAGGAGAAAATGTGAGGCCTTTGACCAGAAAGAACACCAAACCTACCGTCAAGCACGGTGGTGGTAGTATTATGCTGTGCTTGGCTGCCAATGGAACTGGTGCTTTACAGAGAGTAAATGGGACAATGAAGAAGAATTACCCCCATAATCTTCAAGAAAATGTAAAATCATTTGCCTGAATGGTTGGTCTTTGATGCAGTTGGGTGTTTCAACAAGACAATGACTCCAAATGTACATCAAAGCGGTAAACAAATGACAAAATCAGGTTAGCGTAAAGAGTAAAGGAATGACTGAAACCCCATCGACAAGAGTGGACGGTGATGAAGACACAAATCTGTCTCAGAAAACTGACAAATTTAGTTGAACTGCACCAATTCTGTCAAGAGGAGTGGTCAAACAGACAATCTGCAGCTTGTGGATGGCTACCAGGAAATGGCCAAATGACATTTAACTGAAAATTAACATTGCTGTATGTACAGTTCTGACTTGGCAGATTTTGTCATATTTCCAGAAGACCTGTAATAAATCTATGAAAGAACCAAAATACACGATAGAGAAAGACCTTGGGTTTTAATGATTCCATCACCTGAAGTTCAGAGTTACAGGATTCATTAGAAACTCGAGACAAGTGTTTGTAAAATCCACATATTTATGCTACGGTTTATGGCTTCACATTAGTTTAAATGTTTGGTATTAGTGAACAGAAAAATATCTTTGTAAACACTGTAAATTACCCACAAATCCTCATATACCTATGTAAATCTGGTTGGGGATTGGGGATAATGGAGGTCTACTACTACCATTAATATATTTACAACTTCAAAGTTTTAGCGTCCGATTACTTTTGAACCCGTTCAAACTGGGCACTGTGTGCTAAAAGGGCTGTATCTCCCAGACCGTCCATTCTGTGCTGATGTAAACACAATCAAATAAAAGCTGAGCCTTTGCCTGTTAATGTGCTATCTATTATCATCTTTCTAACTGAATGTGCTAAAAGACTGAGCAAGAATGACAACAGTGTGTCCAGATACGTGGATGTTATTTTATCAGACATCTGCTAGCCAATCAGAGTTAGGACATTATGATTGATAATACTACACAGACATATGTTCTGGCTAACATGTTTAAGTCTGACCATTATTAGACCTGTAAGCCATTCACTGAAGGCTGAGGTGTAATCATTCATTTCAAGTGCAGATTTACAGCTTCCACTGTTCCTGTAGCCTCCTGCCATTGGGACAGTCTGTGGCTTCTCTTCAACTCTTTCTAAATCTCAGTCACACCACCTTTATATTAAAGAGGGTAGAGATTAGACTAAGCAAGGCAAGGCTTTCATCAGAGCGCATTTTTTCTTAAATGAGCTAACCATAGAATACATGTGTGTGTGTGTGTGTGTGTGTGTGTGTGGTTAACTAAGCAAGCAATGAGTCATTAAGAGAATTCTGTTGTGTGTGTTTTGATTGATTACTGCAGAAGAAAGGCAGACATGTCAAATTAAAGTTTACAGGCCAAAGAAAGCATTGTGTGAAATGGAAAATCCTGACTGACTCATCATACTGTACACCCACAAAATGCCATCCGTGTGAAAAGCTGTACGTCCTCACTAACAGATTCTAGGTCAGTCTGTAACACAATAGCTGATGCAGTGATGCAACGGCGTGATTAGCGTCGGCATGCCTCCTCCCAACCCCTCGCATCTATTATTCACTGTGGAAAGAAGGCAGACACACAAAGACCAGGAGGTGTGAAGGGAAAAGGAACGCTGACTTCTAACAGGGGAGTTCATATTCAGCTGAAAAAACACTGACCCTTTTATTAGTTTCATTACATAATAGTTTATGTAAAGTGTAATCTGCTTCATGTTTTATTAATACTGCCTTACCAGCTGTTCTAACAAGTTCTCCTCTAATAAAGTCACAACACTAGTGCACCATTTGGAATGATAAATAACTTTGGAAGTGGGAGACTTCAATGTGTGTCAGGGCATTGAGGAGGAAACAGAATTTGGCAATATTGTAAAAGCCAGAAACATCTCGTCTCAGCATGATACCGAGAAACTGATACTGAGATACTAGAAACTAGTCCATGTAGTTAATCTACATGGACTAGTAGATTAACTAGTAGATTAACTAGTAGAGCCTAAGTCCATTACTGAGTCATTAACAAAGGTAAAGCTTCACATTTTATTCTAAATCACTGCAAACTGAACATTTTGGTTTTCTGCACTGTTTAAGGGACAAAAAAAGACACGTTATAATATTTAGACTGGACAACTGTAATTTCTCATTATCAGGATGTCCCAATAATTCCCTTAAAAACCTCCAGCTGATACAAAATGCTGCAGCCAGAGTTCTGACAGGAACCAGAAAGACAGATCAAATTTCTCCCTCATTAGCTTCTCTTCATTGGCTCTGTAAAATCCAGGGTATAGAATTTAAAATCCATCCATCCATCCATCCTCTATACACCGCTTTATCCTCACTAGGGTCATGGGGGGTGCTGGAGCCTATCCCAGCTCACTCGGGTGAAGACAGGGGACACCCTGGACAGGTCACCAGTCTGTCACAGGGCTACATATACAGACACACAATCACACTCACATTAATTTAAAATCCTGCTTCTCACATATAAAACTCTTAATGACCAAGTTCCGTCTTATGTTAAAGACCTTATTGTACTACATCATCCTAACAGAGCCCTTCCCTCTCAGACTGCTGGTTTATTTGTGGTTCCAGAGTTTACAGAAGCAGAATGGGAGGCAGAGCCTTCAGTTATCAGCTCCTCTGGTGGGGACCAGAATAAGACCAGGCTTAGATTTTCCTCTTTAATCTGATAGTATGGGGGACCTGTATAGCTCAGTGGGTTAAGCAGGTGAACCACGTATAGGAGCTGGTCTCCGAAGCAGTGGCCCGGGTTCGATTCCTGCTCGCGGCCCTTTGCTGTATGTCTTTCCCCCATTTCCTGTCAAATAAAGCCGGAAAAGGCCAAGAAAAATAATAAAATTAAAAAATCTGATAGTATAAGACCCGACACAGGTTGCTGTCCCTCAGTTATGCTGCTATAGGTTTAGACTGCTTGGGGGATTCCCATGATGCACTGGGTCCCTGGAGTTTCAGTTCTGTCCTCCCTGCAGGTATCTCTGGATCTACAGCTACACATCTCTCCAGTATGAAAATGTAATATCAGCAGGTGAGTAAGTTCCCATGAAGGCAGTCAGTGATTACACTAAACATTAAATTAGATGTGCCCAAAACAAAGGTAGAGGTGAAGTAAGTGTTTCTGGAGCCTTATAGGAATGACTAAACATCACATCAGTCTACTGTAAGAACATGCAAAGAACTGAGAAAAAGAATGTTTCAAACATCAGTTCAGAGCGATCTTCTCCAAATCTCCTCCAGCCCCCAAAGCACACACTCATCTCACAGGTGGGTTTAAAAAAACAACAACAAATAGCACAAATAATAAATAAATAAAAGCATGAAATCTGTTATTATAAGGAGATGCAGATCAGATTACCAAAAGAAAAATCATGCATTTGATGGAATTAGCTCAAGATAATGAGATGAATGATCATTATGTAAGCTGTAAAGTAACGTAGAGTCACATAATAAGACGAAAGTGAAGAAACGAGCTGGTCCAAGATGTCTGGAAATGTCTGGTGAGTGTCTAAAGAGACTGAAAGAAGCTGAGCACGAATGCAAACACTGTCAGCTTTCATCACAGTAAGAGTGAAGGAGCAAACCAAACTGTGTGTGTGCGTGTGTGTGTGTGTGTGTGTGTGTGTGTGTGTGTGTGTGTGTGTGTTGTCCATGAGGTGAAGATGGACTGGAAACTTACAGCGACAGACATGCACACTGGATGCCAAGAAAACAGACCTGGAACAGAGGAAAACACCAGTGAGCTTCTCACAACCAGAACACTCATTTGCACAAATTTAGGTCAATGGCACACTTCTGTATCACTCTTGTATATTCTTTTGTTTTTTTTCAATATTTTTATTTTAACTCCACTTTATACCCTAATAATCTGTGTTGTCTAATGGTTTCTCCCTTTATTGAATAATCCAGCTGAATTTCCCTTCAGGGATAAATAAAGTCAGTCTAAGTTTATTCAAAAGAGACTTTTTAAAATTTCACTACTGGCAAAAATAATTGTTGAGCATGTGACAGAGCTTCAGCAGGGTTCACTAATCATTGTTTCTGCTGTCTGTATAAAAAAAAGATGATCAAATTACCCAAAGCTCAGGATCTAATAATGAAAACAGATACATAGAGAGACATGGGACATTTAGAGATGCCATGACTTTTACTTTACAAAAATACATAATTATATTTCCGTTTAATTGATAATGAAAAAAATCATTGGTTTCATATTCTATTGGACATCAATAGATTTATCACCAGAGTTTGAAAAACAAAGGAATTGTAAAAACAAACAAAAAAAAAACAAATAAACTTTTTTGGTTGATCAATCTGCACTTAGCAAACATGAATTACTGAATGGCTTCTGGTTCTCATATGTCAGTCTTACATGATGGTAAACTGAATTGCTTCATGTTTTGGTTTGATAAACTGCCATTTTCATTTAACCATAAACTAATCAATCAATCAATCAATCTTGCCAACATTGCAAAAGCAAAAAGATGAATGTCTTTAAAGAATTCAGTATTCTTCATTTCCTTCTTTTTCCCTTCAGGGGTCGCCACAGCAAATCATCTGCTTCCATCTAACCCAGGCGTAAACTAACCGTGACGTCACCTGTTGGTTTCAACACCGAGAAAATGAAGCCCGGATTTTGCTACTTCCTGGTCGCCGTTTTGGATTTTTTGGAGCCAGTGACGTAAAAAGCGTCATCAAACAGGCTGGACCGGAGAGCAACTAGGGGCAGGATTGGCTGAGAACTCTCTTATCCCGCCCACATTTTACCACAGAGGCTTCTGTTGCTGTCTATCAAGTATAGCCACGCCCCCTGGCTCCACCAACTTTAGCGATGTATTTAAAATTCAGTATTGATTTATTTTAAGATCGGCCACCTGATCTCTCATTTTGACCATGAAAACTAACGGGAAAAAAATCCTGAGCTGTAGAAAATCAGTCTATCAAATTTTATTTTTTCCAAAAATGAACTGGGGTCTATGGAGAAAAAGCTTTTTGGAGCCAACCCTAGTGGACGGCGGGATATTGCAAGTTTTTGACACTTCCGGGTTGGCTTCAATTCTGGAGCCAGATGCTACGTCCATTATATATACAGTCTATGATCTAACCCTGTCCTCTGCATCCTCTGCATTCACACCAGCTCCCTTCACGTACTCAGAATGCTGTTTTACTCTTCAAATAAAGGTCAGAATCAATGATCCAGTGTGGAGCTGAAGCAATAAGTCCATTACTGAGTCATTAACAAAGGTAAAGCTTCACGTTTTATTCTAAATCACTGCAAACTGAACATTTTGGTTTTCTGCACCGTTTAAGGGACAAAAAACGACACGTTTCTGTTTGTTTCACTTTGTGTCATTAGAAAACAAATAAAGTCTGAAAACAGAAAAACTGTGTTTTAGGACAACAAATGATTGCTGTGGATGGCATCCCAAGGAACTCATCAAATACCACTAAATAAGTTTTTAAAGGCCATTAGAACTGCGTTTAGAGCCTGTTTTGCAAACAAATATAAATGTATTGCAATTAAATGGTGTATTCACCAACTAATGTGAGCAGACCCATTTATAAGCAAAATACATTTAATAATAAAACCAGATGATTGGACACCAGGCTGTGTTCAATCACTTGATAATAATGATAAATATGTAATAAATGAATAATAATAGTTGTGTTCTGGCTGGTTCTGTGTTAACACGCCTGTATCCACTCACTGGTTCCGGGTCTGGACAGCAGGGAGATGACCAGGGTCAGTCCCAGTCCGGTGACATGAGCCGCTATCACTGCCGCTCTCCGCAGCCACACGTACAACCAGAAGTCCCGCATCCCCAGCCCCTCTCCGACCGGGCTGTACTCTACGTCGGACCGCATGCTACCTGCTACCTGCCTGGCTCCCTGCCCAGCTCGTTGCCCGGCTCCCTGCGCCCTGCGCCCTGCCCGGCTCCTTGCCCCTTGCCCGGCTCGTTGCCCGGCTCGTTGTCCCACCCGGCTCCCTGCTCCCTGCTCCCTGCCCGGCTCGTTGCCCGGCTCTCGGCTCTCTGTGCGGCTCCTTGCCCGGCTACCTGCCGACAGCTCCGGCTCGTGACAAGCGCTGCAGCCGCCTGAGCTCCATGATGTGAGGAAGCAGGAAGAGCTGAGCAAGCAGGAGTCAAGCTGGACTCACTAACACACTCTAACACTTGTGGTGGTTCTTCAGCTTTGCTTGGAGAACCTTTGCTCTTTCCTTCTCGGTGGATTCACCCAGTCATTTCACTGTATCTTCTATGTCGTCCTTGTCTAATCTGCTGACTATCCGTTTGAAGTTGTTTTGAAAAATCCAATAACTTCCGGTCGTCCTCTTGTTTAGCTTCCTGCTAGTTGATTGACAAACCAGACTGACGTTGTAATCTTCCGCAACGAAAGCTGCCGACCTCGGATTTACAGACGGGGCTGTGAAACACACCAGCAGCCCGGTTGATGCTGTCCCACCGGCCGATAGATCCAGGAGCTCCCGGCTCCGTCTTTGATGGTGGACCTGGTTCTGGCTCCTCTTCCTGGTCGGAGCCCATTGGCGGGCTGGGAGTGGAGCCTCACCTGACCTGTAGTTCCTGCTCTTCAGTGTCGTCCTCTCTGAGCACCACAGCTGGAATGCTGAAACTATAGACCGTAGGTAGAATAAAGACCTAACCCTCTATAGTCTACAGTCTATGTGTGAATAATATTATTAATACAGTTAGAAACAGATTATGAAAGGCCTTCTGTTTCAGACCTTATGTGGCTGCAGTAACTCAGCACATTTTAAAGTGAATATAACTCATAAAATCATCATTATGACCGGGACTGTTTATTCAGCTGTCATTAGTTCAAAGTGATGTAATGCCCTTTGACATTTTATTAATCATGGAACTCGAACCTTTATACAATATAGTCTCTGCCACAGGCCTTTTAAAGCAGAGGTGTCAAACATAAGGCCCGTGGGCCAAAACCAGGCCGCCAGAGGGTCCCATCCAGCCCTCAAAATGTGAAAATTACAGAGGTGATCATGAAGACTCCCTGTAGTATTGAGCAGTATATGATGTCAGTGAGCAGCTTCAGTATGGCTGATTCTGGTCTGGTTGAACCCTATTGTTGATGCACTGCCACAACTTTTATACATTTTTGTATTTGCACATTTACAAGGCAGGGGGATAACTTAACCTTTTCCTTAATCGTTCCCACTGTGGTTTGTGTGGTGTGTCAGGATTACTACACAGATGTGGAAATAAATGGGAATTTAAAATAATGTCTAGATCTTGACAAGTTATAAAATATAAATTGTTCAGTTCCCGACTGAATGTTTGTGTCTTTGTAGACACTCTGATCAGTAAGTTGTGAAACACAAATGATAAACTGAGGCTTAATATTGTTGAAATTTTACTCATTTTGCTGAAGAAATTTCAGATTGTTTTGTGAAAAGATAGTTCACTAAATATGAACATTGTCAGTATGTACTTTTTTGCACTAAAACAAAGGGGAAAAGTTGGAGTTTTAGTTATTTATTGGTTGTTATGTTATGATTTTTCTGGACCGGCCCACTTCAGATCAAATTTGGCTGAATGTGGCCCCTGAACTAGAATGAGTTTGACATCCCTGGTTTTAAAGTATACAGCAGAAGGTATCACACCTCTGTGCAATATCAGTTAAATATCAAATAATAAACATTAATATGCTCTGATACAGCACTCTAACAGCTGCCTTCTCAGCCATGACCTTCTGGGTCTCCTTACTGAGGGCATCACTGATCATCTTCTGGACAACTTTCAGGTCAGCCGCCTCCACTATGACTGTAGTTCCATGTAATGAATTAAATCAAGAGACACAGTGTATTTATACTGCTTGAATAGTCCATCTATCCATCCATCATCTATACACCTCTTAATTAGGGTCATGGAGGGCTGGAGTCTATCCCAGCTGACTGAGGGTGAAGACAGGAGACACCTGGACAGGTAACAGTCCGAAACATCAAGTAATGTAAAATTTAATCACCTCTAAATAACTGCTTTATTTCTAAGTGTCAAAAACAAATATTTCAGAAAAAAAGTGTATTGGAAATGCAAGTCTCAAAGAAGTTAGAAAACCTGTGATCACTGAAACACGCATTGAGAGCACCTGTGACTTCCAATCAGCCTCATTTCATGAACATGGTTGTAAAATAACTTGTGAACAGCAGAACTTTCTCAGGCCAGCTGCACGTCCGCATCGTGGCTCCACACTGAAAAGAATCGCCAGATGAATCATCGTAAAGATGGAAAAGGATACAGGAATATCAGGGAGCAACTAAGAACTGGTGGAAATATAGCTGCAGCTGTAAGCACAAGGTAGAGTATGAGCCATGTCCCCACCAATCAGAACCACAGATGAAAAACAGACGGACCAGGGCTTCAGACAGGGGTTCATGATGAAAATCTGACGTTCTGTGACAGCTCAGACGTTTTGAAGGACAGTGCATCAAATCAGCTGCTATGGACAGAGGAAAAGAAAAAAAAAGCTCTCTTCAACACAAACTTACATGATGAAATTACTTCAGCTATAGGACAATAAAAGAACCCTGATGGATACTGGGAGCACGTTGTTCAGCATGTTCAGTGTGAACAAGACTACCACAGTGAATACATAGATCTGAGAGTGAAGAAGTGTGATGATGTCAGATTGCATGAGTGAAGAAAGTGTCAGGGAAATGGCATGAATAAATGCCCCAGGATGCATTCAAATACTGCCAAGATCACTCCAAAACCGCAGAGGAGGAATATTCCATGATGTAAAGGATCCAACGCCTTAATAAAAATGAAAACTATGGCCTGGCCGAGTCACTTCACTGGAACACAGAACTAAACTCACGAATCCCAGACAGTAGTGCAACCCTGGTATTTGTTACACGGAGTTCCTGCTGTGGAGCCTACATTTTTAACATGGTAGATCTAAACTGTTGGTATTTTATTTGACACATTGTAATGCAGTCATTGGATCCTGATCAGTCATAATTAATTATTTCTGTAATAAATACGACATAATGAACCTGCTTTGTTCTGAATAAATGAACAGACACCTTTTAGCCATCAATAATCAGTTATCTGCTCCGTCACACTGCTACAGAACACAAACTCCTTTCAATATCACACACATGGTATTAAAGAAGAAGTCACAGAAACCAAGTGAAAAGGACATTTTTAATCCACTTTTATAAACCAACATATTTAATTTAGCAGCATAACCGGATGGTCTTGAGGTATTTCTAAATCCATACTCTGAATTTCATCCCACCCTCCCACTTCCAGTTGTCCCTCAGACATTCATCCAGACCCACACACCCAGCTGTGATTCACACCAGAAGTCCATACTGCACTAGGTCTGCACATACAAACACAACCTGACACAGTCATACACGAGCGGATGCCCAACGGACAAAAGGCAGACAGATGCATACATGCACACACAGACACATGTGAGTCCTGTTGGCTCAGTCCTGGACTGAGCAGAGCTGGCTCCTCATAGTGGCTTGTAAGGCAGGCACACTTAATGGTGCAGTTTTGGCTGTGGGAAAAAAGAAAATGTTGTAAAATATTACTTTCAGGTTTACAGCTGATTTGTATATCCACTTTAGAATTGTACAGCATAGCACAGAAAAAACAAACAAACTGGTGCCGAAAAAGTTAGAATCAGAAAATGGGATGGCTGGCTAAGACCATCAAAGACCAACCAAATGTATAAATCTTTACATTTGGCTGATTTTTCAACTCAATTTTTTCAAATTTGAGCTGATGGTAGCTTTCACTAAGCTCACTTAAATCCCACAGAGGAACTGTTTCTAACTGCTCGTTAAATCATAAGATGCACATCCCAAGACAGGCTTGCAGCTGTCCATCATGGCTACTAGGTGTCACTGACTGTTGCCATGGAAACAGCTCTTAACCAAAGGACAGATGGTAAGCTGGGAAACTTTTTAAAGATAATCCATTTAGAATGTTTGTCTAGGAGCCAAACTAAAACGTGACTACAGGCACCACAGACCACATGTCTGAGCACTGACTGCTTACAAGATGAGAACAACCTTGTTGCATTTCATCTAAAGCATCTTCGTTCATTTAAGTGTGAGTCCCTCAAACTGAAGTTCCTTTACAGAGGAAAGCAGCTGCAGTCAGCTAAGATCAGCGTCCCAGTAACACGATAAATTAAGTTTCAAAAAGTCAGCAAAAACTGCTAACACCATAAGTGTGCTAATACTCAAAAACATTACTCTTCTGTTGCATTTTCTTTCAAAATGATAGTTCAGATCTTGATCTTTGTTTTGCCTGAATTTCACTTTTAGAGGATGTTTCAGAGAGCAGAAATGGAAGTGTATAATAAGCGTCTAAACGGAGAGGAGAAATTTGTGCATTGTAATGTTAACTGTCCTGTCTATCCTTTTCACTACCCTAATTTTCCCTCCTCCAAACCTACCTTCTGTGTGCCCAGTTTCTTCTCCACACCCCCAGCCAGCCCCCCACCTTTACTGTCCTTCCAGGTGTAGAAGTTGGAGCGTGGAGAGGAGGAGGTGGCAGAGCTAGAGGAGGAGGAGGAGGGCAGGCGGTGCACTGAGGGTTTGGAGGAGGGGGAGTAGTCCTCCATGCCACCCCCCTTGCGTTTTTTCACCAGTCCCTGGTGCTCAAAGCCCCGTCCGCTGCCCTGCCCGTGCAATCCTGAGTCCCCCACGCCAGGCCGGCTGTGGGAATTGGTGGTGGAGGAAGGGTCTGGGGGAGAGGAGTGGCCCAGAGGGGCGTGTGTTCGTCTGCACATCCAGACTGCTTTGGCGGCTGGCGAGTGGGACTCTGAGGGGGAAGGCTGGGGACGGGGTTTGCTGCTGGGGGAGAGCGTGCCGTTGGTTTGTCCGTGTGGGAGGGGTGAGGAAATGGGGGCTTTGGAAGAGGAAACAGTGGGGGGTGGGCGGCCCCTGTCCTGAAGGACGATGCAGTTCCTATCGGGGCCTGAGTGCTCTCCTTCCTGGAACGGGGCTTTGCGCTTACGGAGGGCAGCAGCTGCAGCAGCCTCCTCTCGCAGCTTCAGCATCTGTTTGCTGGGACGCCCTACTGGATTCTTCAGTCGCCCAGGACTTCCCTGACGCACCGCTGCCAGTTTTCCCGGAGACGTCAGATGACCGCCCACGACGCTGCCGACGCTGCCCCCAGTGTTCTCTGATGGTATGGCTGTTGGGGGTCTTCCTGGCCCACGACTGGAAGAGGACGAGGAAGATGCTGTTTTGAGGGAGGAGCTGATGTGACTTCCTGTGCGGACCTTACAATGGAGCGAGGAGGAGGACGACGACGCAGAGGAGGGAGACGAGCATGCGATGGCCTTTGCTGTGGGAGGTGAGGATTGAAGGTCTGTGGCTTGAGGTATTTTCCTGGATGGAGAAAAAAAATAAATAAATCCAATAATCACTGTATCAGTTAGAAGAAGAAAAAAAAACAGTCAACTATCTGTCCTGAATGGCTGTTACCCTTTACTTACAGACTAGTCTTGTTTTAAAGCAACATTTTTTAAATCTTATCTTCAATCATTAATTTTTTAAGCATCTTATAACAAAATTCAACATTTGGAATATTAGGAATGAGTCCTGAGATATTACATTTGGAGTGGCACAGGACTTTTGCACCTCACAACTCTTTTATACATGATGAGGTGTGAGCTGCAGTGAAATAGAAGCTCTTGCTGCGTGTTGACATTAATGATGTCCAAGATGTCAAGGCTGAAAGTATTTTGGAATTTTACAAAACTGGATCTCAGACTTGTGTCTTATATTCTGGATGAGACACATCACTCCCGGTTCATTTATTACTGCGTCTCCTTAATCATGTTAGCAGCGACACATTCAGGTACAGCTCAGGTTAGAGGAGGAGAAGCTGCACCATGTGGAAACATTAACACGTCTGCTCCTCAGTACTCTGTTCCCACAAAATAATGGCAGCTACCTGGCATAACGATAAGACATCTGATTGTCTTTGTACTTCCATGTTTTGCTGTGCATGTCTTCTCCTTTAATCTGTGTTGCAATGTTGGATTGCAGTACGTTTATGTTTTGTTTATCTTGTAACATGTTGGAATTATGCTGTTACCATGACTTTGGATTTTTTTATCTGAAAGTCATAAATAAAATGATATAAAGTCCAACACAGAAGTGAGTACATGCCTGTGCAATATCACTTCAGTATCAAATAATTCAAGATTGTATCACCTCACTATAATTTAAACGAGTGTTTCCTCACATGAACAATCAAAAACAAACACTTTGGGACCTCAATTTACTATATGTTTTTCTGAAGAAGCAAAAAGGTGAATACACCTGGGATTAATGATGGATAAAGTCAGAAAGTCATCCAATGAGGCAGTCTGCATAGACACAGAAAACGAGCTGTGCTCTTCTGTGACATGGATCCACGTGGAAAAGAACTGCCAGAAGAATTTAAGAATCTGGATAGTAAAACTTTACAAAGACGGCTAAGAACACAGGAAGATTGATGAGCAACTAAAAATCAGCATGAACAAAGACAAGGCAATAGGTTTAGAACGCACCAATAAACCACTAAAAAGAACTAAGTACTAAACACTACTGTGGCTGTGTGAAAGCAGCAGGCTCTTTGCACATATTATTAATAAAAACTATATTAATTTAAGCTTCAAAGATGAGCTGCAGGTCCAACACTTTTCACTAAATCTAAGTGATCATCTCACTATAATTCAGATACAGGACTAAAATATGATCTTAAAGCAGCTGTACCAAAGTACATACATACCGGTAACCGAGGACCTGCACGGCTCTGAAGTGGCAGAACCTGTTTTTCTTTAATGAGCCTTTTCTATGTATGTGAAGGCAGTCAAGACCAGAACACAATCAAGAGAAATCTGTCTCTGTCTTACTGCCAACTTCACAGACTTCACTGCACCTATTCTGGGCAGCAGAGAACACCATCTGCCTCATCTAGTACTGACTAAGCAGTGGGTTACACAAGTTCTACTGGTGTTACCAATTCACAGCCTCTGATGTAACGAGACATCAGAGTCTGCAGAACAAAACACTAAAACTGAACTGGATAGATGTGCAAACAGAACGGTGCACTTCATCTAGCAAGATCCAGCAGTGATCACTCACCACTGGACCATTTAAATATGCCACTGGTGACTGAGAAATTTCAACTGTGTGTGTGTAAGCGTATGCCATTTAAAGTAAGAGCCAATTTGCATTTGTAGGCTGAACATTTGTAGTGTAGGCATGTCACCCATCTGGCGCTGAAATCTCATTTTACATAATCAGAGATTAGAACTCTTAATACTCCAGAAAGAAGGCAGAGATAATTGTGTCCCTCAGTAACTCTGAGGCATTACTTTGCTTTTTTACAGATTAATGCTAAGGAAAGGTTAGAAAAATGCCTCGTTCTGGCCTTTAAACGATTACATTTGTCCCATTAAAACCATGTGAAAACTTGCAAACATATTTTCAGTCGCCCACAATGAAAGATGAAATAATGGAAAGCATTTACAAAAAGGGAATCGTGTATTTCCTTCACAATTACCACCACAGAAAAGTGAGAAAAGCCAGGCAGGAATGAGGGCGTAGGGTTCTTACTTCCAAAGATGAGCGCTGATGTGCTGCTCCAGCATGCTGCCCAGAGCCGACCTCAGGTGGTGAAGCCTCCGGTCAAACGTGTAGATGCCATGACCCAGCGCATGGCTGCCAAATGAACACACCTACAGAAAAACACACAGCGCATCAGACATTATGCTTCACTTTGTGTTGCAATAAAACCCCATTGGACTGGTTTCTGCATTTTGGTGAAAACTAGTTCCGTCAAACGATTACACCCTTTAATCAGATTAATCATAGGGTTGCTGTGGATTCATTTTGATTAATCACAATGAAATGTAATTAATTTTTAATACATACACACACATATATATGGCATTCACATTTCCCATTGATAAATTCACTTTTGTTACAATCAGGTGACATCAGAAGATAATGGTATTAAATAAGTGTCTCCTCACATCACCTGCTGTAAAATTAACAAAAATATTTCTATTTGGTAAAATTTGAAATTTGTCAAGTTGAGTTTTTCTTTTATCCCATCTGTGTTTTTTTTTGTCTTATGCTGACATGTTACATTTCAACACAAAGAACATGTTGTACCAAACCAGACTGATTCAGTAGTTAAGGGAAAAGTGAAGGAAAATTTAAACTGTTAAACACTTTAGATAAACCCTGAATAAAGCCTGAAATCAACCTTCAAATTTTCCAAATCTTTATTCTATTTGTGAAAATGCCAAATAAGTAGAGCATTTAGTATCCAGCTCTAACATGTTCAGTCTGATATGGGGGGGGGGGGAGCACTGCAATCTTCCTTTATCTTTTGTTTTTACAGGTCACATTTTTAAAATCACAAATTAGAAACTGTGCTTTGAAGAATCTTAATTCTCTGCAGGACAATCCAGACCAGACGTTTCAGGGATTTGGAGTCATTCTGCACTACACACGGGTTAATTACGTTAAAAGTTTTAATCAGATTAATCATAATGATGGATTAATCTGCATTAATGTGGTCATTTTGAGTGAAAACCTTTACAAACTGTAGGAGACAACATAAAAATGAAGAAAAAGCAAGCTGTGACACCTGCTTTCTACGTCCTGACATGAATATGCACTTCGTCTGTAAAGTTCTACATAAAACACAATCCCAGTTGTGACACTAGTGTCCTCTCACTAAGCCTGCTACAGTTAGGATACTGAGCACCTGACTGCTGTGATCAGATCAATATGATGCCAGTTTAAGGCTCCACTGTGCACACCTTCACCATCATACGGGAGAAAACAGAAGACCCTGAAAGTCAGACAACCTCTGGAAGGCCAAGATAAATCTGATGAAACTGTCAGTAGCAGTCAGGTATGGAAGGCTCCACTGAGCGGAGCTGCTTAATGGTCAGCCCTCACAAGGAAACGCTACCTTTAACACTCAGACAACAGGCAGGGCTTTGGGACTTTTCAGACAAAGGCGATGCAATCTAAGGACCCAAATATAAAAAATGTGTGGTTTGCAGAAAAACAATCTTCGAGCATTTAATTAAAAAGAATACAGCTGGATCTAGAAGATTTTGAAGTCACACTGTGATGGATGTTCTCACTTGAAAAAAAATCTATATTTTTGGAACTAGGCAATGATAGCATATTCCTCCTGCAGCTCAGTGTTCAGACAGGAAAGAGGGTTGCTTTTTCAGGCATCTTTGCCTACTTGAAGACGACAACCGTCATCCAACGTGTAAACCAGAATCTGACAAAGATCATTGTTCATTTCTAGTCTTATTTATATGATTTGATCTTCCAAGAAAATGCTCAATGATCTGTCTCAATTTGAAAAGTCAGTTTTTTAAAAAACCTACATGTCTCAGTCCAAAGTGTTTTCTTCAAACAGAACTTATCATTTCTCTGGTATGATTTCAGCATCTGATGGTTTGTTATTGCTGTGGTTCACAGAGAGAAATTATCATCTCGTCTGTTCAGGATTTAAATTGATGTCTCTGTAGTGAATAAAATATAATAGTGTCTGTGTTCTGACATCTGTCATGTAAAGAATGTATAAAAATAAGACATCTTTCTGACTCATCTAAAAATCAGGCTTTTATAGAGACATGTGTATCTTTGTGTGGTACGTCTCACCTTTTGGGGGGTTCTTTTCCTTTATTTCTCATAAACATGCTCAAATTTTCAAATAACTTGCCCTAAAAGCTAAAACATTGCTGCTTTAGGATAACTTAAAAACTACTACAACACATTTTAGAATATGAAAATGTAAAACTTTGATTATCCCCTAAAACAGGTCTAAAATAATGCTTAAATATCACATTTATAGTAAACCGATACAGATTCCTGTGTGAAACACGGGTTTTGTTCCTCGTTGTGCTTCCCTTTTCAAACTACACAAAACAATCGGGATGTTGTAGCAGCATTTAAAACCATCACACCTAAATCTTAAATTCTTCCATGGCTGGCATCTGTTCAAGCAAAATAAGAAATCCCTTTGGCAGGAATTCCCTAAACCGCTGTAAGAACTACCCACCGCTAACGGTCTGGGATGTGCAGCTGAAGACGGGAACTGAGGCGGCTCCTCGGGTGATTCTGCCTCGCTTTCATCGCTGGATATTCGGCCATGGACGAGAGGTGAGGGGGCTCGAAGACCAGCCTCATCCTGCCGCTGCTTCTCCTCCTCTGTGGTGCTTTCTGACCCAGCTGTAGACCGGCTGGAAAGCAAAGTCAGTTAGCATCAATAATACAATAACATCCAGGAGTATGAACAGGTCTACCATCTACAGTATGGAACCTTACATCAGCACACATCCAGTACCCTAGCTGGATTAGTAGTGCACCCAAAAAACTGACTGTGAAAGAGTTTTTCTGTAATAAAATAAAAAGAACATCAACTTTCACATGTAAAAGTAAAACATGTCAACCCCTTCATGTGTTCTAATTTTTATAATTATGGTGTATAGTTCATGGAAATCAGAAACCCAGAATCTTAAATTACTTGAATAAGTACTAAGATTAATTGTTTTTTTTTTGTTTTTTTTAAGGATTTACAATACAGGTCCATTTACAGGCTCCTTTGCCACAAATTACTGCATGGAGTAGATCAGCCTGTGGCAGGACTGAGGTCTTATTTGACAGCAGCCTTCAGCTCGTCTGCATTTTAGGTTGGGTGTTTCATATCTTCCTCTATAATATCCCATATTCAGTTCTATGGTTCAGGTCAGGTGAGCTGGCTGGCCAATCAAGCACAGTAACATCATGGTGAGCAAACCATTCGCTAATAGTTTTGGCACTGTGGGCAGGTGCTACATCCTGCTGGAAAAGAAAATCACTATCTTTATGAAACTGATGGAAGCATGAAGCGCTCTAAAATGTCCTGAGATGCTGCGTTGACTTTGGACTTGATGAAACACAGTGGGCCAACACCAGCAGATGACACCAAAAAGCTTCACAGACTGCAGAAACATATCACTGCACTTCAAACACTTTGGATCCTGAGCCTCTCCACTCGTCATCTAGACTCCAGGACCTTGATTGCTGTTTACTCTCATCTGAACTTTGGACCACTGAACAACAGTCCAGTTCTTTTCCTCATTAGATAAGATGCTGCTGAAGTTGTCTCTGGTTCAGGACTGATATTAGGAATGCAACAGTTGCAGCTCCTTTCCTGAAGACTTCTGTGTTTGGCAGCTCTTGACAACAGCTGGAATGTTTTTTTTCAGCTTTTATTGACAGAAAGTGGAGGAGGGATCTGCAGCAAAGAGTCATGGGCTGGATTCAAACCCACGGCCGGCCACTGGGTCAGGTACTACAGCCCGTTAATGGGTCACCCACTCAACCTGTTGAGCTACCGGGGCGCCCTATCCCTGTTGCTTGTGCACCTTTTTCTACCACACTTCTCCATCCAGTCAACTTTCCATTACTATGCTCTGATACAACACTCTGCTAACAGCTGCCTTCTCAGCCAGGACCTTCTGGGTCTCCTGGTTCAGGGTGTCACTGATCATCTTCTGGACAACTTTCAGGTCAGCGGCCTCCTCCATGAGTGTGGTTGTGTGCACTGAACTAAATCAACAGACAGTGTATTTATACTGCTCGAATAGTCATTTTCCTTACACAATCCATCCATTATCAAGCCGGAATATCTGGAGAAAACCCACACATGCACAGGGAGGAAAGAAAGATCCCAAACCAGGACGTGAACCAGGGATCTTCTAGCTGCAAGGCGACGGTGCAAACAGTGCATTCTAACCACTGAACCACTGTGCAGCCCAGTTTTCCTTATACTCCAAAGCAAATATTCTAAAGTTTTGACTGGATATTTGATTTTCAGTAGCTATAAGCAATCATCATCACAATAAAAACAAAAAAAGGCTTGAAATAAGTCACTTTACATGCAATGAATAACACACTCAACAAAACTGACAGAAAAAAAATGAGCTTTTCATGATAATCTCATTTTCTGAGGCACTAGTATACTCAGAACTGATTGTGGGTTAGTCTCATAACTTTGTTCTTCTTGTTTTCAATTTTGAAGTCAGACAAAACATGAGGGCAACTTGTTACTTTCTTATGCAGGGTTTTAGAAGCAGCATTTTGCAGCAACCAGATCATGGACAGTAATGGAATCCTACATCCCCAATCAAGTCATGGTAAACCCAGTTCAAAGACAAACACTAAAGCTTAAACATACTTTGGTGGACAGCCTGAACAGGCTGACATGTTTGCAGCCAGTCTAAGTCTACCACCATCAACCTGGGCTGTCAAGAACAGTCCTTTCTACTAGAACTGAGCATTTTCAAAGAGGCAAGTGCAGACAAGTTATTCATTCATTGACAGTGAAAATTGAGAAACTCCACAGTACTAGGCAGAGACAAAGAAGACAAATAAGAGAAAAGCAGTGCAGGACAATATGAGCGAGTGTGTAAGACTCAGAATTGAAAGTGAAAGCAGTTATACTTTGTGATTACATTCTGCTGTTCTTTAAAATTTCGAGGTGAAGAGCTTGGAACGGTGTCTGTAGAAGTTGTCACATACAGCTCAGACGAGATCAGTCAGCTGTAGGTGGAACACTTGTTCAGTAGGTGTACATACACACTTACATATGTACTGTTACCGTGGTTAATGCTGCCTTCCTGCCTACTTCTCAGGAGTTTACCCCACATCACTGCTATGATGTTAAAAATTTGACTTAATTCATGCTAAGGTGAAGTCTTATAATGTCTAGAAATCCTGTAGCGGCTACACTCGTGTATGCATCATTAGCTCCAGTGTGGTTTCCAACCTGAAAGCGGGGAGGCTGGCCAGAAGTCTCCTGCAGTGTGGAGCGCCGGCCTGCTCTCTGGGGGGCTCAGGGCTGGGGGACCGTCCAGTGGAAGAACCTCCATCCAGGGCTTGGGCCCCTTTCTCCCGAACCTTGGTCTTGAGTTCCGCCACTAGCTGGTCAAAGTTCTTGCTGCGGCCCACCACCTTCCTCCGCTGGTGGATGGAGTGAATCTGCAGAGGAGCATACAGAAATAAGTCACCGTTTCATTTTGACTGGACGAGTTTTTCTGTTCGTTTCAACAGGTGGAGGTGAATGGTCTGCCATGCCAGAAGGTGGCTTTGGTCACAAGATTCCACTGCTTTACGTTGGAATTAGACAGCCCTGGGTAGGGTCTGTCTGTCTGTCACATTACTCGAAAATGGACCAACGGATTTGGATAAAGGGAAGGTTAGAAATGTGACAAGGACCAAGTGATTAGATTTTGGCAGTGATGTGGCTTATAGTCTGGATTCACGAATTTGTTAAAGATTTCTGTATCATTACCAGATAGCAGCACGGCGTCACTGTAACCATGACAACAAGTAAACACTACATCAGCTGATTGTGATCCTACTACAAATCCACCGCTGAGGACCACGAAAGTTTATAAAACTGTAACCATGAATAATTCCTACTTTCTAAAGAAAATTTCAATAGTTTGAAGACATTTTAAGGTAATTTTGGACATGTTTTTAGTATTTTTTAACCCTTTTCAGCCATCCTAGACAAGTAACTCTTGCTGGACAGGTTTTGAACAATTAAAGAGGACTTTTTTTGAGCAAGATTTTGACACATTTGAGTAATTTCTAGTCATTTTGTACAGATTTTGGGTAATTTCTGACAACATTTAGAGAACACACAGGTCAAATTTGAGTCCTCTAAGCCATCCTAAATGTTTAACTCATTTTGGACAGATTGTGAAAAGGAAAGGAGGATTTTCTGAGCAAGTTCTGGACAATTTCTAAAAATCCTGGACAAATGTGGAGATTTGTTAAACATTTCTGTATCATTGCCAGATGGCGGTATGGAGTCACTGTAACCATGACAACCAGTGAAAACTACATCAGCTGCCTGCTGATGATCACATGATTGTGATCCTACTACAAATCCACCACTGAGGACTTATCCATCAGAAATGATACAAGGAACAACTGATTAAATTGTGGGGATGTTTCTGACTCCCATCAATTCCCGCCACCCACTACATAATTTAGGTCACGTGATCCAGTATCCGTACATAACGTACACATGTACAGCACATGCCTGTGCTCAGTGCAGGGTCATTTTGTTTGTGGGTACTTCTATATTAAATGGACACATTCTATGTTGCGGTGATTTCTGATCATCATTAACTAATAAATAAATGCTGCACTTCTGACAATGTCATACAGGGGAATGGACAGCCTTGGAGGGCTGCGCTCTCTGAGTGCTTTTCTCGTTTTCTGTCTGCTGCCATCAAACTTTAAAACTGGGTTCACTACATTTTTTTAGAAGTTAGAAAAACAAAAGAAATTCCAGCTTTTGAGCATACCAACAATCTCCCAAATTTGACCAAGGTTCTTTGCAAAGAAGGGAAAATGATTTGTAGATTTTCATACGGTGTCCAGTTTCTATTTAAGATTTCAGCTATGGCTCAAAAACAAATCATGTTCACTGGCAGGTCACACGTCTGTGTTGGATGTCCCACTGTTTGAACACAGCAGAGAGAAACAGAAACAGTTGATCATGTGTCATCAAAAAGAGCTAAATCTGATCTGCCCCACAAAAATCTCTAAGTAACTAACCAAGCAGTTTTTTAAATAATTAAATACTTTGTTGCTGACATGTTAAATGACAAAAAATATGACATCTCACATTTCTCACACCATAGAAGTTGAACTCAGCTACTGTTTGATAGTAAATGACTGAAAGGATTTTAAACTTGCACTCCTGCTGTGTCACTGTATTTGTGCATCACGGTTGTTTAAACAACACATTTCCAACTTCAAACATGAATGCTAAATTGATAGTTCAACTGACACATTTCATCCATTGCAGGTAGGAGAGGAAATACAGCCACCTAATGAGAGTCTGTACACCTAGGATGTAGGGTGTTTTCCTGTCACTCATGTTATTTCCTCTTAATCAGGTCATCCTGTCTCTGCCCGGCTGGATGTGGCCTCACACTCACTTCCTCCTTCACATACACCAACCACCATATAAGGATCCTTCCTGTGCTGGGAACCATTTTCACCGCTTAGTATTGGTCTGATCAGCACAGACCAATACTAAGCAGCTGCTCATGCATAGTCGGTGTCATTTTGCCTCTTGATAAAGCACACTGTAACTCTGAAAACTATTTATGTGCAGACATACTATTTCTACAAACTTTGTGATATAATCCTTGGAATTGGTCGGTTACGTCTTGACACCTTCACTTTTGTGTCACACCCCGACGTACACGACACCTCGATATGCGTGGGTGTGTGAGGACTCATTCAGCGCTGCTTGCAGCTTTAAATCTATTTTGCTCTCGCTTTTTTTCCTTCAGTTAGGACAGCAGACCTCATCTTGTGACTCGACACATTTCAGTAAGAGGCAAGATTTTAAAGGCATTCTAACAACAGGATCACACAAATAAATGCTAGCTGTAAACACCAGGTTCGAAACTGTTTTACAGATAGAAGATCCCCAGTTTGCATCCCAGCCTTTCCGGGATCTTTGTATGGAGTTTGCATGTTCTGCCTATTCATGCATGGCTTTTCTCCAGGTTCTCCAGCTTCCTCCCACAGTCTAGAAACATGCTGAGGTTAACTGGTGATTCTAAATTGTCTGCAGGTGTGAATGTGAGTGTGCTTGTTTGCCTCTATGTGTATCCCTGTGATAAACTGTTACCCGTCCAGGTGTCCCCTGCCTTCACCCTCAGTCAGAGGGATAGACGACAGCCCCCCCATGACCCTAAGAAGGACTCAGCGGTGTATAGATGACGGATAGATGGGCGTTTTCCCAACAGAATCTGAGGGCTCACTGAATGAGTTAAGGAGCATGAAAAAGATGTGAAATGACGCTGCATGCACCTACAGGAGAGTTTGAAGTGTCACGTCACACCACCCTCCATCACCATCATCAAAAAACAACATCACGAAATCTTTTGAAGGATGGTGAGCATCTCTGTGATGGACCGGCAACCTGCCCAGGGCGTTCTCTGCCTTCACCCTCAGTCGGCTGGGATAGGCTCCAGGCTCTTGTGTGGTTTGTCTGTATTCTTAAGTAGACCACAGTCTGTCTGCAGTGTACTTGTTCAAAACATAAAACTAAGGTCTGCATACACTTGTACAGACCCTGTATATCATGGCAGTCTTGAATTTTCAGTGACTCCTCTCAATCTTAATTTTCTGTGATGCAGACACATGCGTCCTTGTCACAAAAAGTAATCATGCATTGTAGTTTTATCACAAATTTACTTTAGGTCTTCTAGAAATAGCCAAAAAAATTGCCAAAAATATATGTACAGCAATGCTAGTATTTGTGTGGACGGCCATTTTCACTTCTATGAAGCACTTTTGGTAGGTGTCCACGATTTGGTACACTGTTAAATCTGTTGGCCTTCTGACATAAAATCATTTCTTCAGCACAGTCCACAGGTTCCTGATGGGGTTTCAGTCAGGACTTTTAAAATCTGCATTCTAACCTGATTTTGTCATTTCTTTATCACTCTGATGTGCGTCTGTGGTCAGTGTCTTGTTGAAACACCCAACTGTGTCCAAGCCGTAGCATTCTGGCTAATGATTTTAGGTTTTCCAGAGAACATGGAGGTAATCCTTCTTTATTTCATTTGCTTTATGTAAAGCTCCAATTCCACTGGCAGCAAAACAACCCCAGAGCATAATACTGCCACCACCATGCTTTACGGAAGGTTTCATGTTCTTGGGGTTAAAGGCCTCACCTTCTCTCCTCATATCGCTGGTCACTGTGGTGAAATAGCTCAATTTATGTTTTTTACGACTATAGAGCTCTGCATCAGAAGGCCTTTTCTTTGTTCATACATTCAGAAGCAAACTTCAGTCGAGCTTTAAGATGTTGCTTCTACAGGAAAAGCTTTCTTCTGGCACAGCAGCCTGTCAGTCCACAGTGATGTAAACACGCTTGACTATAGACACTGACACCAGTGTTTCAGCAGCTTCTAATTCTTTTGTCGATCTGCTTTTTGGTGAATCTTGGTTGAGCTAGCCAACTGTCTAAAAGCAGCAGGTGAGAGCTTGTATTTTCTTCCTGATTGTGGCAGAGACATACAGTGCCTTGTGAAAGTATTCGGCCTCGAACTTTTCAACCTTTCGCCACATTTTAGGCTTCAAACATAAAGATATAAAATTTTAATTTTTTGTCAAGAATCAACAACAAGTGGGACACAATCCTGTAGTGGAACGAAATTTATTGGATATTTTAAACTTTTTAACAAATAAAAACCTGAAAAGTGGGGCATGCAATATTATTCGGCCCCCTTGCATTAATACGTTGTAGCGCCACCTTTTGCTGCAATTACAGCTGCAAGTCGCTTGGGGTATGTCTCTATCAGTTTTGCACATCGAGAGACTGAAATTCTTGCCCATTCTTCCTTGCAAAACAGCTCGAGCTCAGTGAGGTTGGATGGAGAGCGTTTGTGAACAGCAGTCTTCAGCTCTGCCCACAGATTCTCCGTTGGATTCAGGTCTGGACTTTGACTTGGCCATTCTAACACCTGGATACGTTTATTTGTCAACCATTCCATTGTAGATTTGGCTTTATGTTTTGGATCATTGTCCTGTTGGAAGATAAATCTCCGTCCCAGTCTCAGGTCTTTTGCAGACTCCAACAGGTTTTCTTCCAGAATGCTCCTGTATTTGGCTCCATTCATCTTCCCATCAATTTGAACCATCTTCCCTGTCCCTGCTGAAGAAAAGCAGGCCCAAACCATGAGGCTGCCACCACCATGTTTGACAGTGGGGATGGTGTGTTCAGGGTGATGAGCTGTGTTGCTTTTATGCCAAACATATCGTTTTGCATTGTGGCCAAAAAGTTGGATTTTGGTTTCATCTGACCAGAGCACCTTCTTCCACATGTTTGGTGTGTCTCCCAGGTGACTTGTGGCAAACTTCAAACCAGACTTTTTATGGATATCTTTGAGAAATGACTTTCTTCTTGCCACTCTTCCATAAAGGCCAGATTTGTGCAGTGTACGACTGATTGTTGTCCTATGGACAGACTCTCCCACCTCAGCTGTAGATCTCTGCAGTTCATCCAGAGTGATCATGGGCCTCTTGGCTGCATCTCTGATCAGTCTTCTCCTTGTTCCAGGTGAAAGTTTAGAGGGATGGCCGGGTCTTGGTAGATTTGCAGTGGTCTGATACTCCTTCCATTTCAATATGATTGCTTGCACAGTGCTCCTTGAGATGTTTAAAGCTTGGGAAATCTTTTTGTATCCAAATCCGGCTTTAAACTTCTCCACAACAGTATCTGGGACCTGCCTGGTGTGTTCCTTGGTCTTCATGATGCTCTCTGCACTTTAAACAGAACCCTGAGACTATCACAGAGCAGGTGCATTTATACGGAGACTTGATTACACACAGGTGGATTCTATTTATCATCATCAGTCATTTAGGACAACATTGGATAATTCAGAGATCCTCACTGAACTTCTGGAGTGAGTTTGCTGCACTGAAAGTAAAGGGGCCGAATAATATTACACACCCCACTTTTCAGGTTTTTATTTGTTAAAAAAAGCATAAAATATCCAATAAATTTCATTCCACTTCACGATTGTGTCCCACTTGTTGTTGATTCTTGACAAAAAATTAAAATTTTATATCTTTATGTTTGAAGCCTGAAATGTGGCGAAAGGTTGAAAAGTTCAAGGGGCTGAATACTTTCACAAGGCACTGTAACTGTACCACACACTGTGTACTTACAAACAAATGTTTGCATAGATTATTATGGGATATGTAGGTATTTATGGCTCAAACGGACTTTACTACTTGTTCAAATCAACAATTTGCATTTTCGGATCTTTGCAGAATTCCTCAGACTTTCCAATGGTAGTGTTTAAGGATAAGAAGTTTATAAAATGGGCCCTATTTAAACTGGCTCAGAGGAGTCACCAGCTGTAGTCAATCCTAATCCCTCACAAGAAGTTGAGATGCCATACCTCTAAAAAAAAACCTGACTAACATAGCTTTGCACCAGTACAGTAAATCTGCCAAAGAACCAAAATGCATGATTATTTCTGTAACAAAGCCACATGTGTTGCTGTTTACAGACATATTTTATATATGTATTAACAGGATATATCTCTGTACAGCTTCTAATTTTGAACTACCATTTATTATTAGAACTAACATTTACTGAACATGCCATTTCAGGTCTGAAGCTGTGTCTGCTGACAGTCTTTCATCCAACTGCCTCATCAAAAATTGCACTTTACCTCAAAATGGCATTTTTTCACCTGATTAACTTACCAACCGATCAGTACTGTCACTGCTCTTAGTCTTCACAGTCCACTCCAAATGGAACTACCTTAAGTAAAACTGCAACCGAAGGCATCATCCAGATTTGTTCTTTAAATTGTGGGACCGACACACATCAGTAGATAGCAATGAAGAGTGTACATTCAACATTTTTTACAAAGAGCTTTTTCTGTCAACTGTCTGACAATGCTTCGGCACCAAAAATATCTAATCTGTTGGCTGTTGTCTCAGCCAAGAAGAGACCACAAACTCACAGCCAACTTTGCTGCTCTGGTGTGTTTTAATTGGATCGAAAGTGAAAGGGGGAAATTAGGTCTCTCAACCTACTACTAAAATACACAGAAAAAAAAACAGAACTAGAAAAAAGCGTCACAATCTGAGGCAAAATAGCAAAGCATTAGTCTGTGTGTGTGTGTGTGTGTGTGTGTGTGTGTGTGTGTGTGTGTGTGTGTGTGTGTGTGTGTGTGTGTGTGTGTGTGTGTGTGTGTGTGTGTGTGTCTTACATTGCATGTCAAAAGGCGAGTGCAGACTTTCTTCCTGTCGGGGTCGAGAACGCCGCAGTGTTTGTCCAAGTCACACTCCCTCTCTGAGGACAAATAGAGACCATCTCAGTGACACTACCACAGTCAATGAACAGCTTAAAACATGTCAGTATCTCTGAATCCACACACTGTGTCAATATCATCACCAAATACCTACCTTCTACAAAACATAAGTAATTTACAATTGCCAATTTTCAAGCTGGCCGTCTGTGTTTTTGATCACTTGACAGGCAGTTTCAGTCACACTTTTCAGTAATCCACTACTCATGTCTAATAGAACAGAAAGGCTTCTATTTTAACCCTTTGATGCACAAAAGGGGTGAAAAGTGACCCAAATCCAATGGAAAATGGGTATTTTCTGATCCATTCTGCGCATCAAACGGTTAATTAACAGCAAATTTACACCGGCTTCCGAACAGACTCCGTTTCACTTTTGCTTTCTTGGTGACCACTTAACGTCTAACAAGACTGAAGTTCCTTTCTTTGTTTTTATGCACATTTATTGTTTACTGGGCTGCATGTACCGCTAAAACATGTGACTACACAGCTACTGTGCATAAATGCATCCTGTGTAGGTCCTGAGAGGACACTGAGCCTGAGCTACCAATGAGTTTTCCCTGAAGGTGAAGCACTGTCTCTGTTCAAGCTGTGAACTGCTGCACATGTAATTCTATAATCTTATGACATTAGATCATTTTACTACTTTCTCTTAAAAACTTTATGTATGATAAACAAGACTGTGAGTGTTTTTCAGATAAACATGACCTGTAGAACTGGCTACCACACTACCTACCCAAATGCTGCTGTTTGTACTCACTGGAGGCCACTTTGTTGTAGGGCCGGGGGATCCGGTGACCTGCCACCGCAGAGGGCTGCGAGGAGTCCTTCCTCTGTGTCGGGTGTCTGTCACTGGGTGAAGGCCGACCAGGCGGAGTGCCTCCATGAGGCCAGGGAGGGTCTCTGAGTGAAGGAGGTGGAGAGCTCATGGGAGGCTCCAGAGGCGGCGGCTGTTTGAATACTGATGACTCTGTATGGCTGCTGTGGGAGGACTTCTCTAGCGGGGAATGTCTGGGTGACGGAGACGAAGGACCAGCATGAAGTTAACTTGGTGGGATATGGTACAAACTAAAAAATAGAACAACTGCTGCATTAAATAAACGTTTAAATATTAATACCAGCAGTAAAAACCTCTCCTTGCATTGCCATCCAGTAATTACAAGCTGAATTGACAAGTTCTAAAATTTCCATCCAAATGGTTCTGCTGGATAAAAACACTAACACTCTAAGAATTTAAAAAGAAAACGCATACGATGACACGGTCCTTAACTTGCCAAGAGTTTTGTAAACCAGAGTACAAAATTAGCAAAGTAAGACGTTTTCATGGCCGCTGCATATCTGTCTTCTCAAATGACTGAGGAGCAACTGTCATTGTATACACTTAATATTTTGAAAAAAAATTGACCTATGAGAGATCAAATGTTCAACCTCAGTGAGTTTCAGAGGTGCTGTAGTGGGACTTTGTTGCTACTGAACAGTGGAAAGCTAGTCACTTTCCAATCTTTATGCTAAGCTATCCATATTAGGCATAAGAGTGGCATCATTGATGCCATCTAACTCATGGTAAAGTCAAAAGTACATTCCCCAAAACCTGAACAAGAATGACTTTAATTCAGCTACACTCACACCCTTATTTTTAACATCATGGTTGGGTATTGA
Organism: Acanthochromis polyacanthus; assembly: GCF_021347895.1. Taxonomy (NCBI): domain Eukaryota; kingdom Metazoa; phylum Chordata; class Actinopteri; family Pomacentridae; genus Acanthochromis; species Acanthochromis polyacanthus. Next base: position 40,428,188 of record NC_067117.1, read on the forward strand.
AAGACATTAACTGCACTAATTCTATCAGTCTGGTAATTTACTTTAATGGTACTCTTAAATGTACTTTTTCCATTTGTTTTTGTTTGTTTGTTCTTAAGTGGAAAAAATAAACTAAAAACAGAATTCAGAGTGCTTTATTTTCTCATATATACTGTAGACAAATTAACCCTTTAACCCACTAATGCTGTGTTGATGGGAATAATCAGAGCACTGTGGAAAGGTTTTACTCACAAAATAAAATATTCTGCAGTGTGTTTCATTCGACTGTCCAACATTATATTAGACTTTAAATCTCCACCTTGAACAGATATCAGGTAAATGTGCGTTGATAAAACCACTTTCACTTTGAACAGAAAAATTACACTTTGTTTTTTGTTTGACAGTACTTTTACTGTGTGATAATAGTTTTAGTGACTAATATATCTGAAGTTATTTTTCTGCCACTAACACCAACATTCATTTAGAGAAACTGAAAATAAAGCGAGGCAGAGTTTGTCTGTCAAATCCCTAAATCCTGCTGTTCTATGCTGAAGGTGGAACTGAAATTCTGAGCTACAGTTCAGATGAAGCTCTGAAATTCACACAGAATTTCAGAATACAGCCACAGTTAAGCAAACAGCTGGACTACGCTGACTTTTAATCACTGCCTATGTTTGTATAGTTCAGTTACCTGTGTGAAGGGGCTGCCAGCAAACATAACAACCTGCTTACTGAGGGAGGAACTACGAGCTAAGCAGTCAAACTGAACATTTCTCTATCTGTATCTGATGAATTTTTACTGAATGTTTAGACAGATGTGCATGTTTTTGCTCTTCCATGCAAATGATTTGTTATATATGTGGCAAAGAGCGTGTTCTGCATCAACTGTAGTGAAGTGTGATCATACTTTTGAACGTTTGTCACCTGTGTGTGAGGCACTGTGCTGCAGGGGAGTGACAGAGAGCTGCTACATCTCGAACATGGTGTCTGTCAGAGCTACAGGATCTCATTTGAATTTGTAAAGTGAAAATGTATTATAGACATAATCGACCCTGTGGTATTTAGAAGCTCGTTCATACTGCGGCTCAGTACCCATCCCTATGTGACATTTCATTCCATGATCTCTGGTCTCTGGTCTGAACTTTCTCTGTTCTTACCGTACTCCATCCTTGGAGTTCTTGGAGTGTCTGAACTGAGGAGGAGTGGAAGGTGAGGATGGGGCTGCCCGCAGCTGCCCGACGCCCTGGCCTCGACCCTCCCACGAAGAAGCGGAGGCAGTGTTGGTCCCGTGAGAAGGAGAGTGGCCGTGATGCGCTCTCTGCTGGGGCTGAGGTGCAGGGGTGGGGGAGCGCAGCCGGGCGTACAGCTTGGCCAGAGGACCATGTCTCCGCTCGCAGTGCTTTTCAAATGCCTGTGGTTTCACAACCTGGCCACAATGGCTGCACACCACCAGGTAGAAGTCATCATGGCCCGGGTAGAGGCCAAAGATGGACATGTCTGAAAGGAGAGTGGAGGTGGGCAGTGATAAGAGATAAAACAGACAAATTATAATGCTGTAAAGAGAAAACATAGCAATGTGACTTTGAGGGACCAGGGTTGATCTTCTTACTTAAAATGAGGCACTAAACTTTCACAGTTCTGATAAAAATTAAAAATACAGCTAAATACCATTTAGGAACTAACAGTGACCCAATATTCAAGAATCTGACAAATGTATATGTGTGGGTCAGTCTGTGATAGATGATTAATAATGCTACAAAGTACCAATTTGTAATCCTTCAGTAGATGTCGACTAAATGAGAACAAGAAGAAAGAACAGAAAACTTGTGTGAGAATGTGTGGACCTCTGCTCTGCCTTCTTTTTCAGTTGTGAAGCAGATGCAGAAAGACAGACTGTGAGAAGATGAACACACTTCCATCCACACACATCCTACTGAGGTGCTCTTTGTGAGTTTTCATGTCATACTCTGACACACACACACACACATGAAAACACACACGGGCAGCGTCTGTTGGACAGCTGCGGCTGCAGACAGTCAGGCGAGGTGCCAGAAGGTGCCTAAGCACAATACTATCCTGCATTAATACTCGTCCAGGTCTCTGCAAACCAGGGGCTTTGTTTAATTACTGCCTCTGGTCAAAGCAGGAGCCTAATGAAAAGCTGTAGTACAAATTATGAAGACTTTACAGGTCAGTGCACATGTACAGCAACACAAGAACACACAAAGAGTGTATGATTATCAGTCACTCTTTTTTGTTTTCAGACATCCAGAACAACAACAGTCTTGACCAGGTCTGGTAGATGTTGGTGTGCAGACTTACCCTCTTTACTGAGGGACATGGCCTCTGCAGCCTTTTTGCCATTCTTGCTGCAGTCATCCAGATCAGGCCCTGAAACATTACAGATTACATACGTGTTCAAGAAAACCCTTGGGAGGTCTGATGTTTTCTACATGTTTTACACCAGGTTCATCAGCAACACAAACAACAACTTCTCTTCACACATTCTGTATACTAACAGGCCCTGAAGCTGTATTATATAAAGGACTGGTTTGCAGGCCAACTGCTTCTCAACGCACGGCTGCTGCTTATTTTTTTCTGGTCATCTTTAGTTTGCCAACAACTGCTAAGAGCATTGTGTGGTTGAGGAGGACTTTATTTGATAGTTATGGGCAGAGGAGCACCTGGAGGGATGCCAGACAATGAGTGAACGAGCATACTTGGAGCAGGGAAGGGCAATAGCACTTTTTGGGCACAAGTCACACATTTTGGGATTCCTGTCGAATGCTGAAATCCTATCGTCAGTAAAACGGAGGCGGCGACACTAACGATCAAGTGGGAAATTCAAGATGAAGCGAAAAGAACACAGAGTAACGTCTGCTCATATCAAAGGCTGGGCCAGCATTTACATGGTGGCAACAGCATCAGACTCCTCCTCCGTCACCGGTGTCTACTCTCAGTCCTCCGGCTGCTGCTTACATTAGCATGCTAACGCTAACCGCCTCGTCGTCCACGGCTAGTTTGCCTGCCTGCTTTGCTTGCTAGCCTAGCTTTCCACGGTAAGAAGTTGCTTACCCAGCCATCCACACTAGCCTCCTTCCGCTCTGATGCCACCGCTGCCCGGCTGCTTTCACTAAAATGATACGCATCGCTTAAGCGCTGGCAGCCCGCTTCACGGCCTCAGCGGTGAAACACAACTTACAATGGTTACGCCTTGCGACTATCATTCATTTTTTCTTGAAGACAGCGTATGCAGTGGGACCTGGAAGAGAGCAACATGTTACCCACCCAGCGCTAGGACCCGGCAGGGTCTTTGTTTGGGTAACATGGTTAGCTCTGTCCTCCGTTTCCACGAAAATAAACCCCGGATCTTTGGTTAAATGACTTCGTAGCTGCCAGTGTTTGCGTCAAGGTGCTTCCTTACCATCCGCCGCTGTCACGCCGGCCCAGTCGGCCCAGGCAGTCCAGCTTTGACCCACGAAATCATCGAGGCTAGGCACCCGCCGATCCAGAGCAGCCATTACTTTTACTGCGCGTTCACGCACCGCCATCATCACTGCGCGGCAAGCAACTTACGTCATACCTCGCGTTCTCGACAGGATAGGAACTTCCTGCGTGCGCGCTCTGGAGACACCCACACAGAGAGGCAGGGACTGGACCACAGACTGTCAGTTCTATCTTTTATGAACACTTTACAACAGTCACAAGTTCACTTCTGATTCTTAAAATACAAAGATTTAAAGTAATAGGAATTCATACAAGCTGATTTCATTTGTCGTTTGTTGTTATGAATAAAGAACAAACACACGCACTACTACATGAGCAGCAAAAAATAACCTTTTTTGTACACAAATATGTGTAGAAATGAAAAAAATACACCAATTCATAGCCAACGAGTTAAGACCAGTTCATGTGTGTATAAGATTTAAAATCAGATTATTCTAAGAACTGCACATTGGATAAAGAAATCAAAACACAATGAAACAGATGAACCATCTACAACGAAAAACAGAAGTAAAATATAGACAGAAACTCAGGCAAAAATAAGACCAGGGTCCATCTCAGTTAGCAGAGCTTGCCATCCCTCACAGAAAATACAGTAATACAAGTTTCTGGTGCTGTGCACATTTATGTTCCCATTAGTTCTGTGCACTCCATCATCTAGATGCTGTGACCTGCTTGATATAACCAGAGACACTGAAATCAACCAGGAGATTACAGAGTGTCAGTTAGGGTTTTTTTTTTTGGTCTTAGATTAAAACTCTATTGAGGAATTCCAAGCGTGTGTGTGTGTGTGTTGTCAGTGGCAGAGCATCTTTCCAGACATTTGTGCAACACCACTATCTTATATGCTGAGAGAATTGAGTCTGCCATAAAAATAAAAGTGGACATCAGAAGTATTAAAAAAAAACATCTAAATCTCAGTAGTCAAATATGTACTGACTTTTGTTGCATTGATTTTCTACTGTAGAGCCTCAATTTTTACCTAACATAAACTAGTCCAGAGAAGACCCAAGCATGCACAGCGAGAACATGCAAGCTCCATGCAGAAAGATCCTGGGAAGGTCGGGACACGAAACGGGGATCTTCTTGCTGCAAGGCAAAAGTGCTAACCACCAAGCCGCTGTGCAGCCCCATGGGAAATCTCATTAACTGTATCTTTTGTCTTCACAGATTAAATATGGCTCCATCAAAAGAAGAAAGAGTTGAGCTTGTACTTCTCAGTGGATGCGAAGGAAAGATAGGGTTATGGTTAGGGTTAGTAGGGTTAGGATTCGGGAAGTGATTTTTGGGGCTGGCATGAATTTTAGCCATGACCAATTCTTTAATTTTGGTTGATATATTTGGTTGTCCAGAACAGGGTTTGTCCATGACACTGCCCCTTTCTTTTCAATTTAAAATCATTTTACATTAACATCATATTGCACAGTGGTGTACTTGCTTTTTTTGCATACTTGTTCTGTTAATTATGGAAATAAAAGTAGTCAGATGAACATTAATGTGGTCATCTGTAAAGAGAGGACAAGCTGGGAAGTTGTTTTTGCTCATTCCTTGTTGGCAATGCAACCTTTGTAATTAATGCTGAGTCTCCAACAGAGGTGTGTCTCAACATGTAAAAGGGCTGAAGGAAAGATTACATATATGTGAGTATACATTCCTTGTGCCTTCCAACATTAACAAACACAAATTGTACAGTATAAGCATAGCTGCTTCCTCCTGAAGCCCTGGCTATTAGTCTAACTTCAAAAAAAATTAAGTTCAGCTTTTTATTATTACTTCCAGGAAGATGGATTAGTGGGGGGTGAAAATGGTGTTCCTCATACACCACAGTGCAACAAAGAGCAAAGAAAAAGGCATGTAATAGTTTGCAAAGTTACAATGGCATGCTGGGTAACTTCAAGCAACTAAAGAGCTCTCTAACACTGGCTAATGTTCACAATCCAGCATCAGGAGAACACTGAACAACAGCTGTGTGCAAGGCAGGGCTGACAGGGCTCTCCAAAAAGAACCCTGCTGTTCAGCTGTAGTTTGCTTAAGATCATGAAGAGAAACCAGAAGACTTTTAGTAAATGTTTTGTTAATGGTTAAGACCAAAATCATACTTTTTGGTTTGTTAAATTTAGAGAAAGGGAAACAGTCTATTGAATAGAGAGGGGTTTTTGGCTCTTTGAAGGAACCGTTCCTGTCAAAGACTGGCTCGCTGTTATGTTCATTTATTTTTTAAAAGTCAACCAAGGATAACTGGTTTTTATCAAGAAAACAATCTCTGGTAGCAGTTATAAGATACGACATGGATCAGAATGATTCAAACTCACACATCCAACCAATATATACTCTACTGAGCTTTATTTACATTTTTTACATACATTTAATTCTTATTTATTATTTTTTATATTTTTTTCTGTAATGTTAAAACTTTCTAGTGTGGTTACATTGTTTTTGTTCTTGTTTATTTATATCTATGATAAATGGTGGTGTAGTTGTTTGTTGACCCAAACTTCAAAGAGATATTTTTCTGATAGATGTAGTACATTGTGCTCTGCCTTGCATGTCTTCTCCATAAAAGTGCATCCAAATGCTGCTATGTTTCCTTTGACTCTGGCTTATTTTGTGTTTTGTTTTTTTTCCGTCTCTAATGTCTCCTCCTCCCTGATAAAGCAGTAAACGTGGCTCCTCTCCAGTCTCCAGTCAGCTGGACTCGGGCGGGGCTCACACTCCTCCTCTAAGTTAGTTGCATGTAGAGCTGTATTCACGTGAATGGAGCTGCTGTGGACAACTCAGACTTGGAGATGTCATTAGACGTTTACGTAAAGGCAGCGTGGACAGCTCAGACTCATTGAGTACACAGGTGACGTGGAGAAAGTGTGGGCAATTTGCACATACAAACGACTTGTAAACCAGTTCTCATCGTTCACTTAAAAGAGCTGTTCAGACGACTGACTCGTTCATGAACGTCACATCTCTAGTGTTGAAGCATAAAACCTTCTCAGATCTGTAACACACAGTGAGGGTAGGATCACGGTTAGGACCTGTTTTTGCTGCATCTGGACCTGAGCAGCATGATGTCATCGATGGACTAATATATTCAAAATGACACCAGCAAATTCATAAAGAAAGTGTTGGAACAGCTGTCTGTAAATGAAATGGCAGAAGAATGTGGGTCATGCAGCAACAGTGACCCTCAGCACACAGGTCGTTCTGCCAAAGGATGGTATTTAATGGTGGGAAAAATGGATGTTTTGGAATGTCCACATCAAATTACTGGTCTATTTCCAGTAGAAATGTTGTAGAAGAACCTGAAGCGAGTAATTCCTGAGAAAAAACCCACCAACATCCTAGAGTTAAGTCGCTGTGTTGTATGGAGGAATGGGCTGATGTGCTCAAAGGTTCATGTAAATGTTTAGCTGCAGTTCTGTATGAGTCACACCAGATACTGTAAACAAAGGTTCACATTCTTTTACCACTGCCAGATTTATAATATTGGATCTTTTTGTAAGCAAAAAGTTAAAGATAATATTTTTCTCTCATTTGTGTTTTTGAGATTTTGATCCACTTTTAGGGAGTGTATTAAGTGCAAACATCATGTAACTGGATGATCAGTGCTGTCATATGCCAGCAGTGTGAACAGGAGAGGGCTTAGCACTGTTGGTGCTCAGTAGGGTGGCGCTGAAGGTGTTAGGTCCATACTTTCAAGTGCTGTAAGATGACTAAACCATTTAGGTCCTGAATAACTTTCATTCTTTCTTACTGCCCATTCCTGGTTCAGCCAGCGTTCCGAAGTTTGATCACTGGGAGACTGAAGCACAGAGAAAAGCCTTTTCCAGGCAGAGATCAAAATTCACAGGCCCACACACGTGACCACACCTTCCCCTTTCTTAATCCCTCTAAGTGGTTAAGCCTCACACAGCTGAATAGAGCCATGCTGAAACACAGATGCAGTTCAGTAGAGACATGATACAACTACTCTCATGCCATGAATCATGTTTACATCAAATCCAGCAGAGGATTGTTTGTGTGCATCAGTCTGAAAGAAATGTCACAGAAATGCTTTACAATACTGAAAATATAACAGTTTGGAATACAAATCAGAGAATACTGAATTACACCTGACGATATAAAATATTCAAACAGCAGCACAGGAGCCGCATAGACTGATAATAATCATGTTGTTCCAGCATGATGTGACAAAGAGCTTCTGGTAATATCAGGAGTGTTTGACTGGCTCAGTCTTCATGTTCCTCATAAATGTTTTGGGGGTTCAGAACGGGTGAATGTGGTGAGCCTCTAGGACAGACTGCTGGTCTTCTCTCATCAAGTTGTCCTTCAGACTTTTGAGGCCAGTCCGTCAAAGCAGAGTTTGGAAAATATGTTGCTGCACCATCCCTGATTTTGTTCAGAGTTTACCTATTTGTCATTTTAGACCTAAAATTAAGCTCTTTAATATGTTTCGGCTGAATTCTGAGAATTTTTGTAATTCATCCCAAAGCCTTGTTTGGGAAGCGTTTTATGGGGTCAGCATCTCCAGAAACTGCCACAGCCATGACATTTGGTGAGACACATCTGATTCTGGCTCATCCAAATAATTGATCGATTTAAGCAGAAACCAAATACTGACCCTTGAAAATGAACCCTAACATTTCAAATATCCTGTATATATGTTTAGAAATGAATGAATGAGCTGAGTATGTTCCTTAATAAATTTATAAATATTGCCAAATGACAAAGCATACATTTCTGCCTTATTTTTTTAGTAACCAGTTGCTAAAACTGCAGAACAAATGAGATGAAGTTAAAGGAAAAGATTTTCTTCTGACATGCAATGGCAGTTCAAAGTAGGTGGTGTGAAGAGAGAACACCTGATGAAGTAAGAACTAATTTATACTTACAGTACAGTAGAGCAAGGGTTTCAAACTCATTCTAATTCAGGGGCCACATTCTGCCCAATTTGATCTCCAGTAAACCAGACCAGTAAAATTATAACATAATAACCCATAAATAACCAAAATTTCTCCTTTGTTTTAGTACAAAAAAGTGCATTATGACAATGTTTACATTTAATGAGCTATCTTTTTACAAAACATTATGAACAACCTGAAATTTATAAATGAAATTTCAACAATATTAAGCCTCAGTTTATCATTTGTGTTTCACAACTTACACATCACAGTGTCCACAAAGACACAAAACGTTTAGTCACATACTATGTTGTTCATCTGGAACTGAACAACACAGTATTTTTCAGTTGGTCAAGATCTAGAAATGATGTTAGTGTTTGATTTTGTTTAGATTTTTGTTTAGTTAATTCTTTGGTTTATTATTGATTTCATTTTCCTGTATAGTTCTGTGCATGTTGTGTGTAGTCTTATTGAGTGTATTAGCCAGGTAAATCTGGTGGGGGAGATGGGTTTGGTGTGAGGAGATAGTGGGAATGGTGTGGTCTAGAATGATTAGGTGGCAGGTGTGAGTGTGTGTAGAGAAGAGGGGTCAAGCGTGTGCTCTGCTGAAAGGAATGCTGCCACATGTTTTCCATGTATTGTTTGTTGCCTCTTCACGATCTTTTATTGTAAGTTTTGATAGGATTAATTAAAAAAACAAAAATATTTAGAGCTCTGAAGAAAAAGAACTCTGGTCTGCTGTGGCTCTTTTACCATCACACTCCATACCTCAACACCACTTGGCATTTCCATCCGGTTTGTGAGGTTCCCAACATCTGAAACCTTACACAGTAAGAGTCAGATGACTGTTTTCATAATTTGTCATATCTTTACTAAAAGCAATTCTGTGGTAGTGAAAAATCTCCCTCCTATGGAGAGATGAAAGGTCGATGTAGACCCCAGCGGTATATAACTTGTCATATTTTTTTGTTTGCAAGTTGGATATTTTCAGTCCCTTTAGTGTAGTTGTTTCCCACCTAGTTGCCACCACATACACCAAAGCTTATTTGATTCCAACCAGGTTTATGGTGTATATATGTAAAAAATTATTCGGGGTCTGTGGAGACCAAAGCCGGACTGTCTATCCATCCATTTTCTACACACTGCGTAATCCTCATCAGGGTCGTGGGGGGTGGAGTCTATCTCAGCTGACTGAGGGTGAAGGCAGGAGACACCTGGACAGGTAACAGTCTATCACAGAGACAATCACACTCACATTCACACCGACGGGCAGTTTAGCATAATCAAATAACCTCAGTATATTTTTGGACTGTGGGAGGAAGCTGAAGAACCTGGAAAAAAGCCACTCATACACAGGGAGAACATGGAAACTCCATGCAGGAAGATCCCAGGAAAGCCGGGACACGAAGCAGGGATCTTCTAGCTGCAAGGCGACAGTGCTAACCACCAACCACTGTGCAGACCCCAGCTGGACTGTGTATCTTTTATTTATGTATGTTTGTGTTATGTTGCTCTTGTGATTACTGCTTCAGTTGCATTGTGTTTCATTTCAATTCAGGAGTTCTGAGACTAATATTGTAAGCAATACACATCAGTAATCATGAACAGTAATCGTCTGAACTATGGCAAGACAGGAAAGATACACTGCAGCCCAGGCCCTTCGTCTGATGGTAGAAAGTGACTCCGAACCATCAGATTCTGAACCTTCCATGTTGAAGATGATGATGACTATATGGCTAGACCCGATGAAGCTTCAGAAACTGAAGACCACGAGTCTGATCCCAAATCAGATATGGATGATTCAGCTCAACATTCACCAGCATGCAGCTGAGAAAGCACCAGCTCTTAAACAGTGATGCTACCTCTGACCGAAAGATCAGCAAACCTGCACCATGTGTGCCAATAATGTCTGCAAGGACCATTCCACTCACAGTGTTGTGTGCGATGAATGCATAGAATTGTGCAGAGGAATTAAAGTGTCACATACATTGAGGTCAAACATTGTGTGTTTTTTAAATTTGACATTGTTTTGTGAACTGATGATTAATGTGTTTTCCGTTGGACCCATATTTCCCCCATAAAGGTCATTCTACTATCACGGGGTCCGTTTGGACACCAGTGGGAAAGAGGACAATTTTAATCAAAAGGACCACGCTATTCTACGATGAACGATTAATGTCTCCTTATTTTGTACCACCAGAGATTTAATGCGACATGTTAATTCCATTTCCTGCACCAAAAATCGCAAAAGTATGAAAATAGAGAAAATGTTGCATTACTCTCATTTCATTTTCTCTTGAATAAAAACATAAGTCACCCAAGTTTCATCGTTTCTTTCACATTTGTATCTACAGACAACACATGTTTTAGGAAAATATATACTGAGAGGACATGGACAGGTGCAGAAATGTCAAACAGGTGAAATACTACTGAGGTCCAGCTAGTGCACAGATTAACAGGTTTTACCACGTGTACTAATGAGGGTTGAACAGCAGTCAAAGCATTTCAAATAATACTTTTACCAGACACAACACTCTGTCCTCCAGTACAGGGTCAACAGTGAGCTGTGCACAGAGGAGGGAAATACAACAACACAAGTCAGTCAGTCCAAGGCCTTGATGAATCAGAGCTGCTTTAGTGGCACAAGTGGTCCTGTACAGGGTTAGAGAGGTGGTTCTAACAATGCGGATGATCAACGTACAGCTGTCAAGTAGCATTATGTTTTTTCTTGACATTTACCGCATATAACATGTCTACTGCCGTTTGACTGGAGCCACTATTCATATTTACTAAGCAAGCTGCTGTTTTTAGAAGGTTTTTAAAGCATCTCATGCATGCTACCACCAGCTGATCAGTGCAACACTGTTTGTGAAAATGTGTGCATCGTCGTACACATGTAAGAGATGAACCAAGTGGAGACCTACTGATAGATGAACACTTCATGTCACCTAACACAATTCCACATGGAACCTGCAGGAATCATTTTAATAAATGACTGGTAGTGTACATGTCACGTCCAGTTTCTGCTAAATGTCTTGATGATGAAGTTGACCTATAATCAGATCAGTTCAGGTTCGGTTTATCTTATTGTCCTCAGTATTTGTAAAACATTACACTTTTTACGTAATGACTTTAAATTCTCTCCTCTTTGTGTGTGTCGGTGTGTTTGGATTCCTTTATTGCACCGCCACACTATCTGGGCTACCAGCACGTCTACCGTCAGGCCCCCCGCGGCCCCATCATAGTAAGTATAGTTCTTCAAGCAGCCGTGAGCTTCCTGCACCATTGTTTGTTCCCACTTGGGTTCCAGTAGTTCTTCCCATCTACTTTAGTGTAAAGACAGAGTAAAGGATTCCACTTTTAGAAAATACAATTTTGTACACATATTAGAGGAGTCCTTTACTATCAAAATTGTCATTTTTCAACAAGTGCTGCTCACTGACTCGTTCACATCATCCAACCCAGAGTTCTGGTCAACCCTCATTTTGTCACATGGTCTGGTCCTTTCTGTTCTCCACTTCATGAAAGCTTTATATTGTTGAATATTATAATATTAGCTGACAGTAGATGATGATCAGTACGACTCTTGCCTTGAAAAAACATTGAAGCTGCGTTCAGCTTTACCAGGTTTTGCTGAGGCAGAGCCTCTGTTGGATAACCAGTAATGAAGAGGACTAAGTCCATAAGAATCAGGGACAGCAGAGACAGTTTGGATGGTCGTCCCTGATGGCGTGTTGAGATGATTCTGGGGAAAAGGTAAAAAGCTTCTTCAGACTGGGAGTCATCTCATCATCCAGTATTTTAGTCTGTCCACAGGCATTCATAGTGCTTCTGTAAATGTCTTCTCCCCAACACCTTCTGGACTCATGCAGCCCCAAATCATCACACTCCCACCTCCGTGCTTCACTGTGAGGACGATGCATCCACTGTGGAAACCTCAGCCAGGTTCATGGGGTTCCAGCCCAACACAGTTGTCTTGGTCTCATTTGACAGCAATGTGATCCCAGTATTAACTAGGCTGGTTTTCATAAATATTAAATCTTGCAGTTTGCAAGTTGCTATGGACAGAGCAATGTTTTCTCTTTCCTTGTTGCTGTCCATAGACGGTTAGATTTTGAAATTACCTTCATACCGTCTGAGCCGTCACAGAAACTTACCTTTCCAAAGTCTTCAGCACTTGACCATTAATTTTTCAGAGGTAACTGTGAAAGTAGCACACCATCTGCAGCATCATAGCTGTTTGGCTCTGATTAGTAATACTATGACTCTTTCTTAAATTACTTGTCCAAATCTTTGTGAAGTACTACAATCTTTTTTTCTGTCAATTCCTTTGTTATTCTTGTCCATGTGAAGTCAAGATGCAGACATACAGACACAGCTTTGTTAACATGTTTTTATAACTAGGTTGATTAGAAATCAAAGCTGTACTCAATTTAGTGTAAATGATCACAAGTTTCATTGTCATCATTTGACATTCAAGAGATTTTGCACAAAGGTGTACTCTCTGCTCCTGTACACTGTTTGCGTAGGATATGTAGGGTTTACACACCAGCTTCTTTAGTCGGGAGCTACAGCTACAGAGATACTCAGTCCTAAAGTAATTCTGTAATAATTAAGAAAGGACACAGACACCAGCAGTTGCAGCTCTCATGTTTTACAAATAATACAGATAAATCACTGTTTCTTTTTGCTCAAACAAGGCATAAAATACATAAAGTCCAATGTCAACAAACCATTACAGAAACATTCTACATACCAATGTACTCCAAGATTTATCTTTTAAAACTGACCACACTGAATTTATGTCTAATTTCAATGTGTGTGCTCAAAATATATTACTAATGACTCAAACAGACCCTCATATATTCCCTACAGAGGCAGTGGCCAACAATCTATTAATGCAGTTAGTTTGCAGCGATAATAAACAATTCCTTTGTGTGCAACACTAATAATCAATGTGTTGACAAAAAGTCATCAAGAGTGAATCTGAACAACTGCAAGAGTTCAGTATAAACAATTAATGCACGGCACTCACTGTACATGTAGAGCAGTAATCAGTCTGGAGGGTACACTTCGTCTCTTCTGTTACTTGGAACAATTTATCAAAACATCATTAAGTCTAAAGCTAAAGCCACTCAGCATTACAATCAACTGAACAGGTATTTTTTGCTGCAAAAAGAGAGAAGCTGCACACTGAAACCTTTCCACTGGGATCAACAGAAACCCACATTTAGTGATAAAATATGAAACGGACCAATTCATGAAAAAAAATACATGTGAAGTGTGTATAAATAATGTCACTGTAAGGCACCTTTTGCAAAAAGTAGTTCCCATAAAGATGAATCTTAGTGTTACTGAGTATTATTAAAGCAATAACTAAATAGTTTGGCCTGATATCAGTCCCCTCACCTGTTTGTTCATGTAAAACAGCGACTGGAGTAAATCTATAAAGAGGCTGCCCTGTTCTAGACACAGACTGAAGCATTTACAACCTGAGGCCTCTGTCAAAACCACACATTCATAGTAATAGACTGCTTGGCCATCTTAAGTGCAGAGAAGTGCAGCAGTGTGATTTTTCTTTTATATTGTGTCATCTTTTTGCAATAACAAAATCAAAGCGTGTTGAAATTGCAATGGCCACGTAGTGATGTGTGTCTGTCAGCAGATCTGTGTCAGTGATGGGGAGTCTGGTGGATATCAGTTCTTCCATAAGTAGGAGGAAAAAGAGCATTTAATATAGTAAGAGGCTGTGACTCATCCATGGCTTGTTTAGACCATCGTTAAAAAAGAGCAGGACTCTACTTAAAAGTGTGAACATTTTCTCCCACCTATTTGTTTGCTTTTGGATGTTCCTTATGACAATATTTGCTTTTACTGGATGTTAATGTTTAGTTAATGTAACCTAATCTTTTGTCAGTCTCCTTGGTTGGAGACCAGCAGTGATTCTGTTTTCTTACAACACAAGTTCATCACTAGGTGGCTCCCTGAAGGGCAGACATCAAGGGAGAACAGTTTGTTAATAAGGAAGCAAGTGCACTCCTGCTCTGAACATCACATATCCATAATTTTAGATTTAAACCCAGGATACATTCCCTATAGCTCTTGTTGTACATAGAGTGAAAGTATTTCAGTTTGTGTTCACACTTAGTGTTTTAGAGTTGATTAAATAAAGTGACAGATGTCCCTCAATGATGACCTTAAGCTAGTGACTAGTGTTAGGCTAAAGACAAATGTTAGATGCTTAAGGGGAATATTTATGACAGCTGACATCCTTTTGTTTCCATTTCTGCAGGTTAACATGAGAGGCCATTGTGGGGCATAAAGCTGTGTGGGTTTTCTCTGTGGGTAAGTGGCTATGTTTGAGGACCCTCAATGATACGGTTAGGGCCCAGGGGCAGCACCTTCCTCCGTGGAGGCCGGTGGGTTGGGATCCTTGTGGAAAGGAGTCTCCTTGTAGATAAACCAGCAGTTGCCTGCCCACAGGATCAAGTTCAAAAAGCCAAATATCTGCAGGAATAAATGAAAACAAAAAGACAGACATGTGACAGTAAGTAGAGTTCACTGTGTATTTATAAAGAACATACAGCCTGTTTCCCAGAAATGAACTGAATAAAGTCAGTGGAGTTCTACAGTTTAAAAACTTTTTAGTAAAGAACTAGGCTCTATCTTTGTCTGGGAAATGAAGCCATAGTGTTCACTTTTTGTTAATGACATGTAATTGGTGTTCATGTAAAGAAAGTTTGGAGAAAGAGATTGCTGATATTTAACCAGTTAATATATTTACATAGTTAGCATCTACCAGATTTACCGTCCTTCTCACTGCTCCCCTTTGTGCATGAGCATGAAAGTGCATGAGCACAACATGCACAAGTATTTGACAAAAAAGTAAAATAAATACTGCCCAGCCCCCCTGTATGCCTTATTAACCCCTCAGTTTTGCATTAGTTTTCCACCATTGTAACATCACTCACTTCATACCTTTATTATTGCTCTGTAATAGAAACTTACTTTAACTCATCTACACGACCAGTCAAAAGTTTGGACACACCTCATTCAATGATTTTTATTTATTTTAATTATTTTCTACATTGTTGATTAATACTGAAGGCATAAAAACTATGAATGAACATATGGAGTTATGTAGTAAATAAAGTGTTAAACAAACCAGGATATGTTTTAGATTTTAGATTCTTCAAAGTAGTCCCTTTTTCTCTGATGACAGCATGTATTTGGTGTTCATGTAAAGGGATTGTTGACAGCTTTGTACACTCTTGGTACTCACTCAGTGAGCTTCATGAGGTAGAACCAGAAATGGAGTCCTGAAGGAGTTACAGAGATGCTGAGCACTTGTTGGTCCTTTTGTCTTCACTCTGTGGTCCATCTCATCCCAGACCATTTGGATTGGGTTTAGGTCAGGTGACTGTGGAGGCCAGGGGCCTCATTTATAAAGCTTGCATACGCACAAAACAGGGCTAGAAAGTGGTGTACGCCACTTTCTACGCAAAGGTTGTGATTTATAAAAACAAACTTGGCGTGAGAATGTGCACACCAGTGCACCAACTTTGATTCTTGATGCTTGCGTACGCACAAAACAGGGCTAGAAAGTGGCGTAAATCACAACCTTTGCGTAGAAAGTGGCGTACGCTACGTTGTGATTTCTAAAAACAAACTTGGCGTGAGAATGTGCGCACCGGTGCGCCACCTTTGATGCTTGCTTAAGCACATTTTGGAGACAGAGGGAACGGCAGTGCCGGAGGGTGAAGTGGTGAGTTGAAATCAGATTGATCTCAAACCTTTATTGTCATCACGTATTAGACTTGTAGAGCCGGATAATCATAAACCCTCATTGTTGTAGATGTTCATATAGTGCGCCATTCGGCCTACGACTGTATTTGCAGAACTATGTTCATATATCAACAGGGGCGGATTGAACGTTATTTCATTCGGTCGTTTGACTGAAGGGCCGGTGCGCTGGTCTTTATTAAATAATTTTGTTTACTGGGCACCCGGCGTCTGTATAGCTCATCGGATTAAGCAGGCAACCCATGTGCAGGGGCTGGTCTCCGACGCAGTGGCCCGGGTTCGATTCCTACCCGCAGCCCTTTTATGCATGTCTCCCCCTACTCTTCTCCCCATTTCCTGTCACTCTTCACTGCAACTATCACAGTAAAAAAGGCAAAAAAAGTAAATAATTTTGTTTATTTATCCATATGCGGCCGAATGGGATGAGCGTCCAACCATTAATCAGCCCTGTACAGGCACGCAGGCCCACATGCGTCACACCACAACCATGCTCAGTGTAGAGAAAACACTGCAGGCCGGCGCTGCGTAAAATGTCATGGATCTAGCAGCTTATGTATATATAGATACATTCATGAGTTAGTTTGCATTGACCATTCATGGTAAAATGTGGGTGTGTTGTTGGGCGGGATGTGAGGTGGATCCACCTGAGCAATCTTCCAGCTGGTGTGTGATTTATAAAGAAATTGCGTGCAGCTGTGCTTACGCACAGTTTTATAAATCAGGGGCGAAGGGCATACGCCCATTTCAGATTTTCGGCGTTCGCAAACTTTTAGTATGGATCCTACGCAATGTTTTATAAATGAGGCCCCAGGTCATCTCCACCATCTCCTTCTTGGTCAGATAGTCCTTAATCAGCGTGGAGGTGTGTTTGGGGTCATTGGCCTGTTGGAGAATAAATGATGGTCCATCTAAACGTTCCTTTTTGACAAATCTTATAGTTAGGGCTGACTGGGTGACCCACAGGGGTTCGGCTTGTGTCTTCATTTGCACAGCTGACTCCCTCTTGGACGTCCCTTCGTTCTGCCCCTAGTCATGCTGTTAAAGGCCTAGGCTGCTGGGGGACTTCTCTTGATGCACTGAGCCCTTCTCTATCTACCTTTACATTTAATATGTATACCGTTATTGCATTACATTCACTCCGTTTCCCCCTGTGCTATTTCTCCGAGTGTCCCTGGTCCCAGAGCTGGATGCTTCAGATCTGCGGTTGATGTTCCACCAACTGGTCCAGTCTCCATCATGTCCACTGTGGGATGCTGCTGCTGACCTTCCTCCAGCCCTCTGCTTCCAACTCCCCTTTTCCACCAGTCAACTCTGCATCGCCTTCACTATACTTGTTATGCTAACTTACATACTGTTTGAATTTTACTGCTAGCTATATATGGAGTATGTTTAATGTCAGAGCCGTACATCATCAGAGTAAACTATGAGTCACTTTTCAATGTTAGCTTACACTTTGTGTCACATATCCTGTCATACATGTATCCAAATGTGTGTTGTGTTTTCCTTGCTTTCCCACCCCTCCCTCTTCTCCCATCCCTCCCCCTTGCCCTCCTCTGTCCTTCTCGACCCGCCCGGCCAGCAGGCAGATGGGTCCCCCCTATATAGAGCCGGGTTCTGCTCGAGGTTTTTTCTCTGTTAAAAGGGTGTTTTCCTTGCCATTGTCGCCTTTGGGCTTGCTCTGGGGGTCAGGCATATAGGTTCTGTAAAGTGTCTTGAGACAATTTGACTGTAATTGACGCTATATAAATAAAATTGAATTGAATTGAATTAAACCAAACCTGATGGGATGTCATGTGGCTGCAGGATGCTGTGGTAGCCATGCTGGTTCAGAGTTCCTTTAGTTTGGAATAAATCCCCAACAATGTCACCTGCAAAGCACCTCCACACCATCACACCTCCTCCTCCATGCTTCATGGTGGAACCAAGCATGCAGAGGCCATCACACCTCCTCCTCCATGCTTCATGGTGGAACCATGCATGTAGAGACCATCACACCTCCTCCTCCATGCTTCATGGTGGAACCATGCATGTAGAGACCATCCATCACCTTCTCTGGTCTCACAAAGGCATAACGGGTGGAACCAAAGATCTCAAATTTGGACTCATCAGACCAAAGCACAGATCTCCACTGATCTCTCTAATGTCCATTCCTGGTGTTTCTCTTCTGCTTGTTGCTTTTCCTTAGTAGTGGTTTCTTAGCAGCTATTGGACCATAAAGGCCTGATTAGTCAGTCTTCTCTAAACAGTTGATGTAGAGATGTGTCTGCTACTAGAACTCTTTGTGGCATTTATCTCGGCTCTAATCTGAGCTGCTGTTAACTTGTCATTTCTGAGGCTGGAGACTCGGATGAACTTCTCCTCAGCAGCAAAGGAGACTCTTGGTCTTCCTTTCCTGGGGTGGTCCTCACGTGAGCCAGTTTCATTGTAGCATTTGATGTTTTTGTGACTCTGAATGAGAATACATTCAAAGTTCTTGAAATTTTCTTGATCTTCTGTTCTTAAGATACTGATGGATTGTCGTTTCTCTTTGCTTAGCTGATTGATTCTTGCCATACTATGGACTACAATAGTATTCAAATAGGGGTATCCACTGTGTACTAATCCTACTTCTGCACAACACAACTGATGGTCTCAAACACATTCAGGCAAGTAATTCCACAAATTGACTCTTGACAAGGCACACCTGTTTATTCAAAACAATTCCAGGAGACTACTTCATGAAGCTGACTGAGAGAATGCCAAGATTGTGCAAAGCAGTCATCAAAGTGATAGAAGGCTACTTTAAGAGTCTAAAATATAAAACATTCTGGTTTGTTTTACACGTTTTTGTTTACTACAATATTCCATATGTGTTCTTTCATAGTTTTGATGTTTTTTTGTATTAATGTGCAGTACAACATAGAAAATATATAAAATACATTAAAATCATTGAATGAGAAGGTGTGTCCAACCTTTTGACTGGTAGTGCACATTTACACAACTGTCAATAAAAGTAGATACTATGGCATCAAAACTCTTATCATACACAGCTAACGCCATGAATGGAACTGGTTTTTATTCTGAACACCAGATGACAGCTGTGGCTCAGGTGGTAGAGCAGGTTGCCCAATAATTACAAGATGGTGGTTCGACCCCCTGTTCCTCCAAAGGTCAAAGTGTCCTTGGGCAAGACACTGAACCCAAAGTTACTCCAGTGGCATCGTACTTATGTCACCATTGGTGTGCAGATGCTTGTGGGTGTACCAATAAGGTAGAAAAGTGTTATTAAGTGCAGAACATTTACTACATGGAACTGCCTGGTGCACACCAAATACAGAAACATTCTATTATAACAGTGTAATTGGTATATAAGGTATACTGCAGGGAGACTGCAGGTTAATAAATTCTCAGTTAGAACCAATAGCTATGTTTTTTATGGCTGAACAGTTGTCTATACATTCTGCTCAAATAATCAGGTTGCATTAGTGAAACACTGATACTATGTGTAAATTCCATATTGACTGCTACGACAACACAGTCAAGAAAGCTACGAAAACCAACATCAGTTCACATTATATGTTAAATATAATATTCGACACACGTGTCTCTGTAGCTCTAATTTGCATTAAACAAAGCTACATGCAAAGTATAGAAAATCTAAGCAAGACTTACCACAGAGGCATTAAGGCGGCCCATGGAGGGAAACTCTCCTGGATGGCAAGTAACAGTGCATCGCTCCACCAGGTGGGTGGGGTCAGTGGCCCATTTGACATCAGTCAGGCCTTTGCCCCAGGCTGAGGAGGACACAAGCCACAGGAAGGCAAAGGCTGCAGTAACCACAAGGTCCTGTCAGGAGGAACAGGAAATTTGTTGACAATATTACACGATTACTACTAACCCTAACCCTATTGCCTTAATCAATCAGTATTCCGTATACTTCCACATTGAAGTACAGGCTGACAAGACAGGTTGAGCTGGACACAAATGGAAAGCACTTTGGGTTAACTTCTGTTGTTTCATGCTAAATCAGTAAGAACGATTTGCTCAACTTGAATGCAGCTGTGGTTTCAAATCTGCCTAAATGCATGAATGCAGTCATAAACCATGGGTTATAGGGTTAGGGTGACACCGACTACTAGCACTGTACAGTTAATTGTTTATACTGAACTCTTGGAGTTGTTCAGATTCACTCTTGATGACTTTTTGTCAACACATTGATTATTAGTGTTGCACACAAAGAAATGTTTTATTATCTCTGCAAACTAACTGCATTAATAGATTGTTGGCTGTAATGGTTTGTTGACATTGGACTTTATGTATTTTATGCCTTGTTTGAGCAAAAAGAAACAATGATTTATCTGTATTGTTATTTGCAAAACATGAGAGCTGCAAACGTGAATGATTACAATATCATCACCTCTCAAAAAATTACAATATTTCTAAGCTGGCAAGTGCAGTATTTCCTTTTATGAACAATCAATAACAAATAGTTCAAGACTTTATTGAAAATATAGTTACCAAAAAGAAGGAACAAAAAGTGAATACACCTGTAATCACTGGCAGACTGTTTAGAAAACCAGCCTAGTTAATACTGGGATCACATTGCTGTCAAATGAGACCAAGACAACTGTGTTGGGCTGGAACCCCATGAACCTGGCTGAGGTTTCCACAGTGGATGCATCGTCCTCACAGTGAAGCACGGAGGTGGGAGTGTGATGATTTGGGGCTGCATGAGTCCAGAAGGTGTTGGGGAGAAGACATTTACAGAAGCACTATGAATGCCTGTGGACAGACTAAAATACTGGATGATGAGATGACTCCCAGTCTGAAGAAGCTTTTTACCTTTTCCCCAGAATCATCTCAACACACCATCAGGGACGACCATCCAAACTGTCTCTGCTGTCCCTGATTCTTATGGACTTAGTCCTCTTCATTACTGGTTATCCAACAGAGGCTCTGCCTCAGCAAAACCTGGTAAAGCTGAATGCAGTTTCAATGTTTTATCAAGGCAAGAGTCGTACTGATCATCATCTACTGTCAGCTAATATTATAATATTCAACGAGGGATGGGAATTTTGACTAATTTTCCCTACCGACTAGTCTCAAATTTTATTAACGACTAGTCTATAAAGCCACATAATGACAGTGAAGAAACATTTTCATTTATATTCCGCTCCGTAAGTCTGGATGGGATCTGTAGTGACTTTGAGCATGCGCGATTCACCTGTCGTCTGGCCACGGAGTGATGTGGGTCTCCTCTAATCAGACACTGAGACTGCTGCAGGGTTACTGGACTGACAGCCTGTGCTTTGAGAGGGGGAGAAGCTCACAGCAGCACCTGCTGCTTGTTGAGGACAGTAACTGCAGAATGATCCGAGTTTTCCTGTCAGTCTCCAAAACAGCAGAAAAAGTCGCTAGATTTGTTTCTAGTCGCTTTTGACAAAAAAAAAAAAGTCGCTAGGACGCTTTGGAAAGTCGCTAGATTTAGAGAGAAAGTTGCTAAGTTGGCAACACTGGTTTCTACTTACACAGCCGACAGGCGACCTTGTTGTCATCTGCTGCATCAAAATACTGCCAAATGGTGCTGATTTTCTTACACGGGAGCGTCGCCATCTTCCCACTTTACCTTTCCAAACTTTCTTCCCCAAACTGTGTGGCCCCACCCCCTGCTACGTGTGCGTGGGAGGGGAGGGGAGGAAGAGCAGCAATTCTCTCCCTGGCTGCTCAGCTTGTTTACAAAGAAGCCGAGGCAGAGGCACGAAGAACAAGGTGCATGATGCTTAATGCAGCATTGAACCGACTAGTAAAATACTAAACATTTAATAAATGAGTAGGCGGTTAAACGATTAAACGACTAGTCACGCACATCCCTATATTCAACAATATAAAGCTTTCATGAAGTGGAGAACAGAAAGGACCAGACCATGTGACAAAATGAGGGTTGACCAGAACTCTGGGTTGGATGATGTGAACGAGTCAGTGAGCAGCACTTGTTGAAAAATGACAATTTTGATAGTAAAGGACTCCTCTAATATGTGTACAAAATTGTATTTTCTAAAAGTGGAATCCTTTACTCTGTCTTTACACTAAAGTAGATGGGAAGAACTACTGGAACCCAAGTGGGAACAAACAATGGTGCAGGAAGCTCACGGCTGCTTGAAGAACTATACTTACTATGATGGGGCTGCGGGGGGCCTGACGGTAGACGTGCTGGTAGCCCAGATAGAGGATTAGTGTGGCGGTGCAATAAAGGAATCCAAACACACCGACGCACACAAAGAACTCAGCTGAGGAGGAGAAGTCGCCCTGCAGGAATGTCGCATTGGTTTGACTGCCATTACATGTCGGTACGTCATACGGATGAGCTCCCAACCTGAAGTCATTGAGATGGAGAGAACGCACCTTCAACATTTGCTCTGATACTCTTGTTTCTATAGCTTGTGATTTGAGAGAAAACAAGTCCTCACCTGGTTTACTCGTCTATCCAAGGAATGCAAGAGGAGAGAATTTAAAGTCATTACGTAAAAAGTGTAATGTTTTACAAATACTGAGGACAATAAAATAAACCGAACCTGAACTGATCTGATTATAGGTCAACTTCATCATCAAGACATTTAGCAGAAACTGGACGTGACATGTACACTACCAGTCATTTATTAAAATGATTCCTGCAGGTTCCATGTGGAATTGTGTTAGGTGACATGAAGTGTTCATCTATCAGTAGGTCTCCACTTGGTTCATCTCTTACATGTGTACGACGATGCACACATTTTCACAAACAGTGTTGCACTGATCAGCTGGTGGTAGCATGCATGAGATGCTTTAAAGCAGTTTTAGAGGTGTGACAAGGTGCACTGTACAGCTGTAAGAGATCTCTGCTGTCTGGGAGTGCAGGTGCCATAGGACGGTGAAGTCGGCATGCAGCTGCATGAATAGCAAGCCCCATGGCATCCCAGCAGAACGCTGTTTAAGATGATCTGTGTCATTAACTATATGTGTCACTGATTTTAATATTGTGGCTAATCACTGAACGTCTTATGTTATGAACTTTAAAATGCATTCTTATTTTGCTGCTGGCATTTAAGTATTGTATCCTCAATATTTCTCTATCATTCCTGTTTCACCTGAGTTTTACATGTTACTCAAACATAACCTATGTGCCATCCACTAGTGAACAAATGCAAATGTCTTAACTGTAAATGTAACTGCTGTGAACAAAGACAAGGGCACAGAGCGACACCACACACTCAGATTACTTCTATATCCTTGTCTCTGCAAAGTTCTCTGATGCTCACAACCCTGTTGCTTCGTTCCTGCCAAATGCTGGTGGGGTTAGTTAAATGACTGACAAATTTAATGCAAGCACCACTTCTTCTACTGCCACACTGAGTAACCTGTGTCTTTTGACTTTCACTGGCAGGATATAGTAGTGATATGATGATGTTATCATGGTATCTGTGTCCAAATTCATCATTCTAAACAAAGGTATAAAAACTTAGCAAATAATAAAAAGTTCTAAATGGTTCTACATACATTTGTTAGATCGTGGCTCTAATGCAGGGGTGTCAGACTCATTTTAGTTCAGGGCCACGTTCAGCCCAGTTTGATGTCCAGTGGGTCAGACCACTAAAATCACAGCATAATAACTTATAAATGATGACAATTCTGAATTTGTCCCTTGTTTTAGTGCAAAAAAGTACATTCTGAAAATGTTCACATTTAAGGAATTATCTTTTTACAAAATATCATGAACAATGTGAAAACAAAAAAAAAAGACAGAAAAATTAGACAAAAAAGTTAGAAAGCGACCACAAAACGGACCAAACACAAAAAGCAACAAATAAAGCGAAACACAAAATGGCAAAAGTAAGACAAAAAAACACAAGCAAGACAAAAAGGAAACACAAAACGACAAAAACAAGAAGCAAAACAACAAAAGTCAGACAAAAACAAGCTTACAAAAATGAGACAAATTGACAAAAGAACAGTGAGCAATCTAGTATTTTACTTTGTGATCAAAACAGCTTGTCATGATCTAGGGATTATTTTAAATTTAGAGTTTTACAAATTTACAATATGAGTTAATGTCTTCTCTGTAATTTCTACTCTTTCCAAAGTTGTCCCGCAGTCAGATTGGACCTTCTGGAGGGCCGCATGTTTGACACCCCTGCTCTAACAGCTGAAAAATGACCTCATAATGATGCTGATTTTAATGGGACAGTCCTATTTCAAAGTGGATCAGTACAGATGTCTGTCACATCCTGTTCAGTCTGGTTGCATTGAAAACTGCAACCAAATCATTATTTAATGCATCTGCAGTCCTCTGACAGCGATAACATGAAGAGTCAGCCGGTAATGATAGCATAAAAAAGTAGCAGGTACCACTGGACCAAGTGGATGGATCAACGACCAAGTAAAGCAACCATACTCTTGACCACATGATGGCAGTAATCCACAACGATCTAACAGGGCTTTGTGTGGTAGTTGAAGTGGGAATAGCAGCACTGACAGGAACTTAGGAGCAAAGACTAGTATGAAAGCGCTATTCAACAGTACCTGAAGGGGTAGCCAAACACCGCCTTTACGTCTGTTTCCTCCTTCTCTCCTGTACATTTCACTGTGAAGTGGGTTGTCCCAGAATAACCTCCTGTGGTGGCAAAGGCACAGATGGCGAAGACCTATTGAGGAAAAGAAGATAAGACACTTTTGAAAGATACTGCATGAAAAGGGGGAATTCTACACCACATCCAATATAAAACTGAGACCATGATTCCTCTCCATCAGTGACATGCTTTATTCACCTTCTGAACTAATTTTCACCCTCCGCTATCACTCTGTTCCCTGGAACTGTCACATCCTTTTTCCACAGGAAACGCCCTCCCTTTCAAAGAGCTCAAAGCAAACACTAAAACATGAAGCTGACAAATCAAAACAGTTGAGCTCCTAACAAACTGTCTTTTTAGAACTCACATGTGGTCAAACGTCATGTCCTGATACTAAGATAAACTACTCTCTTCAAAAGTAAAGCATTTGTTTCAGCTGTGATAGTCTTGGCTCTCAGACAGGATTAAGTAAACGTATAACAAAGAAGTGTCCCATGGTGGTGTCAACATCTGGTTTGATGGATATCATATCATCTGATTCCATTTTTTACTGAAGAATTAACACTGTAGTGGTAATTTTATGGAGCCTGATAGAGGACAGGGTGGGTGATTTTCTTTTTCTCTTATCCCATAAAAAGATCAAAACCAACAGTAATGAATGTGTACTTCTCTGTATGCTAGAGCTCCGTTTTTGTCTGAAAACAATCCAATATTTTCCTGAGTCAGTGGTGGACTTGGTGATGTATAATACACCATAAACACACAATATACACTTTACAGCACAGATTTTTTTTAACCAGTTTTTCAGGTTATTGAGTTCTGTATGTACTAAAAACTGCCTGTATTTGTAAAGTGCTATAGAAATAAATGTACCTTGCCTATTAAACATGCTTAAAACATTTCCAAATTTAAATACTTTTTTTTTTTACCTTTTTCCCCCTCATAGAAACCTTCCAGTTTCCTGTGTGTCTGAGGTATGCTAGTCACAACTGCTCCAAGTATAACATAATAAAAATGTCATGATAAGACAACACTGAACTTAAAACTTCTGCAATTTCCGTAGAAAATGCATTTTCATACCACATGAGAAAGACTGTCTGCAAAACTGTTCCTCTCATGGAAAAAAAACAAGTTGATATCTGCGACTATGCTGAAAACGAGATAGCAGTAGGAAGAGTGGAAAGCAAAGAGTGAGCAGGTCATTTCCTTTAACACGAACTGACTGTGCAGAAAACTGAACGAGGCTAAAGGACAGCCAGGCTGCACCCGTTACGGCTTCATGCTCAGGTAGACATCAGCAGCAAGGTTTGAACAAGGCCTCAGCAGCCCTCTACATCTGCAGCATTAACAGATCAAATGAAAATGTTGAAAAATGTTTTAATAAGACGTGGACTGGGCTCAGACCTGAACCAGACAGGGTCCAGCATGAGCCAAACCCTCAGGTCCACTGGATACTGTGTTGAAACTGAGCAATCCACACAATACAAAACACAGGGCTGGATCGATGATCAGCCTGGCAATATTAGGACTGCCACTCACGACTACTTCTCTATGAGCTACTACGTTGACTATTAGCTCAGAAACGTTCATCATGTCTTCTTGTTGATATTTTAGTTTCTGATTCTTTTGTTCTGTTGACACTGGGTGAATAGAAAGATGTTAAACACCTTACTTGACAGTTTCGGCGAACACTCTCGCCTTCCTCAGAAGAATTACTATAATTAAGGTATTTAACATCTTGAAGAAGGGCTGGATCAGGACAAGCCATCTCCTCCAATCACGGTGCCAGGTGGACTTTCAAAAGACTCATTCAGTTTTCTGTGGCAGCTCGCAGGAGAAGCTGAGCTGCTGGTTGATGATCGATGTGTCTTGGTGTTTGTGCTCCTGGTGCACGGGGGGGATTTAAATGTTAGTGAGCAATACTTTGGCGTGTTCAGTTTTCATTGTTAGTTCAGCCAGGTGTGCTACTGCCCTGTACTTCAGTTAAATAGTTTTCTTTGTAATAGTTATCTTTTATCTCTGTCTTACAACCTGTTAAATATTCACTTGTAGCTGAAGTTTGCTTTTGGTAATGTTTTGTTCATTTATTTCAGTAGCACCCATTGTTTAATTCCCACACTTACAGCCCATCACTCTACAGTTGTGCGTTGTGTCACTTTCTTTGTTGCCATCCTGTTACCCTAGGCAGCCACGTTGTAAAGATAATAGTGATTCCATAGGGCCAATCCCCAGCAAAAACCTCTTACACCTCCTTCTATTGCCCCCTAAAAACATGTTAATAAGCTTTATCAGTAAACAGAGTACATCTGTCCAACAATGCTGTTGATGCTGACTGCTGCTCTTTCATCCTATTTATAAAGGAAAGACATTATGTACTAAAATAGAGACACTACTGGGAACAGAGCAGAGTGAGATTTCATACGGCGGCTCTCTGTCATACAGCCAAGACTGCCACACATCATGGACACGCCAAACATGGAACTCATATCTGGAAAGCAAGAAGAAATTATCGAGGCTCAGACGCTCTGCGCGACTTTTTGGGGAAATGTGTGCTTTATGGTGGGAGCTCTTCCAACACGCTGCACTGCTTAAAGTAAATATTGAATGTTGCTCAGTTTAATGTAGTATATGGTCTACAGTGACTGCAAAACAATCGATCAAAACAATCAATAACCCAAAACCCACCCAAGTGAACACACATTTGAGATGAACCAAAGAATTCTTTGTTGGATCACACAAACAAAAACACTGCTAGACAGCCTAATCCAAGTAAAATGGATTTCTGGAGTTTTAAAGTGTCTGTTCAGATATAACTAAGAAAATACATATTTATTTAACATGGGTATATTTTTCATTTTTGGATGCCATTTTGTAGGCTGGAGAAAGAGTGTTATCTCACTTACTGAACTCACTTGCTTATTGGAAGAGATACTTGAATTTAAACTCTTCCACTCAAAATCTATCTCAGAAAGTATATATTTAAGCATAGAAGTAGATATAGTGCCTTGTGAAAGTATTCGGCCCCCTTGAACTTTTCAACCTTTCGCCACATTTCAGGCTTCAAACATAAAGATATAAAATTCCAATTTTTTGTCAAGAATCAACAACAAGTGGGACACAATCGTGAAGTGGAACGAAATTTATTGGATATTTTAAACTTTTTTAACAAATAAAAACCTGAAAAGTGGGGCGTGCAATGTCATTCGGGCCCCTTGCATTAATACTTTGTAGCGCCACCTTTTGCTGCAATTACAGCTGCAAGCCGCTTGGGGTATGTCTATCAGTTTTGCACATCAAGAGACTGAAATTCTTGCCCATTCTTCCTTG
Source organism: Acanthochromis polyacanthus (assembly GCF_021347895.1). Lineage (NCBI taxonomy): Eukaryota > Metazoa > Chordata > Actinopteri > Pomacentridae > Acanthochromis > Acanthochromis polyacanthus. Next base: position 40,456,275 of record NC_067117.1, read on the forward strand.
CAAAACAGCTCGAGCTCAGTGAGGTTGGATGGAGAGCGTTTGTGAACAGCAGTCTTCAGCTCTGCCCACAGATTCTCCATTGGATTCGGGTCTGGACTTTGACTTGGCCATTCTAACACCTGGATACGTTTATTTGTGAACCATTCCATTGTAGATTTGGCTTTATGTTTTGGATCATTGTCCTGTTGGAAGATAAATCTCCGTCCCAGTCTCAGGTCTTTTGCAGACTCCAACAGGTTTTCTTCCAGAATGCTCCTGTATTTGGCTCCATTCATCTTCCCATCAATTTGAACCATCTTCCCTGTCCCTGCTGAAGAAAAGCAGGCCCAAACCATGAGGCTGCCACCACCATGTTTGACAGTGGGGATGGTGTGTTCAGGGTGATGAGCTCTGTTGCTTTTACGCCAAACATATCATTTTGCATTGTGGCCAAAAAGTTCCATTTTGGTTTCATCTGACCAGAGCACCTTCTTCCACATGTTTGGTGTGTCTCCCAGGTGGCTTGCGGCAAACTTCAAATGAGACTTTTTATGGATATCTTTGAGAAATGGCTTTCTTCTTGCCACTCTTCCATAAAGGCCAGATTTGTGCAGTGTACCACTGATTGTTGTCCTGTGGACAGACTCTCCCACCTCAGCTGTAGATCTCTGCAGTTCATCCAGAGTGATCATGGGCCTCTTGGCTGCATCTCTGATCAGTCTTCTCCTTGTTCCAGGTGAAAGTTTAGAGGGACGGCCGGGTCTTGGTAGATTTGCAGTGGTCTGATACTCCTTCCATTTCAATATGATTGCTTGCACAGCGCTCCTTGAGATGTTTAAAGCTTGGGAAATCTTTTTGTATCCAAATCCGGCTTTAAACTTCTCCACAACAGTATCTCGGACCTGCCTGGTGTGTTCCTTGGTCTTCATGATGCTCTCTGCACTTTAAACAGAACCCTGAGACTATCACAGAGCAGGTGCATTTATACGGAGACTTGATTACACACAGGTGGATTCTATTTATCATCATCAGTCATTTAGGACAACATTGGATCATTCAGAGATCCTCACTGAACTTCTGGAGTGAGTTTGCTGCATTGAAAGTAAAGGGGCCAAATAATATTGCACGCCCCACTTTTCAGTTTTTTATTTGTTAAAAAAGTTTAAAATATCCAATAAATTTCATTCCACTTCACGATTGTGTCCCACTTGTTGTTGATTCTTGACAAAAAATTAGAATTTTATATCTTTATGTTTGAAGCCTGAAATGTGGCGAAAGGTTGAAAAGTTCAAGGGGGCCGAATACTTTCACAAGGCACTGTATATCAAGTTAAAATTTCACAGATGGCATTTTAAATATCTATATAGAGAGATGTTTGAGCAGAAGGCACCCGATGATTTAAGGTGGAATAACCCGTACGTATGCACCTGTACGCCTCTAGTGAAACAGATGCTGGGTGACGGTGCAAATCTGACTGATTTTAAAGATTTTTATGAGGCAAAAGTAATGGAAAAGTACCTCTACTTGTTTTGAGGCAATCCATGTATTTCTTTAATTTATTTAGAGGCACCAAATGTTACACAGCCACAAAAAAGCTGCTCCTTTCTGATCCAGTACCCAACACACACACACATACATATCCTTCCTCCAACAAAAAGCTTTCATTTAGGCATGTGATTCCTGCTTCCGTACTTTCTCTCAAGAATAATGTCCTTTGTTCACTGACACCCACATTCACCAAGACACATTCCCAAACTATCAGGATGCTTTTCAACACCAGTTGTACACAGCGTAAAGACAGCAGCATACACAACCCAAACACATAAGGAGTGCAGTATTTAGCAAGCGTCACGCCCACTGAGGATTTTCAAGAATGGGTTTCATCTTTCAGGTGTCTCTGGATTTCCACAACATTTCTCAGATTTCATCTTAGCCCTGGTTGACCTACCCAGGCGAACCTGATAGTACCCCAAATAAACCCTCCAGACAGGGAGGAGGTTCCCTGTCCAGAGTCCAGAGTTCCACCCAGTCCCTTACAGACTGCCGCATTCCTCCCTACCTCTCCTGGTCAGGGAGCGGCAGGGTCGATAAGAGATGACGGCAGCAAGTCACAAGGCCCTGATTCAAGCAATTTAGCATTTTACTACAACCTATATTTGTACATAGAGTAGATGAATGGCGACTAGAACCTACCATCAGACTCAGCCAGACAACCGGCTCTCTGACTTCCTGTGAAAAACTGCTGTTTCTGGCTAATGTCCATGTTTACAGGCTGCAACACACACACTGGCCTCACACTCAGTAATAGCAATTCTAAACATCTTCTGAGCTTATGTAAAGAAACAGACTGCCCACCCTGGAAGAAGTCCATTTCATCCATAAGACTGAAGCAGACTAAAACCAACTGAACTTGAGAAATAGGAAATGGCAACATTTTAAACCTCTTGTATGAAAGAGAGGAGCTGAGATCCTGAACCTGAAAAGGCAAAGCCACCAAACTGACAACCATGCTTCCACATACAGTCCTGCTCATTGACAAGATGCCAGTAATTGCTAGCATTTAGAGGGAAAAATGAACCAGAATGAAACCAAAGTAGAAACTCTACTGCCATTTTAACAAGCTGAATTTTATTTGACATATCATTATGGTAAACCTGGGATCTACTGTACACGGACAACACGGGCAAAGCATTTGTGATGTCACCGTTCCGTTTTCTGGAGGGGCATTTCAAAGCTACAGAGTGGCTTTACCACTGATAGGTATTCAAACTAATTAACGCTTTAGAACAGACTACAATGCATGCAGTCTGTACTACGTATGTATCATTACTAGGTACTGATAACTGTCAAATACTGCAAGTGGGCATGAAAGAGGGATTTCCTGAAATGAGGTATCTCTGACACCCTTGAAGAGGTTTTAGCTAACGCCAAAGATGTGTTATTTGGAGATTCACTTAGTTAAGTATAGTATACATGTTAACAAATGATTAAAATGACTGGAAAATGCATTGATTTAGTCTGATTTGAGAAAACGGACTCCGTGCCTTTACTGTACATTGAACAGTCTTGTTTACTGTGGTGTGGTTGAGGAGCAGTTGGCTAGGCCAGTTTTATACTGTATACTATAAAACAGGTATCACTTAAATGTAACTTCATTCAAAGCTGTATCAGCATACAGTGACTGTGCTATGCCTGTGTTAAACAGTAGGGTGTTTGGTCTTATGTCAAATTGAAAAGTAACGGTTTAGATTTACTACATTATAAATTCAGGCACCACAGCAGGAACTCAATGCAACAAAAGTCAAGACGTAGTTCATTACCAACAATAAAACATTCTATTTCTTATGTCCGCCTTTATTTTTCACGACAGACTCATGATTGCATTGAAGACATCAGCATTGCACACAGCTGTTAGAGCGGTTCTTTGCTGTAGGGCTCAGTTGCTCTAGCTTTCTCTTCATAACACCCCAAAGGTATTCCATTGGGTTCCAATCAGGTGCATTACTTGGTCAGGTCAGTTTTCTTTTTTTTTCTTCTTTAGATACTGTTGTGTGCTTTGGCAGTGTACCTTGTCTTGTTTTGCTGAAATATTCTTCTACTCTCGGGAGTAATCTTTAGCTAGTAGCCACAGACATTCCATCTATAAATGTCATCTCCCTTTTCACACCTTTTCCACTCATGCGGCCTTACATCATCTCACTCCCGTCTCTGTGCTTCACTGTGGGGTTGTGCATTCAATCATTCAAATGTATGGAACTCCATTTAAGCCCAGCATGCTCTTCATGGTCACATCTGACTATGTAAAATACCCCCAATATTCATCAGGCTCCTCTGTGTGTTTCTTAGAAAAGTTTAATCTTTTAGTGTTGCATCGAAGAACAAGCAAAGGTTTCTTTTCTTGGACACCATCAATAGAAGCTGACCATATTCAGAGTCTTTCACATTGTCTGAGGCTTCACAAAACTCTGGAAAAATTCTGATAACTAATGATAGTCTCTGTGCAAAGTCTGAGAAAATATCACTGGCTGATTTCTGTAAAATCTTTATTATTAATGTGTTCTCAAAGATGGGATTTTTCATGATGACTTCACTTTTCTTCACCAATAATCAGATGATTTTCTGTACTGGTCCTCTATACTGAAGATGTACTGCAGATTCCAGCACAATGAGAAATAACTGTGAAATTTTCAAGCTTTTATTTTTAATAGTTCCTGAGATTTTGTCAATTTAACACAGCATCAAAATAAAAACTGTTCTGGAAGTGGGTCAGTGGGCTTTTATTTTTGCATTTGATATATTAATCAAAAATTTCCCAGATGGCAGACACCATTTTAAATATCAGTTAACAGTTAATGAATTTAGATGATTAACAGTCAGTGACCTGAGTAGACACATATTACTGAGTCAGACCGAGACACCACGTCAATTCTTTATCCAGTCACTAATGAGAACTAGACACCCGGTGAAAAATACATTACATCTTGTATTGTGTGCAAGCTCACAGTGACAGCTCACCACTGGGAAATCTAACACAACTGAGCCATCATTTATGTTATTGCTCATGGCTGTGCTCTTTCAGTAGAAGTCAGAATGTCTCACGTAAAAAAAATGGGAGAGAGCACCGTAAGAAAATAGATGATGGCCCTTTCGTTGCATCCAACAGACTGAATCCACTGAACATTTTATTGGACAATTCTAGATATGTTCTTGGTATTGATCGTCTATCTCTCTATTGTTTTATTACTCAAAATTAAAACAACAACAAAACCCTCAAATTTTCTACAGGAGAAAACAAAAACAAACAACGTATTGGTTCCCACTCACCAACTTTCAGGTTCGAGTCTACAGAGTACTCCATGTGTCTGAATGAGTTTTACTTTGGAATGATTGATTGCCATTTTATTCTTGAAGAATTTACATTCAGTTTTGACTTCAAAGAATTGGTTTTGATATTTTGCCTAAACTCTTGTTTACATGATGTCTGTTTGTGGTTGTAAGAAACTGATACTATTCATTGTAAATAACTGAAAATGTCTTTTGATCACGAAAAAGTTGATATTGCTAGTTAAACGTTTGACGCCCAACTTTACCAGTAGATCTGTTGAGTAAATAATCTTAAAAGTGGAATAATAATAATAATCATAGGCGTCAGTTTAGGGGGGGACAGTGGGGATGTGTCCCCCCCACTTTTTGTCAGGGGTCATTTTGTCTCCAACACATTCAAATTCTTCACATGTAAGCCGTTGTAAACCCAGTTATTTTCAGTAGTATAGAAAATTCCGACGCTCCTGAACGCACCATCTGCACTCGGCCGAGAGTTTCACAGACATGCAGCACACTTTCGTGAGGTTAAAAAAAACGCGCAGATGCTAAATTTGCGCCCGTGCCAAGTGGAAGCTCCGACCAGAGGCATGCAGGGGCAAAATTTCGGCCCGGGAGAATTAGTACTATAATGGTCCACAGACTCCTCTACCCGCATGTATCAAGAGCTCAACAGGATGAGCCTCCGCCTTTGATGCGGTGGTTGTGAGTTCGAGTCCAGCTTGTGGCATTTTGCCGCCGTTCTTCGACATTTTCTCAAAGTGCTGTCTTACCAATGACACGGAAGCATATGAGAAAAGCAGGCGTGCCGCACCAATGTTAAACTTTGATCTCAAGTAGAGGGCCACAAAATATCGTCCCACGGGCCGCAGTTGGCCCACGAGTTTGAGACCCATGATCTAAAGCATTATTATTATTATTATTATTATCATTATTTTATGACTGGAGCGGCCCAACAATAAAGCGGCCCACCGGGGATATCCCCGGTGTTCCCGATTACCCAGCACGCCACCCAGGGTGTGCATTTCCATCTGACAATGGCTGTGGTCTCCATCCCCCCCACTTTTAAAAACAAACTGATGCCCTTGATAACAATAATAATAATAATAATACCTTTATTTTCTATAGCACCTTTAAGAAGAACGTTCACAAAGTGCTTTGACAGGTAGAAAATAAAAAAATGACAAAAATGTACAGAATGGATACCTAATTAAAAGCTGGTTAAAAGGACGACATCACATAAGAGGGTCAAGAGAATAACTGAAGAGAAAATAAAAGAAGTAGATTAAGATCAGGAGGTTAGAAAGAGGGACTACATCCATCCATCCATTCTCTATACACCGCTTTATCCTCACTAGGGTCGCTGGAGTCTATCCCAGCTGACTCAGGTGAAGGCAGGGGACACCCTGGACAGGTCACCAGTCTGTCACAGGACTACATATACAGACACACAATCACACTCACACCTACGGACAATTTAGAGTAACCAATTAACCTCAGCATATTTTTGGACTGTGGGAGGAAGCCGGAGTACCTGGAGAAAACCCACGCATGCACAGGGAGAACATGCAAACTCCATGCAGAACAGGGTCTCTGCAGGTTTCAACAAGCCAAATTTAAGACTTTTTAAGACCTTTTTAAGACCATAATGAATACAATTTAAGACCCATTTCACATTGATACTGGCAAAAAAGTACAAAAGACTTGAAGGAAAACCGGAATTTATTCACAGCTCTTTCACACTCGAATACAAAACACTTAACCCAACAAAAAAAACAGAAATCTCTGTTGTGAACCAAGATTTGTTAAGAAGTAAGAGTCAAAAAATATTGGTAAACTCTACAGCCAACAGCCATTGTGTGTGTGCTTGTGTATGCACACAAGAACTATCTGAGTTCTTGTCCCCTGGCTGCAATCTCTTCCACAATATTCTTGAGCTCTGCTAATTTTTCCTTGTAGCGCCTCCTCAGAACATTTGATTTTGTGATGAGCTGGGCCATCTGAGTGCCCACCTTGCCCTCTGCCTCTTCTGCAAGCCTGTCTGCATTTATGGCCAGACTTTCAGAAACCTCTTGGACAGTTTTCCTTTTCTTTTTTAGCTCTTCCAGATGATCCTCTAAAGCAGTGATTGGCAACTGGCGGCCCGCGGGCCAAAACTGGCCCGTCAGGAATAATATCTGGCCCGCCAGATGATTTTGAAAATTTGATTTGGCACGGAGCAAAGCCAGTCCTCACCGCAACATGAAACTCGCGTGGTCGGCTACTGCCGGGCATTTCCGCGTTTGCGCTACTGGTCAGACACGGTTGTACCAGCCAGATTTCACTGAGCAACAGTGTGTGCAAAACATGTGTGTCTCGTCAGTCATTTTTAATACATCTGTGATCAGAATTGAGACGTGTGTCCCAAGCAGCGGTGATCAGCTGTAGAAGCTCCGCTGCTCGCGGTATCGCCCCCCCCCCTTGTTTACAGAAAAACCTCTCTCCACTGTGGCCTGTCCATGGGACAAAATGAGCAGTTTCTGGCAAAAAGACCAAAGTTCAGGATAGAGCCTTCTAAGGAAACCACTAGGGCTGGCCCGAATAGTGGTTTCTGGGCTCCAAATATTCGTCCCGTCCCATAACGTCCGACGGCGGAGACGGCCCGGGGGGGGGGCCGCGGCGGCGGCTGCTGCTTGTGGCGGAGACGGCCCGAATATTCGGATCCGTTCGTCTGGTCTCGGGTCCAAATTTTGCCTTCGTTTTGTCTTCAGTTAAACTGAAGAATTCCCAAACAGCGGAGTATTTCAGCATCTTCTCTTGTGTTTATGTAACGAAGTGAAGCGTGACCGCTGAGCGTGCACAGCAATGGCTGGTGGTGTTCGATAAATTGTGGCCGGGCAGTACAGGTAGCCTACATTTAGTTCCGGTTTATAGTTGCGTTATAGCGTCCTCAAAAATCGAAACATTTCAAAGCGAGACTGAAGTTTATGCATGTTTTACATATAAGTAACATCAATAGATTTTTAAGACCTTTCAAAATCGTATTTAAGACCTTTTACAAGATTTTAGGAGAATTTTAGACATTTTAAATTCAAATTATTGGATTTAAGACTTTTTAAGACCCCGCGGATACCCTGCAGAAAGATCCCAGGCCCACCCCGGGATTTGAACCGGGGATCTTCCTGCTGCAAGGTGAAAGTGCTAACCACTAGGCCACTGTGCAGCCCACAAATAAAATCATTTATTATTATTTAAATACAAAAATCATGTCATTTTATGGTCAATTGTTGTCAAAGAAGAAACCAACATTTAGAAAAAATATATATACATTTTTGATGAGGAAATTATTTAGTCAGTTTGACTGAGCACTACGCCACTATGCAGCCCGGAACTACGAACAGTGAAAAATCTAAAAAGGGATAAAAAGGCAGAGAGTGACAAAAGAGGAAATAAAAGATAACTTTACTTGAAGGTGAGTCGATAGAAATGGATTTTAAGAAGCGATTTAAAGAATCTACTTATTCAGTGAGCCTTATCTCCTCAGGCAGGTCATTCCAAAGCCAAGGGTTCCTGACAGAGGAGGTCCGGTCACCCCTGGATTTAAGCCTCGACTTTGGAATAATCAGGAGTGACCCACCCGAGGATCTACTGTAAGGCTGTGTGTTGGGATGCACAGGGTTAACATATCTAAAATATAGCCAGGGGACCTGGTGAACTTTAAAAGCGATCAATAATATCTTTAAATAAATTCTAAAATGGACAGGGAGCCAATGAAGAGAAGTCTGAAAAGAGAAGATGTGATATGGTCTGTTAAAACCAGTAAGAAGTCTAGCTGCTGCATATGGACCAGTTGGAGGCGGGAGACTGATTTCCCGGAATAGGTAGTAAAGCTTTTCACCAGCCTTCTAGAAGTGAAACAGCAGCAGATAACGCCTCCTGTGGTAGCTGCTCCACAAGTCCACGCCTTAAATACAAACACCACTGCATGCTGTCAAGGAGTTGTTAGCACAGCTGGGCATTAAGCAGAGTGTCAGAAGCTACAAAGAAGGGGGGCATTCCTTCACTGTTTTCTAAGATACAGTCCTTACAGATTAGTCACTCGCACTTATTTACACAGTAGTGATATTTAGAGCACGTTCTACTGAGCAGCAGCAGCAGCACAGACATCCAAGATATGTGATTCTCAGCAGCTGACATTCCTGACAACAGCCACACACAGCCCCGACTCACATTTCTGCCTTCAGTTTTCACCACATGACATAATGATCCATATTGTACCAACAACACTCGTCTTCTGGGTGCCACTCCATAACTGTCTGAAAGCATTAAGCAACTCTTAACTATTATAAACTATAATAAGAATAAGTGGGAACTCCCTGGTGGCCGTCTCAGCTTCCAGTTGGATCCACTGCTTTGTGTAATCAGGTTTTATTATGGAAAAGGCTAAGGGGCAGGGTAATTTAGGTTAACATTTCACTTAGGAAACCAGGAAGGTGGTAAAAATTAGCTCAACTGAATCAGGTCAAAGGCAAGATTTCAAAGATGCAACTGAACAAAAGTAGGAAGAAGAATGTACAACAGCTTTTAAGCCCTATATGTACCAGGACACCTTCCTAAACACTTTACTGACCCTTGCCCTGGTCTGGTACTGAAAGTTAGTGGAACGGACTGAGGAAATATCATCATCACGTGGAACAAATAAGGGGAATGCTGAGTAACTATACACAGAGACTAAACACAGGAAGATCACTGGTGGTTTGGTATCCAACTTGAAAAACATCAGGAGGACTTTCTGACTTCCCTTACCCATTCTAGGAGACGAATAAATCCAAGAGGTTCTTTCAAAGGTCCCAGGTCTAGAGAAAATCCAGTCTTCATTTTCTGAGGATAAAAAAACAGGGTGTCTACACAGACGAATAAGAATACAGAAACATACAGTAAATTTAAAAAAAAAAGCCGTTCACATCGGCAGTCAAACAACTATCGTTACCTGTTTGTCACCTTGCTGCTAACTGGCCCAACCCTCTGTTAGCCACATGCTAATGCTAATTCATGTCAGCCCGCTGTTTAGCTAACTCACCTACCTGAACAGTGTCCATCGGGACGTGTAGAAGCAAGATGGCCGTTTGTATTTCACTCCAAATGCTGTCGGTTTGGCTGTTAAGCTGGTATAAAGTTACTCCGTTTGCAGTCGAACAGCAGCATATGATCCCACGGCTGTGGAAGGCGGCGGAGCGAAAAGATTGCAGCACCGACAGGAAGCTGATCCGGTGGAGCTCACCAAAATAAAAGACGCTCTAAAAAGTGATCATCTTCCCACAACTGATGGAGAAATTATCCTATGATTGTAAAATGGATTTATTTTTAAACCATTTTTATTTAAACTACATGTTTATATATATATATATATATATATATATATATATATATATATATATATATATATATATATATATATATATATATATATATATATATATATACATACATACATACATACATACATATATGCAACTCAATAATGGACAAATGGAAACATAATAATAATAATAATAATAATAATAATAATAACTTTATTTATATAGCACCCTTAAGAACAGTGTTCACAAAGTGCTTTGACAAATAAAACATGAAACACAGACCATCAAGCAAGCTATAGGAGACAAGTCAGATCAGTCAGTGGAATTAAACAGTAAAAATGGCAATAAATTAAATTAACAATTTGCTAGATTAGCACGCAACTCAAACAAGGGAACTAGGCAGTTTGAAAATTAAAGAATACGATTGAGGATTAAAACTAAAAGTCAAAAAATTAGAGAATTAAAAAATTTGCGAGACAACATCACACCAAAGAACCAGACAGCTAAAAGTAAAATAAAATGAGACAACAATTAAGATAAACAGGAGATAATACAGAATATAATACTAAAACTAAATAAAGCTAGAAGTGAACTTCACATAAAAGAAAGTCATAAAAGATAAAAGACGATAAAAGACGGCATCACATAAAAGCAATTCTATAAAAGTGAGTTTTTAAAAGTGACTTAAAAGAAGCTACAGACTCCACACTTATCTCCTCTGGCAGGTCGTTCCAAAGTCGAGGAGCTCTGATGGAGAAAGCTCTGTCACCTTTAGTTTTGAGCCTCGACCTTGGAAGGACCAGGAGGTCTTCGCCAGAGGATCTAAGGCTGCGAGCTGGCTGATATGGGATTACAAGCTCAGAAATATAGCTGGGGGCTAGGCCCATGAGAGCTTTAAAAGTTACCAATAAAATCTTAAAATCAATTCTCAATCTGACAGGAAGCCAGTGAAGGGAGGCTAAAACTGGAGTGATGTGATGTCATCTGCTAAAACCAGTTAAAAGCCGGACTGCTGCATTCTGAACTAGCTGGAGGCGAGAAAAGGATTTTTTATTCAAACCGGGGAGGAGAGAGTTACAATAGTCCAGTCTTGAGAAAATGAAGGCATGGATTACCTTTTCGAGGTCTGGTGGGGAGAGTATATGTTTTATTTTTGAAATGGAACGCAGGTGAAAGAAACAAGACTGGATGGTTTTATTGATGTGGATGGAGAAGGTGAGACCTGAGTCAAAGATGACTCCTAAATTTCTGGCAGATGGTTTTATGTTTAAAGAGAGTGGGCCAAGACTAGACTGTATGAGGGGGGAGTTTTCTATGTTAAACAGATTTGGAATTATTCAGCTGCAGAAAATTATCAGCCATCCAACAGTTAATGTCATTGAGACAGTCCAGGACAGCAGCTAGGCCTCGGGGGTCCTCAGGTCTCAGGGGAAGGTATGATAAACAAAAACAAATATATATTATCTAAGCTCACATTAAGAGGAGAATTTCAAATTAAGCTTAAAGATAAGCTAACCCCAGCAAGGGGTTATGTAACATGTAAAAAGAAAAAACACAATCCACAAGCAAATACCTTATCATTACATCTCCACTTGCAATTCAAACAGCACATCTCCCCCAGCCTGTCAAATATATTAAATCAAATTAAGTTAAATCATAATAAGCAATGACAGGAGCCCTAAATTCATACAAGACCCTAATCTCAAATGGATTCTTGCTGTTATTTTTTCCACTGAATACACGTACTTTAATCTCTCTCTCCATTGGTAGAGAGGATGTTTGCATTATTTTACCTACTCATCAATAGTTTTAATTTGCTTGTTTGTTTGTTTGTTTGTTTTGAATAGCTTAAAGCAGGGTTTCAAACAGAAGGCCGGGGCCAAATCCAGACAACCAGAGGGACCAATCAGGTCCTCTGGATGACTTTGCTACGTGTAAAAATGAAGACTTCCTTTGAAAATATTTAAAGACATTGAACATTGTGCAATATAATGTGTCAGCAGCTTCAGTATGACTGAGTCTGATTTGGTTGAACCCTATTGTTGATGTACTGCCACAACTTTTCTGCATTTGTTATGCACGTATACATTTTCTACATTTAAGGCAGGAGGATAACACAACCTTCTTCCTAAATAATTCCCACTTGTGTGCTGTGTCAGTGTAACAGGGTTAGTATTGTTATATTTACACAAAGTTTGGTCTGCCTCCTAGTGGTTGTGCGGAACCTTTGCGCCCTGTAAACGTGTTTTTCACGTCTTACTTCTCCCCTTTTGTTATGTGTTCAAAAAGAGAGGTAAGCCAGGTTGTGCAGTTGTGATTTGTGTGTGTTAAAGTCATGTAATTCAAACTTAAAAGTTCACTCTCTGATTCTGATATGTGTATTGTCTGATTTCTGTTGGAGCCCAAGTTTGTAAGACAGATGTGTGTGCATGTTTTTCATCTACTGTAAAAGGAATAAATAGACATCACCTCCAACGAGATCTATGTGTCAGCTGAATTCACAACGCAGAGAGAAACCAGCACTTACATCAGGATTACTACACATATGTGGAAATAAATGGGGATTCAAAATCATTTCTACATCTTGACAAGTTGAAAAATAGTATATTATTCAACACCAAAGACCTGCAACTAAATGTTTTGTACCTTTGCAGACACTGTGATGTGTAAGTTGTGATACACAAATTATAAACTGAGGCTAAATATTTTTGAAATTTCACTTACTTTGCTGAATAAATTTCAGGTTGTTCATAGTGTTTTGTAAAAAGATAGTTGATTAAATGTGAACATTGTCAGAATGTATTTTTTTTTGCACTAAAACAAAAGAAAAAATTGGAGTTGCTGTATAGATTACTGAATCTATCCCTGGCTTAAAGGGACCAGTTCAGCTTCTGAAATCCATTTCTACACTTTCCCAAAGTGATTCCAGCCTGCACACTGAGACTGGAATGTTATCAGAATGGGCTGATTTTTTCATTAATTCATGTACATTACATAGATACTTCTATTAAACTTGTCTGCACTTTTGTTGATTTAATTTAGATTCATTTACGTTCTATTTTATTTTATACTTCATATTTTAAATGTTTTTGTTTTCTTATTGTCTGTCTTTTTGTTTTAGCTGTTTTACTTAATCGGTCTAAATTTTTTCATAAATATGTGTTTTTCAACTTGTCTGTCCTTTTTTGAGTTAACTAATTCAATTTATAATCTTTTTCTTATTTTCTTAAACACTCAGAGAGGGCAATATTCCACCAAGGCTGACCCATTGTATCATTTCAATGGTGAGTGTCCCCATAAGTCCTCAGTGGTGGATTTGTAGTAGGATCGCAATCGTGATCGTCAGCAGGCAGCTGACGTAGCATTCATTTGTTGTCATGGTTACAGTGATGCCATGTCACTCTTACAATGATACAGAAATCTTTAACAAGTCCATAGATCCAGACTATAAGCCACTTTACATTTTAAATCCATGTACATTTGTAATAAAAAATAAAATATGATAAAAATAGTTAAAAATAAATTCTATGTGCAAATGTTAGCAGTTGGCTAGCAAATGGGTTTCTGCCTCTGGAACTGGTTCCACATTACGACTCCTTTAGTGACATTCACTGGCCGTCTTCACAGGAAAGCCAGTTGTATAATAAAGCATCCTACCCACCCTGGAAATGACCTGTTCTCCTTCAGTCTCTCTAGAAAAAGACAACAGATAATGAAAAGAAATACCTGCACAATAAGATCAGCATCTTCTCACAGCCTGCTAAATGCATTTCTTCTGTTGTGATCCCTGTCCTCCTCACTCTTTTTCTCTTTCTCCCTCCTTCTTCCTGTCTCTCCCTCCTGTCTCTCTCTCCTGTGTGTCTCTCTCTCCTTGTCCATCTGGCTCTGTCTGTCTGCCTGTCTCCCTTGTCTCTCTCTCAGCTGCCTGCTGCTGACACTCATTGCAGTAATTATTTCACTCAGCTGACCTGCCCACTACCTCACCTGCTCACTGTATAAGCCTGGTTCATTCACTCAGTACCTATCAGACCACAGTAGCCTTTTTTTGGACGCAGATCTTTCCCCTGTGTTCCCTCCAGTTCTTTTTCTGTCCCCAGACTGCAGATCTTCTTTTGGACTCCGTTCTCCCACTGATCCCTGCTTTCCTCCAGACTGCAATAGCCCCACATGGACTCAGTTCTCACCCCTGGATTCCTGCTAGGTCTTTATTCCCCTGTTACTGGGTCTCTTGCCTACTTATTCCCTGAGCCTTATGCCCTGCATCCTGCTGGTCTGGTCCCACCTTCCTCCAAACCTGTTTTTGCCTGCCATCAGCTCCCACCAGCCCCTGCCTTTCCTGAGCCTGCTTCTCCCTTCCTTGTTTTTTGTGAGTACTTGTTCTTAGCTTAGTTTTATTAAGTCCCCTTTTGTTTTGTAGACTCCCATTTTTGAGTTAGTAGTGAACTTTTGTGGAATTTTGGATGTAGTTTTTTTTTTAACTTTTATTGAACATTTATTAGAACCATTCCTTGACAATTAGTCACACACTCACAAAAACAAAATCACTTTTGTTCTTATTACAGACAGCAGAGGGCCCACCACCACCAGGGGGCCCCCCAGAGTCCTTTATAAAAAGCAAGTGTAATTGTAAAAAAATTTAGAAAAAAAACAAAACAATGAATAACCATAACAATAATTTTGGTATAATTTTCTAATGCCAGCTAGGTTGCCAAGTATGTCAACCTTCGATGGTATCAATAAGTGGACCTAGTTACTCCTGCGGCAGAATACCTTAGCGGCTGCGCAAGTTCAGTGACAGTGTCATTGCTCAATGGCGGACAGAAGCAAACAGAAATGTTGCCGTCCAAGAAAATGTACCTCTCAGGGGCACAAAAAAGAAAGAGAAAACGGTTGGAGGAGCAGGAAAAGAAAAACAAGGATAAAGGTAGGTTGTATGACTTTTTTGTTTTGATAAATGATGTGAGCATCGCAAGTTTAGGACTCAGTCTGAGTCTTGTTTGCCACGGCGCCTTTTTCTCCTCCGGTTGGATATTTGGTAATTGCAATTACATTTTCTAACCTTTAATATATAACAGATCCCTTCACTTAACCCAAAATGATCTAAATCCTCGACTCTAAACATAACCAGAATTAAAACCCGTTAAGGTTCAGCGGCCCGCGGGTGGGCCGTTTTGATATTTACATAAGCATTTTTCGAAATAGAACGACACTGCCAACTCGATGATAGAAATATTATACACCCATGGAAAGCTTAGATTCTCACGAATCCGCCGGTATAAACCACTTTCAGATGTGATTACCACAGCGGGTAATATAAACACATTTGTCCAACAAACAACCAATATCCATCCTTCCGTTCTCTATACACGGCTTTAACGTACACAGCGCGACTCACATTTGCGGGTTCATTATTACACACAGATGAAAAGAGTAAGAGAGCAGAAAAAGCTAAAAGAAAGCAAAGATTTTAGTGTTCTAGAGAACTTGGTTTTTTATGTATTGTAATGACTATGCTGTTGATGTTCATGTTATGTAAGGGTTAAATGTTTCATGAGTATGTGAGGGGGAGCCAAGTGGGCGCATGCGCGCGTGTGTGTGTGAAGAGGGAGGAAGAGAGACGGGACGTTTGGTGTGGCTGGCTGTTAAGTTAGGAGAGTTCAGCGTGAGTTGTGGCTGTGACAACAGCTCGTTTTGTTACCTACTTGTTAAATAAAAGACCCGAAGGAGAACCGAGGACTCCAGGTGATTTTCCTGCAGTTAGGGACATTACAGCATGTTATAAAATCAAAATATTTTGAATTGTCCTTTTGGAAAAGATCTTCCATGTATAATAATATAAACATGTCATGTGCCTTTTCAAATATGAAAATATGTTTTTCTGGCATGCCAATCTGTACTTTTATACTCTGTTTTACAATCATTTGTAATAAAAAGTAAGCTAAGCAACCTTACAGGTAATTTCTGGTAAAAGATAAAGGAAACTTAAAAAAAAACAAACATCTAAATGAACTTCCAACATCAACATAGTCAGTAATGATCAAAGAACTTGATTACATTACTTGAGTAAAAGTAAATTGGGTCAAAATTTACCCCAATAAATGTAGAAGTAATTCAGTGAAGTGAAAGTAAAGAAGCATTTGCTGTAAAGTAAAAGCATAAAAACTGCTGAAATACATGCTATGAATTATAATTTTGGGGCTTAAAAATTACTACCAGTATGATTTCCTGCATGGTAACACAACTGGGTTTATTGAGAAAATTATAAACAACACTTGACATTGACTGTGGTCACAACAGGCACAAAGCACTTAAGCCTGCATTTTAATGATAATATAACATTCAATTTATCACATGTAGGCCTACTTTCTCTATCAAACAAAAACACTTTCAAGTCTATTTGTATTTATTTTTAGACATACAGTTTAAAAAAATAGTTGCATTACCTTCAGTCATGCTCATTCATCACAAATTGTTTCAAACTTTATTGTTCATTGGCTGCAGTACATTTCTTAATCCACTCGTGGCACCAATTAGTCAAACCAACACTGCGTGATACATGAATGATACAATGAGGGAAAAGTGTGACACACACGATGGGGTCTCATCTACCCATCACTACTTGACATATATTCAGATTTTGCACTGAAGTAGTTCGTGGGGGGCCCCCAAGGTAAACTTCGCTTAGGGCCCACTGAAGGCTTGGGCCGGCCCTGACAGACAGTAAGTAATACGAGAAAAGAAACAGAGAAATCGACTAACCATATTGCAATCTACATTCCAGCCTCCAAATAAGTTATTACAGAAGACCATTTTCTTAAATATATCTCTCTTTTCAGTCTTAGTATTGATGTAATGTCCTCCATACAGTTTACAGATTTTAATCTTTGAGTCCATTGTTCCAGTGTTGGGGGGGGTATGGTTTGAGCCAATTAATAGTAATGATTTTATGTGCAATCAACGCTAGCACTCTCAACATATACGCTTGTCCCAACCTTCATGTATAGCACCACACAATATGACCCGTGAAATATCCAACGTTGCATTAAAACTTATAACTTTTCTTATCTCCTTTATCACCTGTTCCCAGTAAACAGTAAGTACAGGACACTCCCAAAAAATGTGTGAGAAGTCACCAATTTGTCCACATTTTCGCCAGCAGAGGGGGCTGGTGTCATTATTGTAGGTAGCTAAAATAATAGGAGCCTTAAAAAAATGTCAAAATGAGTTTTCCCAATCTATATCCTCTATTATGTTGTTGAGTTCCAATTCCCATTTGTTTTTTGTATCCAAGGTGCAGTCATCAAGTTCACTACGTACATTTTTTTATAAGACTGATAATTTTTTTTTAATGTTTTTTTGTCTTCTACAACCTCTATCCAGAACTTTTCGAAATCTATCGGCTGAGCTTTAATTTGGTCAAATTCTTTATGTTTCACAAGATAATGACGTATTTGGAAGAATCTAAAAAGATTGTTGCTTGGAATGTTGAATACTTGTTGTATTTGGGAGAATGATTTAATGGTAGTACCTGAAAACAATTGGCCTATCATTTTTAGTCCTCTGTCTGCCCATTTACAAAAGCCTGCATCCTGTTTTGCAGGTAAAAAATCTGTTATACTTGTTATTATTAAGGTTCTGGACAAAGTTAGTGGTAGTTTAAGTTGTTTCCTAAATTTCTCCCAAACATCTAGAGTAAATGTGATCCATTCATTCTGTATTTTAAGTTTCTTCCATTGTTTTCTATCCATAAATAAGAGAGCTGATATTAGTCTATCTAAGACTGTGCCCTGCTCTAACTGAAACCATTTTGTATCAATGTCCATTTTACACCATGTGTTTTGTATGTAGTTTGCTGTAGTTTCTCCCTCAGTTCAGTCTCCCTTTCCCTGTACTGGTTTCAGTTCTTGTATCAGTTTGTATAAAGCCTTTTCCCAAATTCACCTGTCTGTTGGTTTCTGTCTGCACCTGGGTTCTCTGACTCCCCCTGCAACATCTTCTGCCCCAGAACAAAAGAAAAACTTGAGAACACTGGTGGTTGTTGATGTGTTACACGCCCACCAGGCACTACTTGCATATACTACCTCGTGCATAATGGATTACTCTGCCAAGGAACGTTGGTATGTTTGTCTGTTAGCAACATTAGTCAAACGAACCAACTGATCTGGTTGAAATTTTCACGGAAGGTCAGAAAAGATGCAAGGACAAAGTGATTAGATTTTGGCAGTGATGCAGCTCATGGGTTTGTTAAAGACTTCTGTATCATTGCCAGATAGTGGCATGGTGTCACTGTAACCATGACAAGTGAACACTACATGATCACATGATTGTGATCCTACTACGAATCCACCACTGAGGACTTATCAGGATTTATCCATATGAAATGGCACAAGGAACAACTGATTAAATTGTGGGGGTGTTTCTGAGTCCCATCAGCTCCTGCCGCTCGCTACATTTAGGTCACGCGATTCGGTATCCGTACATAACGTACACATGCAGAACACACACCTGCCCTCAGTGCAAGGTCATTTTTACCTCTGCCAAGGAGGTTATGTGACACCCAGCATTTGTGTGTCCGTCTGTTAGCAAGATAACTCAAAAATGCCTGGGCAGATTCAGATGAAATTTTGAGGGGATGTACACTATGGTAAGAGGAAGAGCTGATTTAATTTGGTGGCAATCCGGAAAGGATCCTGGATTCTGTTTTTTTAGTATGTTTTTTTAGTATGTGGTCCAAAATATGACAAAAACATCATAGGTTAATATGTCGTCCAACAAATTGGAGCAAGGTGTCCAGATAGCTCAACTGGTTAAGAAGGTGATTCATAAACAGAACTGTGTCAGAGACGCAGTTTTGATTCTAGCTCTTGATCCTTTACTGCATGGGTTTCCTGTTTTCCTCTCTATCCTTGGCGGAGGTCTGCACACTCTGAGTGCTTTTCTAGTTTATTAAAGATTTCAGCTGTATGAAATGATACAACTAAGCAGCCTTGGACTGCTGGGCTCTGAGTGCTTTCCCTCTATTATATACAATACAATCGTGTTCTTACACAAAACAATTTTATGTTTTCTTTTATTTTTTGTTGGGATTTGTTTGCATTGACTATATGCTGTTTTGACCATATGTTGCTAACCCAAAGAGCTGCTAAACTGGCTTTTATTGTTTTTTTTAAAAAAAAACTATGTCAAAGATCCATTCAAATCAAATCAAAGCCTTTATTGTCATTGTATGACAGTGCTCACAGTGGAATAGGGAGTGCTGCTCCAACTGGTGCATTACAAAAACAATTTAAAGAATAACACAAAAGCAAGAATGTATCAACTAACTATTATAATAAAAATAAGGTTAGTAGAAGTGTAGTGGAATATATACACAGTCATTACAGTGGGTAAAGAGGTTTTGTACGAATTACATGATTTATTGCATGAATTAAGCTGTTTGCATAGTTTTTGTGATTGTGTTCAGAGCACTGATGGCTCCGGGGAAAAAGCTTTCTCTGACTCTGTTCAGGTT
The DNA here is from genome assembly GCF_021347895.1 of Acanthochromis polyacanthus. Classification (NCBI taxonomy): domain Eukaryota; kingdom Metazoa; phylum Chordata; class Actinopteri; family Pomacentridae; genus Acanthochromis; species Acanthochromis polyacanthus. The sequence goes on from NC_067117.1 coordinate 40,475,925, forward strand.
TTGCGAGACCTGCAGCTTCAGAGGGCAACAGGTTGAACAGAAGCTGAGATGAGTTTCTGATAATGTTTGTGGCTCTGCTGAGGTAGAGAGAGATGGAAATGTCCTCAAGGGAGAGCAGAGAGCAGCCGCTGATCTTCTAGGTGTGTTTGTCACTCTGTGCAGAGCTCTCCTGTCTGCTCCTGTACACCCAGCGTACCAACCTGTGATTCTCCACGGTGGCTCTGTAGAAGAACTCCAGTAGCTTCTCCAGGTTGTTTCTCCTGAGCTCTATCAGGAAGTGGAGTCACATCTGGGCCCTTTTCACCACTGCTGTGGTGTTAGCAGTCCAGGTAAAGTTGTTGGTGATGCTGACCCCCAGAAATCTGAAGGACTGGAGCCTTCAATACAGTCCCCATTGATGGTCAGTGGAGAAGGGTCTGAGCTGTGTTTGGGCAAGTCCAAGATGAGTTCTTTTGTTTTTGTGGTGTTCAGTATGAGGTTGTTCACTGAAGACCGCACTGACAGCTTTGGCCTTCATCCTGCAGGCAGACTCATCTCCGCCTGAGAGGAGACCGCCTATGGTGGTATCATCTGCAAACGTGTTGACGTTGGAGAGATGGGTTGGTCAGATACGATAAGATAATCCTTTATTGCTCCTCATGCCAGGGGAAAGTTACATCGTTAGAGCAGCAATAAACATGTATAATAATAAATCATCTTCAAATCATTTTCATTCTCTGTCTGCCTTGTCCTCTCTTCACGTTCATTTTTCCAGTTGTGCCGATATATTCTTATGATGTGTAAAAAAAACATGTTGCTTGCCATTTCCTAATTTTGTTCAGTAGCATATAATTTGTGTTTAGTGCTTTTAAAACATCTTCATTGATTATTCTGACAGTATCAGACATATGTAGCTGTAAAACCACATCTGTGCTGCAGTGATTCTGTTTGACATTTTATTATGTTCCCAGATTCACATCCGTACATCAGAACTGGTAGAATGTCACAGCTCAGAGTCCCCATATGGATGCTAATTGCTATGTTATTGTTTGTATATTTTTTAATTTTTGTAAATGCTGTTCTTGCCATGGCGCTGCACAGTGGTGTAGTGCGTAGCACTTCGCCTTGCAGCAAGAAGATCCCCGGCTCGAATCCCGGGGTGGGTCTGGGATCTTTCTGCATGGAGTTTGCATGTTCTCCCTGTGCATGCATGGGTTTTCTCCGGGTACTCCGGCTTCCTCCCACAGTCCAAAAATATGCTGAGGTTTATTGATAACTCTAAGTTGCCCGTAGGTGTGAATGTGAGTGTGATTGTGTGTCTGTATATGTAGCCCTGTGACAGACTGGTGACCTGTCCAGGGTGTCCCCTGCCTTCACCCGAGTCAGCTGGGATAGGCTCCAGTGACCCTAGTGCGGATAAAGCGGTGTACAGAGAATGGATGGATGTTCTTGCCATTGCTGCTCTGCATCTGATGTCTGTTTCAGTCATCCCATCTGATCTCATCCATGAACCGATATATTTGGAATGATGAACCTGCTTCAGTATTTCTTGGTCTAAATCTATGTTACAGGCTGGGATGACATTTTTCTTTGAAATTACCATTACTTCTGTTTTCTTTTTTGTATAAATACAGGCCAAGTGTTTGGCTCTCTGTATTAATTATAGATACTATGGTTTGCAAGTCTTCTTCACTGTTCGCCATCAGCACTGTGTCATTTGCATTTCGTGTCTATCTTATCTGAATGAATTGTTTAAAGTACTCTTACTCAGTAACTGGAGAAGCTCTGTGCCGTCTGCTTTGGTTGAGATGTCATGTTTTGTGTTTCACTCATCATCTCTTTGTTGGTCCTGACAGTACTGAGGAGGGCTTCGTCTGGTTCTTGAGGAAGCTGACGAGCAGTTATGGTACTGGGTCTATGGCTTTTGCTGTGCTGCTTCTTCTGATGATCCTTTTTAGTCTGGGAGCCCAGATATCTGACCATGCACCCCCACAACAAAATGCCACTTGATTTTTTTAATCTTTATGATGTCCTAAATGAGACTGTGAGTGGTAACAGCAAAAAATAACTCATTCCCAGTGTACTTTTTAACGCTGTTTTTACGTTACCCAGAAATGCAGTGTTTTACATCATTTTTCAATTCCTTTTTACCAAAAATTGACATGGCTATTGTATCCATTTCACTCATGACAATCAAAACATGTTATACTTCATATAAAAGCTTGGAATTTACAAATATAATCATATCGTTCTTGTATTTTCATTACAATAGAAATGACATATGACACAATGACAGCATGTCTCAGAGTTGACTTATTCACAGAAATCTTTAATATTAGCAAATCAAATTGTATTATATACATATTTCTGTCAATTTTTTCATTGATACATAGTATATTCCTGATGTATGAATGTATTCTATATTGCATATCTAAATTATAATATTATGCACTGCAATGTTTGGTTGCTTACAAGTCTTGACTTCATGTATTGTTTTTGGATTCATTTTTGATCACTTTTCATTCGCTTGTTGTTCTTGATACTTTAATGTTCTGGCTTAGTTAAAGAAAAAACTATGCTCAAAGGGCTGTTACAATCTAAAATGATCTGATAAAGAAAACAGTTTGTGCACTAAACATCTTCTTGTGATTTAAAAACAGATCATTTGTTATTTGGGAAAATTCTTGTATTGCAAAATACTAGCAGTAGCTGCCAAATAAACGTAACAAAGCAAACTGTAAGAGCAGGGCAGCATGAAAGGGAAGTATACTGACAGTCAATAGAAAGTTTGAGGTAGAAATGTACGCAGAATTCTACTTGTAGGGGGGTTGTAATTATTCATTGTGGATTTACTGATGATCTAGTGCCCTGGTAGTTGAGATAATGATGAGTTGTCATTTTGTCATGATTCATTGGACATGGGTTGGTCACTTTGCAAAAGTGAGCCAAATACACACCAAGCAATACTCAGTGAGTATCTGCACAATGTGAGAATGGGTTTTGAAGGTCTATATAAAGGCCCAAAAAAGGCCACCATTGTTAGTCCAGTGAACAGCATCATGCCGCGTCTATCACATGAACAACGTCTCCGGGCACTGGGTATGGTGGAGGCCGCTTTGAGCTACAGTGATGTAGCCAGGCGTATGGGCTATTCCCAACCCACAATCAGAAGCCTGGTCCAAAGCATGCGCAGACGGATTGCTGCCTGCATCGAAGCAAATGGAGGCCATACTCGGTATTGACTGTTGTGACTTTGTGTTTGGCAGGGGCCGTTTTCTTTTGTGAAATTCTTTATTTTGAAATCATTCTTGAAACTTTAGATTTTTGTTTCTGTATGCCAATATGCTAAACAAATGATTCATATGAAGAAAATGCAGTTTTGGGCTTCAAAATAAAAATTATGTTGAAAAATATGGTCTCAAAGTTTTTAATGACTGTCAGTGTACAATATCTAAAAAAAAAAAAGTGCGGTACTCGATTACACTGGGTACGGAAAGTATTCAGACCCCTTGAAATTTTTCACTCTCTGTGTCATTGCATTCATTTGCCAAAATCAAAAAAGTTCATTTTATTTCTCATTAATGTACACTCAGCACCCCATCTTGACAGAAAAAAAAAACAGAAATGTAGAAATTTTTGCAAATGTATTAAAACAGAAAAAGTGAAATATCACATGGTCAGAAGTATTCAGACCCTGTGCTCAGTATTGAGTAGAAGCAGCCTTTTCAGCTAGTACAGCCATGAGTCTTCTTGGGAATGACACAACAAGTTTTTCACACCTGGATGTGGGGATCCTCTGCCATTCTTCCTTGCAGATCCTCTCCAGTTCTGTCAGGTTGGATGGTGAACGTTGGTAGACAGACATTTTGAGGTCTCTCCAGAGATGCTCAATTGGGTTTAGGTCAGGGCTCTGGCTGGGCCAGTCAAGAACGGTCACAGAGTTGTTCTGAAGCCACTCCTTTGTTATTTTAGCTGTGTGCTTAGGGTCATTGTCCTGTTGAAAGGTGAACCTTGGGCCCAGTCTGAGGTCCTGAGCACTCTGGAAGAGGTTTTCCTCCAGGATATCTCTGTACTTGGCCACATTCATCCTTCCTTCAATTGCAACCAGTCGTCCTGTCCCTGCAGCTGAAAAACACCCCCACAACATGATGCTCCACCACCATGTTTCACTGCAGGGATTGTATTGGGCAGGTGATGAGCAGTGTCTGGTTTTCTCCACACATACCGCTTAGAATTAACACCAAAAAGTTCAATCTTGGTCTCATCAGACCAGAGAATCTTATTTCTCATAGTCTGGGAGTCCTTCATGTGTTTTTTGGCAAACTCTATGTGGGCTTTCATGTGTCTTGCACTGAGGAGAGGTTTCCGTTGGGCCACTCTGCCAGAAAGCCCCGACTGGTGGAGGGCTGCAGTGATAGTTGACTTTGTGGAACTTTCTCCTATCTCCCGACTGCATCTCTGGAGCTCAGCCACAGTGATCTTTGGGTTCTTCTGAGGGTGTTTTGAAAGAATTCCTGAGTTCCAGAAATTCATTGTTTCTGTACTTTGGGTTGCCCTCAGGATGTACTTGGTGGCAAATGTTCTACCTGGATTCATCAGGAGTCTTGTTGCCAGATGCCTGTCTACCTGGATAGTGAGGAACAACAGGACAAGCTTTTTGGGTTCCTAAAGAATGTACTGCACAGAACACCAACACAGCTGAGCTTCACAGATGAAGTGCAGTTCATTTGTGGTGTTCTCTTTCCAGAGGTAGGCTTTGCCATGTAATACAGTTCTACATGTTTCTGCTCCTGCGCTTTTATGGGCTCAATAAATATCCAACCTTTTATGGCGTCACTTGTGTATTTTCCTGTCTAACATGGCTTGCTCTGCTGTAAAATGGTATATGTCAATTATATTGCTTAAAAATGAATCGTTTTCTTTTGGTAGGCCATCATATGTGGGCTGTCTATGCAGGACAATCTGTCCCTGCAGGAGGCTGAGCAGGTCTTTTTCAGTGGTCGTGCTTACTATCAAAGGTAAGAGTAAAGGATGTTTCTTTTAATTTATACAATGCACTAAAATGTTTTTGTTTTTTAACTGTTTCGTTAAAGTGTACCAATGTCTGTGAATGTATCCTCTTTAAGTGTTACCAGTATTTCTGTCAAGCCTGCAGTGATAATGTTGTCTGACTACTATTTCAGTGAAGTGGAGGAATTCTCTGGAAGGATCAAAAGACCTGAAGAAAGAAGGCAGACTGTTCAGTTGGTACGTGCTGCTCATTTCAAAGGAGGTATATTGGCTTGAAATGTTAAAAATAAAATATATTTTATTAAATAAGTGAAATATGTACAGTTTATCAGATAAATCAGTGCTATATCTACTTATGCTTATTAATGTCTGCCTGTGTGTCTCTGTCAGGAGGAAGTGAGATCAGACGTTTTGCAGCGGGAGTCATAGACTTCACTTACTTTTGTGTGTGTGTGTGTGTGTGTGTGTGTAGCTTTTATTTTTATGTCATATTATCGTGTAAAATAAATGTATCTGCCTTAAGAGTTGCCCTTGCGTTTTGCCTCTTTCCTGTTAGATCTACACTCCGCAAAGGCCATTACAGATGATTCCATTATTATAATGTTTATCTTAATAAAAAGAATATTTTGATAACTTGTGACATTGTAATAAGTACTACTCGTGTGAATTAAACATTTAAAATCATAGGTAGAACATGAAGTAGTACTTTGTATGGAATACTTGGTGTGGTCCAGAAAGAGCAGCCTCTGGCTCTGTAGAAAAAAATACAGGGGTTAAAATGAACGGGGAATTTTCCTTGAACAGGTGGCTTGCAAATGACGTCACATCCGCCTCATTACCTATGCATATCAGTGTTTCCCCTGGGTTGAAATGGCTGTGAGGTGGTGGGGTCCATAGATATATACAAACACGAGATGTCGTCGTCACTTGGCGGCCATCTTAGGACAGGGGACTGCTCTGGCGCACTGTACTGTGGTCAATGGTAAGGTGGATGATTTCCTCACTTTAACACTCATAACTCGCTCAATTCTTGATTGATTTACAAACGGTTTAGTTTATTACAAGCCTTATTAATGTGGCTATGATTCAGGCTCAATTCCGAAATCGCAGCTTTTCGTTTTGAAAAATGCGGCATAGTTGTGTGTCTTTTCTGCCTGGCTACTCACATTGAAGATGGTGTTACTCACAATCTGATTTTCAATTATTAGGTTTTCCTGAGACCAACGTTTTTTGAGAACCGAATCTTTAGGTGAAATTACATTCTTTGTGGTTGTGGTTGTATTTATTTGCTTGTTAAGAGACTTTGATTGAGACCTTAGACTTATTGTTTGTATACATCTATGCCTGGATTAGTTAGCCTGCAGCCGAAATGCATTGTGGGTAATGTAGGCACCAGGTTCATGAAAAGAAAAGACAACATCTCTGTTTGTTGTGTATTGATTTTGGTTGAGCTTTGTTTTTATCTGTGCATTAGAAAGCTGATAATAATAAAGAAGTGCAATGCTAAATAATAAAATTACATTTACATCCATTTATGCTGAAAAAAGCTGATATCTGTGTTCATTATTATATGAATTCAATGGTTTTAATTATTCTTATGTAAGAGTAAAACAAGTACATCTCTGACGTTTATAACAAACCAAGCTGTTCTCAAATCGGTTGAAAATTGAGCAATCTACAGTGATTTTAAAATCCATGCTCCATTGACTTTAATGTTATGAGTGATCGAGCAGCCCTGTCCCAAGATGGCCGCCATGTGGCGACGTCGCTCCCCATAGGCTGACAGCGCTCATGAGCCATCTAGTGTTTGTATATGTCTATGGTGGGGTCACTTTCAGCTGAAAGTTGTTGACCGAGGGGGGGGATTATACATACTATCGGCCGTCTCCGCCGCAGCCGCGCACCCCCTAGCGGACGGTCTCGTCGGACCGGCGGGTTTTTTTTTTTTTTTTTTTTTTTTTGCCGCGGACCAGTGAGGCGGCAATGTCGGCAGAATTTTAATGGGGCGCTGGCCTATAGGCTGAATCCCAAACCGCCCCCTACACACTCCCCCTCCACTACCGAGTGTCACTCCAAAAGAAGTCACACTCGCAGCCGTGGAGGGCACCTATTATTGAAGGGGGAGGGTATAAATACGATCGTCAGGAATGGGACGCCCTGTCGCCTCACCGGAAAACGGAATACGTCATCGCCATGGTAACAGAAAGACGCCTACTGTCATGGCTGTAGCGCTGTGGCACAGGTTGCAACGAACAAGGATCGCTGCTGCTTCCAGAAGACGAAAGCATCCCACTTTTTTTCACTCATATTTTTTCCAATCCTATTATCTGGCATTTCAAATCCAATAAATGAATGAATAAATGAATTCTGTCAGTTGTGTTCAAATTTTAAGGTGTCAGGGGGTGCACAATTAAATCAAACGTCAGCAGAGAAGAAGATTTGTTTCTTTTGATTTATCTTTTTACATCACTCTTTTTGTGATGTTCTGTCAGTGTGAAAAAGGCGTGGGAGAAATAATGGACGCATGTGGAACTCAAATCAATATGTTGCTTCCTCCTCCATTTCGACGTTGCACTTCCTGAAAAAGTTGTCCAGAGTGAGCATCGATGCAGACTCGCTATTTAAGGGCTGAACAGTCCACTCTCCCTCCGCACTACGCGGTTTGGGACGGCCCTTAATATGGAGGACCCTCCGCGGGAACGCGCAAACGGAGGGATAGTGTGTAGGGATAGTGTGTAGGGGGCGGTTTGGGATTCAGCCACACTGTCACACTCCTCCTGTGCCAGCCCCTGATCCAGCTAATTGAGCTCAGCTGAGGAGAAGCTCAGCCAAGGGAACCCAACTGAGCTCCATGCTCAATCACTGCAGTATTTAAGCTGGCTTCTCTGCACAACACGCTGCCGGTTCATTGACTCAGCCACGCTCCTCCGTCCAAACCTGAACACACTCCATTGGAATCCTGCACTCCATTCATCGTCCCCCGCACGTCGTTTCCTGGACTCTGCTACTCCTTGGATTACTGTGCCTGTTTCCCTGCCTGCCTCTCACCCCCTCCTGCAACTCAGTCTGCTCTGCCCCTCCTTTCCGCCCGTCAGACACTGGACACTTTGGACTGCTGTGAGTTCTCTTCCCCGCTATTTAGTTCAGTTCTTTTGGTTTAGTTCTTCTCGGCCTACTGGTCCGCCCTTTGTTAGTTAGTTTACTTTTCCTCTCCATTGTTTCCCTCCGGCTTCCCTCACTCAGTGTTTCTGTTCAGTTATCTTCTGGTTTTCTTTAATTAAATCATATTTTACTTGTTGACTGCAGCGAGCGTGGCTAACGTTCACTCATCGGTCAAAAATGCCTTTTGCGTGTGTTGTTTTAGGTTGTTCTAATCGATCGTGAAATTGATAAAGGATACTTCGGGGTACCTCGTGAAGAGATTAAAAAAGGGCCTCGCACTAAGGATTTTACGAAAAGACGCAGAGAAAAATGGCTCGCTAACATTTCCTTAAGTTCGAAGGGAGCGGAATCAAAGAATGCCAGAATCTGTGGCGATCACTTCGTTAAAGCTCGTGTCCAGAGTTTCCGTTTGTTTTCAATTTATGTATCGTTTAACAAAGCTCAAATGTGTTAGTCTAGTTCGATACTATAATATAAAGTTAGTATGACGCGATATGAAAATTTATTCCTGAGCTCCGCCTTCCTCTCATAGACCCCCATGTTATTCCAAAAAGCGCCGGTCGCTGCCGACCAATCAAGTTCGAGCTTCAGCTTTGTCATGCTGTCAATCAACGGTTACGCGCACAGCAAGCAAGCCCATGCAGAGGTGGGCGAGCTACGCACTACGCAACCGCGCGCACATTTGTTTTGCTTGTGGAGGAGAGAGCATCAGGGCTCAGAAACTTCCAGAAAAGTTACCAATCCCACGGCTTGTCAGCAAGGTTATTATCGTTAACGAAAACTAACGATAAAACGAAAACTAAAATTAAAAACATTTTTGTTAACGAAACTAAATAAAAACTAAAAAGCAAACAAAAAAACGATAACTAAAACTGTATTTTGAGTTTACAAAACTAACTAAAACGAACTGAAATTATAGACAAAATGCCCTTCGTTTTCGTTTTTCTGAATATGTTTGTGCATAAGCCTTTCGGGTTTAAAAATGAGTTTAATTCATTTCCCCGTCTAGTTTTACGACAGTCGGCAGTCACATCGTACGGCACCATGTGCGCCGCCAGACGTAAACAGTTTACATGCAGTGATCTGTCTGCAATGGTCTGCACCTGCACGCTAGAATGGCTATGGCTACACAGGCGAAAGTTGGGAGAAAGTGACACAGTCTGATATGGGATGCATTCCAATATGACAGCGAGAAAGACAGAAGCAAATGCTTAATAGTTGAGAAGGGCGACAAAATATGCGGAGCCCTTCTCAAGGTAAAAAACCCAACTAACCTGAAAGACCACCTGAAAAGCGTCCATAAAGAGGCATACAGCGAGTACCTTGAAAGGACAGCCGCTCTGAGCACCGTAGAAGAACAAACAAGTGCCACTACCTCGCGAGTTAGCACGAGGACGAACAGAACCGTAATGGATTGCTTTAATCGGCCACAGAGTAACTGTTGGCTCGTGAACTCACAGGAACATCACAAGCGTGAGGACGTATTGGTGAACATGTTTATAGACACGGGGATGTCTACACGGCTGTGTGACTCGCCTGCCTTCAAAAGGTTCACCGTTTCACTTGAGCCAAAATTCAAAACACCTGGAGCTGCAAGAATTAATAACCTCATTGGTGCCAAGATGGAAAAGGCAAAACAGAAATTAAAAGAGATAATTGCAGAGGCAAGGAAGTTGACCCTCTGTGTAGATGGTTGGAGCAAACGAGGCTTAACAGCCGCTTTCATGGGCATCTCAGCTTGTTTTTATCATCCACCTGGACGCCAGGTTTACCATGCTCTGCTTAACTTACACCGAATGGAGCACCCACACACTGGAGAGTCCATTGCTCGCTGCATTGACGAGACATTAGATGCATGGGGAATATGAGAAGACAAGGTGCTGCTCATTGTGACGGATAATGGTTCCAACATCGTTAAAGCTGTGCGGCTGCTTGGGGAGAGACGTCGAGAACAATCACAGGAGTCCACAGACGGTTCACAGGCTCAGCCAGGTGGAGAAGATGGGCTGGATGTATTGTTGATCGAATCAGAGGCTGAGCTGGAGGTGTCAGACGAGGAGGACGAGGAGGAGAGTGAAACAGGAGACCTTGGTGAGTGTGATATGTGATGAACACATAATTTGATGATTATAAATGATCTTATTGTTTGTCTTGCTCTGTTCTCTTTCTTTGCTTTGCTAAGAGCTTGACCTGCCAGATGATGCAGAGAACAACAAGTTCCAGAGAATGCCTTGCCTGGCACACACCCTGCAGCTCACACTGAAGGATGGCATGAAGCATCCAAATGCTGAATCCCTCATAAGTAGAGCAAGGACGCTGGTCAATGCTGTCAGGAAATCATCAAAAGCGAATGAAGCAATGGTCAAAATATGTGGCAAAACTCTGATCAGAGACTGCAGCACACGCTGGAACAGCACCTTTGACATGCTGAGGAGACTGCTGGAGGTCAGAGTTGAACTCAATCAAGTGCTTGAGGACTTAGAGATGGACACACTTCTTACAAGTGACTGGGCAAGAATGGAGAACCTGGTGAAGCTGCTTGAGCCGTTTGCCATTCACACAGACCAGCTGCAGAGTGACAGCCAGTCACTGTCACATGTAGTGCCATGCCTACTAAATCTTGAGGCACACCTGCTGACCACTACATATTGCAAGCAACTAGCTCAAGTACTTAGCCCCCAGTCCAGTGAGTCCACACACTTTGATGCGACACCGGCAGCAGCCTGCCTGTTGGACCCAAGTGTTTCAGTAGTTCTTCAAACACCGGAGATGGAGCCTCTGAGGAGGGCAGCAGAGTCTTTGGTGCAGAACCTGGCAGCTCAGTATAACAAAGCTGCGGCTTCTCAGGATGATGCCATTGCCACGCAAGCTGCAGCACACTCGGCTCATACTGTCCTTCAGAAATACCGCTTCCTTGCATCCCGTATGGAGGTCAGTGTATCTGATGGGAGTGGAACCAACAGCCTGTTGACTGAAATGACAAAGTATGCTGAAGACGTCAAACGGGGAGTGACTGAGACACCATTGCAGTTCTGGAGCTCAAGAGAAGAAACTGTCTATCCAAAACTTGCGCCTGTGGCACTGGATCTCGTTAGTGCCCCTGCCTCACAAGCCTTTGTGGAGTGTATCTTCTCTGTGTGTGGACTGTTGTCATCTGGCTTGAGAAACAGAACAACCACATCTCTGGAGCAGCGTGTTTTCCTAAAGATCAACAAGAAACGGTTGCTTGACTGAAGTACACCCATTTCTCTTTCTCAACCCCACACTGAACACACACACACACACACACACACACACACACACACACACACACAGAGATTCCTTCTTAATGCAAGGACTTCTCTTCTTTTTGTTTACCATGTTGGACAGTTTATGTTTATCATAGAAAAGCTAAGCACATCAGCATCCAGCTGAGTTTGACTTTATCAGCTGTCTGACTTTACTACGTAATGCATGTGCACTTTAAATGTCCAAAAAGTTCACTATCTTCACTTTATTTTGTCAAATACAGCAGATACTGTATTGATGCTACTTAACTGCACTGAACTGCCAAAAAACTGCGCCTGCATCGAGTGCTGGGCAGTCTAGTTAATTCTTTATTTACATTTGCACAGTGTTAATTTTGATCAAACCTGCAGAGTTTGTGTTTTTTAGTTTGTTCATGTCTTTTGCAGTTTGAGCGCCCTTGATTTGTACTTTTGATTTGTACCAGGCAAAGTTTTGCACTAAAGGCTGCTATCTTTTGGACGGTTATAGTTCTGTGGATCATTGGATGGTTGACTGTCCATCAGTAATTGAATATATAAATATTTTAAAACGGTATCTTTTGTTGAGTTTTTATGACACAATATTTACCCTGACCTTTTTTTAAATCCTGCACCTGAAAAAAACTAAAACTAATAAAAACTAAACTAAAACTAAATGTTTTCTCAAAAATAAAAACTAATAAAAACTAGAAAACCCGCTTTAAAAACTAACTAAAACTAACTAAATTATGGGGAAAAAAATTAAAACTAACTAAAACTAAACTAAAATGAAAAATCCAAAACTATTATAACCTTGCTTGTCAGGCCAAGAGACTGCAGGACGTTTTTTGGCTCTGGGTGCTCGTGTCGCTCCTCGACCACGGCCTCCATAGCCCGCCTGACGGCTTTGTTTAGATGCCCGACCTCTGGAGGAAGATGTTGGGGCATCTGGGACATACTCTTCGTCAGAGGAGTCATGCAATTCTGAACTCTAGATAGAAATAAATAAACAATGTAACACATATACACGTGTAAATGCACTAAGTTTGATAAACAACGTCATCGAGAGGGATACACGAGTGTAATCACATATTGAAACTTTACTCGTTCGTCCTAGCAGTTTCATGTTATTTTGGTATTAGGACAAGTTAGACTCAATACAGAATTCTAACGTAATTCCTTTATTATTTACTAAATGTACTAAATGTAGAAGAGTGGAAAACAGCAAAACAGGCAAGATGCTGCAGCACTCCGGGAACTCCTCAGGTACTGCGCGTGCACAAATAAAGGGGCGAAATCAGAGGGAGGGACCAACAGTGTTTTGGGAGACGCTACGATTCAAACTCCGGACACGAGCTTTAAAGGTTAGTGAATTATTATGATATACATGCTTAGAGCCTTTCTGTGTTGGTTTTAAGACCCATTCTTTAAAGATTGGTAACACTAACTAAAGCAGGAACTGAGATGTGGCTGGCATATATACACTGTCACCAGCAAAACTGTCACATTGAAGGATTATTTACCCTGCCATGCAGTCGCAGTGCGCGGTTATTATTTCTCCATCTTCTTTTATCAACAACCAGGTATGAGTTGGTGTTTTTGATAAACATTGCGAATGTTTCACCTGAAAAGAACAGCAGAAACATGTTTTAGCATCCACCGAGCTAACACACCTAGCAAGTACAAGTTTACGTAAATCGTTACTTACACGGCTTTTTATGATGCAGGATTTGTCTGTCAGGATCTTAACTCCGACTTCTTTAACCCATCCACAGACAAAGAAATTGTATGAATCCATACCTTTCCAAGCCTTCATTTGTTTAGCAGTGCAAAAGCTTGTTTGTACCACCAGATAGTTTGAGATATCAGGGAACTGAACTAGCGGATATTTTTCCAACTCGTAGGTCAAATCCTTCGTGGATAACGCATAGGTATCTATGCCATCAGAAAATTTGAGTTTTTCGATGTATTGAGTTTGAGAATTAGAATCTAAAGCACGAAAATACTCCGAAAAAGAGTCGCGTTTCCCTTGCTCTGCGCCAGCCATTTTGGTTGGCCTGACCACCACTTAATCAACCGGAAGGTTTTTTTTATTTTTTATTAACCGGAAGTTAATGTCACGTGTTTGCAAGCAACCTATAAGCCTTTTGTGTTCTAAGTATATTTTGAGTGAAATCACCAATTTAAAACGTAAATTGCGGTAGGTGGCGCTCTCTTTAAAAAGTGCTCTAAACTTACCGGAAGGGTAGGGCCGTATTCGTGCGGTTGTATTCGTGCGGGAGTATTCCTGCAGCCTCCGGCTCTGACACATACTATTGCATGGTTGTGGTCTTTGGCATCTTGGTGTTTGTTCTGCGCCCTTACCACCAGGTGGCGCAGTCGGTGGTTTGTCATCATGCAGGGACAAGCCCAAACAGTCTAATGCCTGCCACCTACAACAAACACACGCGCGCGCTCGTGCACGCGCGCACACCTCCTCTTACCTCCTCGCGCTCAGAGCTGCCCAGACTTGAGGGAAGAATGGCGGCTCCTCGGACCTTCTTCATCTCTCTCTGCGGCTTGTTTCTGCTTCTGTATTTCTGCTGCGGATCTACGACCTCCAGCAGCAGGAGGACGAACCAGGAGCGATGCGGCTTCAAGGTAAAAAACACGCAAACTCAAACTGCGGCTGTGTGCTTTTAGCGATATTTGTCACGCAATAGCTGCGTCGTCTCCCACAAAGTTCACTTTTTTGGGAGACACTCAGTCTTTGCTCTCTCGCTTCTGCTGCTAATGTAAAAATCTTTTTGTTTTGTTTTAAGATAATTAAAGATATAAATGTGATCTGAAGATACGGTTTTGCTCCAACAGCGTTTGTGTTTTCAGACTCCGGTTACCTTTCCTACCTGTCCGACTGTTAACGTCACAAACCAGACTGTGTTGTAAAAAGTGCTCATTTAAAGATCACTCCCTTTAGTGATAAACTGTAGACCCAGGACACGGATTTATGTCTTTTTCGAATTAGTTTGATGTCCTGTTAAATTCGGCACACCATTTTATGAACTGTAATAATCCTTAGTCGTTTTTACAGTTTTTCTAATTCCCCAAATCCAGTTATCTTTGTGGGAAAGTGAATGTTTTGTGGATTCGGAAAAATATCAATAATTACTGTGCTTGACTAGTAGGATAAAATTAAAACAAATATGTAACAACGCTGTCCTTAAAGTCAGATTTCTCACTCCTTTCTTGCCCGTCCTGTCTGGAAGTGTCTCTGTTTTAAACCACACTTCTTTATAGAACATGCTTATTATGACTTTGGTCCAATGGCAGCAAATTGTAGTACCTTCTTTAAGTATGTGGTATATTATTGATTAAAGTCCGCCTGTATTATTCACGAAATAACACCAAATGTGAGTAAAAACCCAGACTCCATCTGCCAAGGTGGAAGGTGCTCTGTGGAGTCTAAACAAAGCCCAGAATCTGGAGTTGTGTTTTAGGTGAATTGCAGGTAGTAAAGCCGATTTCCTGCCTTTTGTGTGATCTGGTAAAAGCATTTGTTATGGAGAACAGGAGGACTCGAGCTGACCCACTGCCTCTACACTCCTGTTCTGCTTTTTGAAACCTTGTTTTCAGCCACTGTCTGGTCTGTGCAAGAACAAACTTTGTGCATTTTGGAGAAGTTTGCCTTTATAATTGAAACTTTCCTTTTCATAAAATGTATTCAGGTACCAAATAGCTTCAGCAGTGATCCTCATTATGAATTAATCCCACTCGAATAGGTTTTTAAAAGATGAAGAGGAAGAGATTATTCAGTGTTTTTATGGCTTCTTTCATTACCTAGCTGTTTTCATAATCCGCCTCTAAAGCTCAGGCTGTTTTCTGCTTTATGATATACTTTGGTCTTGAAAATGTACAATCTGTGATGAGACATCAAGGAAAGATGTCTGAGTTTAGCGCTTATATTATTAGATTTTTAAAAGTGATCATTGCAGTCTGTCAGAACTAAATGCAACTATGTCAAGTGTTTTGCTGTGTTCAATTATCAGGCCAAAGATATTTAGCTTACTATAATATATAACAAAGGATAGCAGCAAAGTGTCACTGCGGAGAAGCTGAAGCCACGTCATTTTTGGCATTTCTGCTCTAAAGAAATTCCTAAATATTCTTTGTTTTTGGCAGTTAGTCCTCAAATAATTGTTTCTCCTCTATAGTCAGGTGTTGTGAAAATGTTTTTGACATGATTTTTTTTTTACTTTTTAATGTTGAAAAAGTTCATAACATGATTTTGTTTCTGTTTCTAACATTAAGAGTATCTGATGGAGTGTGTGTGTGTGTGCAGACGCTCCACGGGTTTTAATTTTCCCATGTTGATAGATGACTCCTACCTGCCTTTGATGGTGTGTGTCTGTGTGTGTGTCTGTGTGTGCATGTGTGTGTCTCTGTGTGTGTGTGTTTGATCCTGGTTTCCTCTCTGGCTTTGAAGTGTTTTCTACAGGAAGCTTCACACTGTTTACTCTGCTGAAACATTCCTTCCTGCAACCCCCTCAAAACACACACACACTCACGCACGCACACACACACACACACTCTTTCTCTCTCCCCCTCTCTCTCTTGCTTCCTCTCCTTTCAGAAACACACACATCAAAGCCTGCTGGATGGGGGTGTGAAGACCTGCTATTCTACAGGTGTGAGGTTTTTGGAGCTGTGTGCGTGTGCGTGTGTGTGTGTGTGTGTGTGTACCACCACCCACTATGACCTCAGTAGTAAACAAAAAGTACTTTTTTGACAACATCTTCACAGCATGAAAGCGTAGAAGCTTTATAACAGTAGAATTATGAAGGCGAGAGCTGTATTACGTTTCATAATAAAGTGCTTTTTGAGCATTGAGTTAGTATTTAACTCAGCAAATGAGCTGCAGTCTCCCACAGCAAACATCCAGCGACATTTTTAGTCTCTTCTTCACAGCAGCTTGATATTAAAATAATCGTCATACTTGATCTACGTGATTCAGAGACTTGTTGATTGTCGTTAATGTTAGCAAATTTTGCACTCGTTTTGTCTTCAGTTAAACTGCAGAATATGTTCGGATACCAAAATTAATAACTGGATACCACCATAGCAAACGAATATTTGGATATTCGGGATATTTGGGTCCAGCCCTAGCATCTACAGCTACTCTCTGACACTCAGCTCCCAGCCTGTATTAGCATTTGAAAAACCTAGTTTAGCTTTACTGTTTGTGAAATGCTTCCACCTTATCTCCTGCCTTATTGTTTTCGATTCAGTCCTTAGGAATTCATCATTAACAACCTTCATGCTGAATGTGTGCTTTGTTTTCTAATAATATTTCATCCAACGTTTTTATTTTTCTTGTTCCATACAGTCTTCTTCTATTCAAAGGTTGGCCTACATTACCCATAATCCTCAGAGCTTCAGTAAAAAGTAACTTACCATCTGTTTTTGCTTCCTCTGAATGACATACTAGTATTAGCTAATATCAAGTTGCTTTCCTCCATCAGAGATGAGGAGCAGCAGCAGGTTTTATAAGTACATTTCTTTTTAATTCCACGTTCCCAGATTTATTTTCATGTTCAGACTTGCACATATCAGATCACTTCATTGACTCCCTCCTCAGCAGTCGGATTTTATCAACTTTTCTTATATCCACACATCAGTTCTCATGGCAGACTTTAATATATATAATTAATGTAATGCATCAAATAGGCAGGTTTCTGGTCAAAAAATGCAGGGTTGTTTAAAACAGGATTCACACAATGTCTCAACCTGATGAAGGAAATGTTTCCTGCAGAATGCCAGAGTGACAGATGAATCAAGTCCACGTAAATTCTCTGTCTGGTGAAACACATCTGCTGAAGCCATCACACGTGTCTCAGAGGAGGAAATCGTTCAGCTTCCTCCTCGTTCTGGATTCTTTATCCTTCTCTCTCTCTCACACTGCCATCATTTTAAATCAGGGTTCCGCTCTGTAACCATGTCATGTATCCCGTTATCCTCCAGGGCGTCGGTGTGTTTTTGGCATCAGAGAGCCTCAGTGGGCGTCACGGCCGGGTGGGCGTCCGATGCGAAACACGTGTGTTTTGGGGGGGTTTTTGGCGACTGAAGCAGGCGGAAGGGGAAGGATGGATGCTGGAACTCCACCTCTTACATAAAACACCTCTGGGAAATATTTCCTATTGTTTTCCTCATAGGAATTCTAAGGAAAAAATTAGTTTTGCAGCTTTTCCTTCAGGTAATGTCCTAAACAGTGCCGTGCAAAAACATTAGGCAGTTAATGGAAAATGAAGATGCTTTGGAAATGATGCCATGAATAGATTATATTCATCAGTTACCTTCAAAGTGCAGCAAAGAGAAATCCAGTAAATGAAATCAAGTTTTGCCTGTAAATCTCCACCGAGTCATTCCATGTCAATTCAACAAATGCTTGTTGCACCACTTTCTCAGATCCTCCCAAAAATTTTTTTGGGCTTTATTTGGGTAATTTTATGAACAAATGCAAAGTATTATGGTTATAAACATACAGTATAAGCAGTAATGATCTAATCTAATACCCATAGTCAGTCCAAACTTAATCCTCGCCTATGATTTTAGGGTTTTAAACTACTAAAAAAAGCAATTTATACTCCTTTTACATGGTCAGAATTTTTTCCCCTTCCAAAACTTTTACCCTTCTGGTGAGAAAAGTATAGAAATGAATGAAAATAAAAAAATACTGGACTGTGGAATTTCCCAAAATATCCTTATTATTTCATGGGCGACTTTATTTTGGGTTTTTCATGCCTCTATTTTAGGACTTATTCTTGTGAAAAGACATTGAAAGAATGAATTTTCTTCTTTACTAATGAAAGTTGCATAAGGTAGAAGTTTTAAAACATTAAAATAAAGCTTATTTATTGATTTATAGGCTGTTGAACTCAGGTGTAGACCCAAAATAGCCTAACTTTAGGCATTAAAAAGTGCATGTGGGATACATGGTACGCGGTTCAAATTTTTTTTGGAGGAACTAGTATGTGTGAAGTATGTGTGAACTTACTTTCATATTTGTTTCTTGTGCCAAAGATGAGCAACTGCTGAATCAATTTACTATACATTTTGATCCTCGTTTTTGTTTTTAGGAACCATTTACATGACCAACTAAAGATGAAAGATGAATCTGAAGCATCAGCATCGTAGTATAAGTTACAAAGGGCATATCTGAAGTTAATTATTATATAGACATTGTTTTTTCTTTCATACAGTAACTGAATAAGAAGAAATGGCATCACTCCCAGACTGCATTCTCAGGACAGCCTCGGTATCGTATTTGACTTATCAGCTGAATTTGAAGATTTGCAAGTGAAATTCATGCACCCAAAAGGTCCCAGCAAGAAGTTCACATGGCCTAGAAAGGATGACGTAGTGTGGGTGCCTACAGCCCACATCCTCTGTCCAATCACTGCTCCTTCAACACGCCGTGGTGGACAGTACCACATATCTGGTGCAGATGATGGCCTGATTTCAGAGAAATTCAAGCAGTTCAAAGGACAGAAATAGTGGTGTGATAAGTTGGGGACAAATTACATGTTTTACATGGGACCTAAGGCAATATAACTCATTTTAACTGCAATATATTAGTTAGAATTCCTAAAAAAACGCCTATAAAACATAGTGCATTTCTTGGTTAAATTGGCCATGAAGGATTCAAGAAACAATGTTGATACTTCAGATATCAATTATTCGGATGTTTATTGTTATACAGACAAAGTTTCATGTTTCTACTCCATGTCCCACATTGGTTTCTGTGCCAATATATGTATGGTGTTTTTCAGTCTGTTTCATAAATAGGCATCGTTTTGAGGTCTAAGGAGACTAGCTAGCTCTTGGATATTTTTAGGTTAGAGAGAACTTTTAAGGTACTTTGAGATTTTTATAACATATGAACCTTGTTACTTATTAAAATTTGTGAAAAAAATGCCTAAATTCTTGAAAAATGCCATTTTCGCCAAATTTTTAAATTGCCCTGTACCACAGAGAAATGGGTATATTCATTCCAAATTTTTTTTCCTGCTCTATTGTTAAGGTGTTTGAACCCTTCAGATCACTTGTAAGTCTATATCATCAGTCAGTTCCCAGTATTATCTTCCTAAATCAAGCCTTTCTACCTAACATATCAATTTCCGAGTGGAAAAATAGGGATTTAAATATTTTATAACTTAGCAAATAGCAATCATATGATGTTAAAACTTTGCAAGTAATCTATTCTTATGTTGGGATAGTTAAAAAAAAAGTTTGGAGATGATCAGAGGAGGTCATGCAACAAAATTTCCTCAGATTTGTTGAAATGAGATGGAATGACTCCACCACGCTTTTCATATGTAATGACATTTTGCTGTTGATGCTTTATGATTTGAACACAACCCAAGAAGGACTAACTTGTTGCTTCATCTGTGTTTTCAGCTCAGACTCACTTTGCAGCTGTTTTCTTTAAAATGTTGTTTCAGCAGCTAGCAGTTGGTGCTATAGTTGTTATCTAACGTTGATCAGATGCAGTGACAGCATGCATCGTCTCAAAACTCTTGTTCTTTTTAAAAATTCTCTATCAGTTTTAACAATTTTTAGTGATGGTACAATTCACATGTGCCAGCATGTGCACAATATTATCCTTGTTATTTTTTCAGAAAACAAATTCCCATTAAAAAAACAAATAAATAAAATTAAGTAAACAGAAAGATGAGCATCTTCAAGAACATTAGAGAGTGAGCATTACATTGTCTTTAAATTTCCAAGATCCAAATTAAGTTGGGCTTTTTAATTTTTATGTATTGGAACTCATTTTCCCCAGCATGCTCCAAACCAGTCCTGTTTCTGATTTATAAATGCTGTCATCTCTTCCATTTTATAATTATCCAGTCTTATATCCCCTCCATGCTGACATGCTGGGAATATCCTACGAAAACCATTTCTTAGTTATCGATTTCTTACTTGGAATCAACAAAACACTCAATATATACTCATCCTTTTTCTCCATTCCTGTGGTAAACATCCAAAATAAACAGTTCTAATTCCAAAAGGAATTATACATTTAATAATGTCTTGCAGTGCTCCATGAACATCTTCCAGTGCTGTCCAATAAGTGGGCAGTCCCGTAGGATGTGAAATGGTTTGGTCTCCACACTTTCTCCAGCAGATAGGAAGAGTTCCGTCATGTTTTTTCTGACGTAAATAAAATATCTTATCAAGGTTTTCCATCCATATTCTTTCCATCTCTGTGAGTTTGTGTATTTCCACTGGAGTTTCCATATTGCAGTCCAAAAGTCTTGTTCTGATGTTGAAGCTGACAGTTTGACCCATAAACAAGATGAAGTTCTGACTTTTTTGTCTTTGTGCAAACAATCATGGCATTCACTCTGAATGCTTATTTTTGTGGAACAGGGTTGCATATTTGTGCCCTCTGCTTTCTGCATCCACCTCTGACCAGCTCAGGTGTTGTGGGTCACATGACCCTGCACATGCTCAGTGTTGTTAAGTTCCCAACTGTCTTTTAGATGGAAGTCAGGATCTGTCCTGCTACTGTCTCTGTAACGAGAGAGAGAGTCTTGAAGCTCCAACGGTCACAGCGAGAGTGAAGCAGCTCCTCCTGGGTGAGGCGGGGGAGCCGTGATGAAGAAGAGGGTGGGGGGTCATTGAGGGGCAGTCATGCAGGAGGAGGAAGCTGCAGGTTTTGTTCCTGTGGTGGGAAATCTCTGGTTGGCTGCTCCTGAACACACGCATCGTTGTTCTCAGAGTTTGCATTGTTGCACCTAAGTTTTGTTTTCAGCTTCTTCTTCTTTTTTCTGGATTTGCTGAAGAGTCAAGATCACACATGGTTTTATTTTAGTGTTCTGCAGCTGATCAGTCCACTGATTAAATCAAAGTTGCCCTTCATATTGGAGGGACTCATTAAGCAGGGTTCTGGAGGTTCTCCGTAGGAACTTTGAACATCCAAATATTAAACTTTCCTGCATTCTGGTGAATTTTTATCCACCGTTTTTATTACTTTTTTGCATTAATTAATTACCAATTAAAAATAACAATATTCAGATACAGTAAGTAAATGTTACAGCGTTCTTTGCTTCTTTCAGTTTTTTAATGTTATGTTGTGGAATATGAACAGTATGTTTTCTCAGAGGGAAAAATTAAATATAAAAAGGTTTTGGGTGGGGAAAAATGTTTCTTTTATTTTAATACCAGGGTATCCGCGGGGTCTTAAAAAGGCTTAAAAAGTCTTAAATCCAATAATTTGAATTTAAGGCCTTAAAATGTCTAAAATTCTCCTAAAATCTTGTAAAAGGTCTTAAATACGATTTTGAAAGGTCTTAAAAATCTATTGATGTTACTTATATGTAAAACATGCATAAACTTCAGTCTCGCTTTGAAATGTTTCGATTTTTGAGGACGCTATAACGCAACTATAAACCGGAACTAAATGTAGGCTACCTGTACTGCCCGGCCACAATTTATCGACGCTCAGCGGTCACGCTTCACTTCGTTACATAAGCACAAGAGAAGATGCTGAAATACTCCGCTGTTTGGGAATTCTTCAGTTTAACTGAAGACAAAACGAAGGCAAAATTTGGACCCGAGACCAGACGAACGGATCCGAATATTCGGGCCGTCTCCGCCACAAGCAGCAGCAGCCGCCGCCGTGCCCCCCCCCCCCCCGGGCCATCTCCACCGTCGGACGTTATGGGGCGGAACGAATATTCGGAGCCCAGAAACCACTATTCGGGCCAGCCCTAGTGGTTTCCTTAGAAGGCTCTATCCTGAACTTTGGTCTTTTTGCCAGAAACTGCTCATTTTGTCCCATGGACAGGCCACAGTGGAGAGAGGTTTTCTGTAAACAAGGGGGGGGGGGAGCGATACTGCGAGCAGCGGAGCCTCTACAGCTGATCGCCGCAGCTTGGGGCACACGTCTCAATTCTGATCACAGATGTATTAAAAATGACTGCCGAGACGAGACACACATGTTTTGCACACACTGTTGCTCAGTGAAATCTGGCTGGTACAACCGTGTCTGACCAGTAGCGCAAACGCGGAAATGCCCGGCAGTAGCCGACCACGCGAGTTTCATGTTGCGGTGAGGACTGGCTTTGCTCCGTGCCAAATCAAATTTTCAAAATCATCTGGCGGGCCAGATATTATTCCTGACGGGCCAGTTTTGGCCCGCGGGCCGCCAGTTGCCAATCACTGCTTTAGAGGATCATCTGGAAGAGCTAAAAAAGAAAAGGAAAACTGTCCAAGAGGTTTCTGAAAGTCTGGCCATAAATGCAGACAGGCTTGCAGAAGAGGCAGAGGGCAAGGTGGGCACTCAGATGGCCCAGCTCATCACAAAATCAAATGTTCTGAGGAGGCGCTACAAGGAAAAATTAGCAGAGCTCAAGAATATTGTGGAAGAGATTGCAGCCAGGGGACAAGAGCTCAGATAGTTCTTGTGTGCATACACAGGCACACACACAATGGCTGTTGGCTGTAGAGTTTACCAATATTTTTTGACTCTTACTTCTTAACAAATCTTGGTTCACAACAGAGAGGTTTCTGTTTTTTTTTGTTGGGTTAAGTGTTTTGTATTCGAGTGTGAAAGAGCTGTGAATAAATTCCGGTTTTCCTTCAAGTCTTTTGTACTTTTTTGCCAGTATCAATGTGAAATGGGTCTTAAATTGTATTCATTATGGTCTTAAAAAGGTCTTAAAAAGTCTTAAATTTGGCTTGTTGAAACCTGCAGAGACCCTGAATACATACTGTATATATATCACATTTGAGAGCAAACATAATAAAGTTGAGAGTAAATATAAAAAAGTTGGTTTTTGTCAGTTACAGCTTTGCTGCTTACAAGATTTTAATAATTTGCATTTGTGAATAGCCAACTCTGAATCCCAAAACCTACCAGCTGGTTTGAAAGGCACGTTGTCTTTGTAAAAATATGCCAAACTTGCACCATTTATTAAAGCCAGAAACTTTCAGACACTGAGAATCGTGCCTCAAAACTGTACTTTAAATAACTCCCATAAACATAAACCGTTTGCTCTAGCCAGATTCTATCAAAAACTGAAATTCTGTGCACCTCTGAGCATCTGAGAGGTCAATAGTCATGTGCCAAAAATGAGTTGACTTTTATGGTAAACACCAGACTTTGTTTATCCAGAGCACAGAGGACACAAGTATGGAAACAAATTAAAGGTGTAATAAGTAAAATATCCATAAAATGTAGTGTCAACATTTTTTCATAGTATTTCCAACACAAGAATGTTTCTAGAAAGCTTTAGTTTATTTGTTTGTTTCTAATTTATGGCATGCGTTTGTGTCGTACTACACAAAAGATATTTTTGAATTGTACTTCTAGCCACGGTTGTATTGTTTCCGTACAGGTGGAAGACTTTGTATTGCAGTGAAAAATGAGCCTATTGTGAGTAAAAATGTGACAGGACCAAAAAACTGCCTCAGGAGGTTAGATTTGTCTGATTGAAATCTCAGGATGTCTGTTTGATGTGTTTTAAGGCTCACATGTTGAATAGCTCTTCACTGTGTGTTTGATCTAACGGTGTCTGGTTTTTCTATCAGTGTCAATCCCAGATGATTTGCAGATCTGCTTCACATGAAGCATTGAGCCTAATGTCATTCTCAGCCCACACTGAGAGTCCAAAACAATAAATATAAAGTCCTTTTAGTTTAGAAAGACACAACGGTGCAGAGCGCCGTCAACTGTTGTCAACTATGTCAACTGGCATAGATTTGATGTCTGCAGAGTAAAGCTCTGTAAAAACATGTAAAAATTGTATTTACGAAACAGAAAACTAGACCTGAGTTGACTGGATATGATTTTTACTTGGAGTTTTGTCATCAGCAGCAGGTTGGACTGCAGTGCAGCCATGTCGCCCCATATGGTAGCGTTTGGAGGTGTGTGTTTGTAACATTTAGAAGAACAGAGATTTATGCCCTGAGGCCTTTACACGAACCAAACCCTCATCAGCTTCACACAAACAAGCACAGTGTTCTTTGTGGCTGTTGTACTAAGTTCTCAGTGATGCTTTTTAGAAGGAAAATAAGGCTGGACTGACTTTTTATTTCTTTGTCAGAAAGATTTTGTGGGGAGTTTGGTCAGTTGTAGGGCCTGTTGTGGAACAATCGAGGCTCAGATCTTTCAGTGTCAGATCCAGAGTTTATTGCGTGAAACATGAAAAGAAATATTTGGGTGAAGAATAAAAATTGTTCTCAAACATGTCCTTGAGAAGCCAAAAAACGTTTGTTCCTGTGATTAGGGCTGCGTGATGATAGCAGTCTCTCCAGGAATTCACGATGTTGCAATCGCTCGAATTCACGTGAAATCAACCAATCTCCGTGAATTTTGCACTGCCTTACAATTTTGTCCAAACACCGCAACTTTCTCACAATTTTGGCCCGCCTCCCGTGAGTTCCACCAATCATAGCAGCTCCCAGCGCCGAATTCACTTCCTGTTTATGGTTTGGAGATGCAGACGTGTGCGATACTAATGTCTCTCATTTACCAATAAAATTGCTGCTGAAGACCATGATAAACAATTAATTCACTGATGTTCTTCACCAAAGTGGAGCTAAATTGTTTTACAACCGTGCAATATTGTGGTGGAATACAAAAAAAAATCAGCGATGAATACACACTTTTTTAACATGAAACATATTAGAACGGCTGAAATGCACGAACAACAGCCCAGACAAATCACCATGATGGAAACTGTTGCATCCAGATCCATTAGAGCACTGAAAGAATGAAGTTAAATTAGATTATTTATTCCACCAAAGAACACAGCGGAGTTATGTGACAATCAATGTGTGTGAATCCTTTCTCTGTTACTCACATCACTCAAAAACAGACTCAAGGATTTGGTCAGAAATGACACAAGGACCAAGTGACTAGACTTCAGCAGTGATACGGCTTAAAGTTTGGATCCACGGATTTGTTAAGGATTCATAGCGGCACGGCGTCTGATAGCGGCACGGTAACCATGGTAACAAGTGAACGCTACCTCAGCAGCCTACTGACGATCACATCATTGTGATCCTACAACAAATCTACCACTGTGGACGTATCAGAAATGACACAAGGAACAACTGATTAAATTGTGGGGGTGTTTCTGAGTCCCATCATTTCTCGTCTCCCCCTGCATAGTTAGGTCACGTCATATTAAACCAGTATCTGGCTGCTGCTAATGTCCCACCGTGGTGTGCCAGCTTTTGTGGAAATGGGTTGGAACGTTAAATAATTAATTTCGGAATAAATATTGTCAATTACAGTGTTGAAACATGTTCTACAAGCTGCCGCGAATTCAGGCATTTTCGGCCGCAACAATCACGAAAAATACCTGTGAAATCCTGGAGGGACTGTGATGGTTACGATTATATAGGTCATGATTATTTATCTTTAGATCTTGCTTAGGACTTAGGTTCTTATGCGCAGTGTGAAGGCAAAAATAAATGCTCCAAATTGTATAAAAACTTCATAGAACTGCTCTCACTTTCACATTGTGTGGTACAGAGGTGGACGTCTGACACTGATATCTGAGTCACAATGAACAAGCATGGGGATTATTCTTCATTATTCTTCATGGATTGCATCCATTCATCCTGCTGCAGTTTCTGGTATTTTTTAGGTGCTTGAACAACTTGGTTGCATTGCTTTGTGCTGCAGACACAAGTCTCATGCACTCTTTCCTTATACTTTCTTAATTACCCCCTCGTATCTTGATCATTTCCAGAGACAAGCTCGTCAACTTCTTCTTCAGGCATCTTATTTTCTGCTCTCTGTCGTATATCATTCTGTTATCCTTTACATCAGAAACATCATCTGGGACATTTTTGCAGTGCTGCAGAGGTGCAGTCATCCCAAGAGTGAAGCCAAACATTTTGATCGCTCCCTAATGGCTGGCTGTTCGCTCAGGAAGGTTAAATGTGCGGTAGAGCTGCTTATTACAGATGTCCTGATAAACTGAATTTGCAGTCCAGTCTGATTGCTGATACAAAGTTTGATCCAGTACTAAATGACTGAACTTGTATTTTGACGCACTAAGATAACTGCTGTTATGTGTCAGGTAACTTGGGGGAAAAAAAACAAGTTTTGATTGATTTTTATTTTAGCCAATACCAGTTTGGCAGGGTGCAAGTTGTTCACATGTACCTGCAATATTATATTTTTAGAAGGCTCAGCAATAGCCTGTCTAAATATACAAACTGCAAAAACATTAACATGTACTCACTGTGTGCGATCGGGGCTCCATCATGTCTACACCCTGCCCCACAATGTCGCGAACGCTCAAAGACTCTGAGGCATAGCGCCACCTGATGCCTTGCAGACGGCGAGAACTGCCGAGGTACAGGGCAGCAGAGCGGAAGGCAGCCACCATGGACGAGCCTGTGAGCCTGAGGTCAGGGAGCTAAAACCCCAGATGTTTTTCAGATACGAATCTCACTCACGGCAGAAGTGTAGCAAAAGTCACGTGAAAATAAAAGAGCCAATTGTGAAACCGAATGACTCGTAACTGGTGAGTTGTCTGTATTTTATGCTGATATGTAGTGGGATACGTAAATTTTTCCACTACGAATGCCTTTGTATGCATTGACAACTCCTTTTACGCATGGACAAATCTTATTACATGTACAAATTTTAAATTTTCAGACAACTTTTGAAGATTCCGGTTCACATTGACAAATCTCAGTTTATATAGACAAATTCTTTTACACACTGACAAATCTCACTTTGGACACATGGATTGAAATTAGGGCTGGGCGATATGACCAAAATTTTATATTCCGATATAGCTTATTTTATATCCCGATACGATATACATCACATAATAGCATATTTTTTGGTAAATTCAATGAATGAATGGGACCGGGCAGCAGCATACCTTACAAAGTACGGTAGTCTGATCCTTGTCGGTCTTTTTAAATCCAAACCACCGCCATATGACAGAATTTCCCCCTCTTAGTGAGTATAAAACACCCAAAATATGTTTTTGAACTAGAGGCTAAATGCTGTGGTTTATTTTAGTATGACAGTGAAGAAAACATTTTCATTTATATTCCGCTCTGTAAGTCTTGATGGGATCTGTAGTGACTGCGCATGTGCGATTCATCTGCCGTCTGGCCGCGGAGTGATGTGGGTCTCCCCCTCCCCTCACTGGGACTGCTACGGACTGACAGCCTGTGCTCTGGGAGGGGGAGAAGTAGAGTGCCTATATCAGGGGTCGGCAACCCGCGGCTCCGGAGCCGCATGCGGCTCTTTCAGCCCTCTGTCGTGGCTCCCTGTAACTTTGGAAAATACATTATTCTGCCTTTCAGGTGCGTTTCAATGCATTTTAATATAGAGAATTTTATTGTGAAATTACCGCTCTTACTTTGACGTGTCACTCCACCGGATGTGCTGTGCCTGTGCATGAGAGCGCAAAGCTGATGCAAAAAGAGAACACGGAGCTTCCGATTCCCACACGTTTCATGCCTTTTTTAAAATTTTACTCCTGGAGAAGCAACGCCTGTAGTTTCACATCGTTTTGTACTCAAGAATGGCAAGTCTGTATATTAAAGCTCCACTCCAAGAAAGATACGTCTTTGAGTCAAAAGTACTCATGATAGGGTAATACACGTTACTCGCAAGAACACGGCTCGATGTCACATCCAGGCAGCAGGTCAGAGTCAGAGGAGTGTCGTCTTGGAAAAATAGGTCAGCGACTTACCGGAGAAAAGTTATTAGCTTAAGATAAATAGATTTTACAAGTTAAATAGACATTCGCAAAATATTGATTTCCAGCTAACATTACGTAACATATGAGGTCCAGGAGTAAAAATGACATTAACCAAGTAAGATAAATATTAGTGGAAGGACACAATTAAAAATGGATCTATCTAATTAGAGGCTTTGTAATTAAGTAATCGCGACTGATTAACAAGGGCATAGAGGTAAAAAAAAAAAAAACGATATATGCAGCATTGTCTTCATTTTAAATGCCAAAATGATTTTGCGGCTCCCGGTGTTTTCTTTTCTGTGGGAAACGGGTCGAAATGGCTCTTTGAGTGTTAAAGGTTGCCGACCCCTGGCCTATATAATGAGAGTGGCGACGTGACGGGTCCAAAAAATTTTGGTCACGTGATCTATAGGAGCCATTTTGTTTCCAATTCATGAACGCCGGTTATGCCTGTTAACGTTGTTTACAATGCAGAGAGTAATTCTAGGTCTTTTTTGGCTCCATAAATACCTGAAAAATGACGGGCTGTTGTGCCTTTGGGTGCATAAATCGATCGGAGAAGGGATTACACATGTTTAGATTTCCCAGGAATAGTGAAAGAAGGAAACTGTGGGAAAATAAAGTCCGGAGAGTGGGATGGAAACCGACTTCATCATGATTTTTGTGCCAGGTTAGTCCCATGTATGTACTTTCATGTTATGATGTATGGGTGAATGACAGATAGAAAAGTTTGATGTGATTTTAGGTAGTTGTGGTTATTTTGACTTTGACCATTTTCATGCATGGAGATGCATGAAATACGGGCCGCTGAAGTTTAACGGGGTAACCCGTTAAACTTCAGCGGCCCATCTGAGCTTCGACAACAGCCTCCCTGTTCATTCACATGATTTCCAATTCAACAAACAGCTGACAGTTTTCTGTTTCCTATTTTCTGTTTTCCGTCCAACCTGCAGTCACTTATCAGCCTCATATGACCCGAACAGGCTCCGTGTTGTTCACCTGTTTCTGGGCTGTTAGCCGCCGTTAGCATGAGGATGCTGTTAGCCATTTGCTTACAGCTGCAGCAGCGTACAGGCGGACGGGAAAACGTATTTTACTAAATTGACCGAAGCTGCAAACTTGATGATAGAAACATACACCCATGGAAAGCTTAGATTCTCATGAATCCGCCGGTATAAACCACTTTCAGATGTGATTACCACAGCGGGTAATATAAACACATTTGCCCAACAAACAGCAAATAACGTAAACAGCACAACTCACCTTTGAAGGCTCAAAACTAGTCACAGATGAAAATATTCCACTAAAAACGGCCATAATCCAACCTTGGACATCCAGACAAAACAAGCCAGTAAATTATTTTGTCCAAAACATGTCTTGAAATCAGTAAACAATCCTTAGTTTTTGTGAATGTGCACCTCGCGCTGCGCGTCCCATATTGAGTGAATGGAAACAAAATGGCGTCAAATCCCCAGTTGTCGCCACTCTCATTATATAGGCACTCTAGGGAGAAGCTCACAGCAGCGCCTGCTGCTTGTTGAAGACAGTAACTGCAGAATAATCTGAGTTTTCCTGTCAGTCTCCAAAACGGCAGAAAAAGTTGCTAGATTTGTGGCTAGTCGCTTTTGACAAAAAAAAAAAAAGGTCGCTAGGACACTTTGGAAAGTCGCTCGATTTAGAGAGAGTCGCTAAGTTTGCAACACTGCCGCGTGCCTGGGCTTGCCGTAAGGCACGTCGGTGACGTAAAATACTGCCGTAAAGCGTGTTTTGTGACACTGCGATATAAACTATAGGATCTTCACATAAAATGATAGATATTTTCTATCGTCCAGACGATATCCATCGTCATATCGCCCAGCCCTAATTAAAATACAGACAGACAACTCCCGATTCGCATTGACAAATAGTTTTGCTACAATAATACCCCCATATTATCTACAGACTGTGTTCTGATTAGTTTAGTGGAAGATGTTGATCTGAGGAACGTTCTTAGGATCAACGAATGGCGGCAGCATGAGCCTCAACCTGCAGCACTAGTGGGCGACCCAAACACCAGGGGCTGTAGTCCCCGACACATAGACTGATTCTGCTGCTCCCTGATGAAAGAAGAATGTTTCTGCTGGTTCCTGTTCAGAAAAAATAAGAATGCAGGTGTAGAAATGTTAACTTGGTGTTACTGGGAAGGTTCCTGTTCCAATGTTCTGATCGTGGCTCTGGACTCTGAGGGTAACTTTTTTTCTAGAACAAACCAGATAAAACTTTAATGCCCTTCATATGATAAATAGCTTTGGTTTTATTTGATTTTATTAATGTTTAGGTTATAGATTTACAAGAAATATGTTAACTGCTACTGTGTAAAAATACTGCTGTTAAAAAGCACTTTATTTGTTGAAAGTGTTTGCAAACCAAATGTTTCTGTATTTTAGTTCATATAGTAGTACTTTAAGTGTGAAATGCAGTACATTTAAATTCATTCATTCACTAATAATGAGGTTGTGACTACTGGTGCATAACTCAAATAGCAGGATTCTACTGATTTTGTTCACTGAGGTGCTCATCTTTAGTTATTTTTGTATCCAACTGCAACGGCATTTTTTTTCATTATAGATTAATCTGCTGATTATTTCCTCCATTAACCGACTGTTGATTGTTTGATTTTTGAAAACTCTGAAAACGATGCAGTCACAAGTGCTCCAAATTAAAATGGTTGCCAACCAAAATCATATCATCATATAAGTTCTAACATAGGATATATGCAAATAAAAATAAATACAGAGAGGTAAAAAGCTTTGTGGCATGA
Source organism: Acanthochromis polyacanthus (assembly GCF_021347895.1). Lineage (NCBI taxonomy): Eukaryota > Metazoa > Chordata > Actinopteri > Pomacentridae > Acanthochromis > Acanthochromis polyacanthus. The sequence goes on from NC_067117.1 coordinate 40,506,848, forward strand.
GAGTAGTAGAGTAGAATACCTCGGGTTTGTACTCTAGTAAATGAACTTAGCTACATTCCACAGCTGGATTAGAGTGGCACCCTGACACTGATATGCAAGTGTTTGTGTGAAGTTATGACATTTGTGCCAGAGCTGACTGATCTGCAGCTTGAAACCCATGAATCCTGGCTAGAGAAAGTTTTCAGTGATGTTGCTAAAGTTATACCTGAGCTTTAGCCCTGATACCAGAACAGTACGACACAATAATACAATTTAGCAGAAGAAGCCAGAGGTCTAAAATGTGTAAATACGATCAAACACAAGCAGCGCTACAGAGGTTTTATGTAAATAAAATGCAGTCTGATTGAGTTTTAGTGCTTGATGAGCACGTTTCAGTTCAACGCTCGGCTCTAATTGTACTTCCTCAAACAGAACTTTTCCAGCTGTTTGTACCTCGGCTCTGTGTTGATTAAAGGTCAGCTGGGAGTTCTTCCCCACATCTGGAACGAGTCTGATCACCCCAAACAAAATGGGGGAGAGGAGAAGTCTGCTACATGAACCTTGAAAGCTGTAATTGAAGGAGTTCCTGTTTAATCAGATCCCTCCTTCTCTTCTTTCCTTCCCCTTTTCCTTCCCTGCAGGCTTCTGCCATCATCCGGCTGTCTCCACCCATCCTTCCTTCTCATTTTCTTTCCTTCCTCCTGTGATGTGATTAATTGCTCTTTCAGCTAAGTGAGCCTGCAATTAGCTGTCTGATTAGCACAGGAGCTGATTGTGTGTCTGATTGTGTGGTTTGTGGATTCCTGAGGGAACTTCTGCTCTCTTAGGTTTTTTTCTCATCTTTTCTCAAAGTTTATACGTGCATATTGTAGTTAACCTCGTCTGTATTGCAGTTTTAAAAAGTGAATGCTGTATGTCAGACAGCAGCTTTTCAGTGCATTTTCCGTGTAATAATGACAGTTTCTTTTTCCCTTTTGTCTTACTTTTCTTCTAAGTTGTTTACTGACATGACTCAGACCCTGTCCACACGTATCCGGATAAGTCTGAAAACACATATATTTTTCTCCGATTCGGCCTGTCATCCACACGTAACCGGAGGTTTTTGGTTCTGAAAACGGAGGTTTTGAAAACTCCGGCCAAAGTGGAGATTTGTGAAAAACCCCGGGTATGCGTTTACGTGTGGACAGACATAACTGGAGTTTTAGGAGCGCAGATGACACTGCCTGCGACAAAACTGCTGAGACGTCAGACATGCGACCTTTGTAGACAATCGGAGCAGAATGGACACGCTCAAAAGTGTGCTGGTTTCAACAATACTGCAAGCGCTTTTTGCTTGTTTGATCTTACAAGCTCATTTACTGCTTCACCTCGAAGAGCATCGGAGAAGGAGGACTGCTGTGACTTCCGCTATTTTGCACCTGACAACCATTCCATGTCCTCGGCATGTTCGACGCGAGAGACGCCGCCGCCGCTCCGGATACATGTAGATGGAGATTTTTGTAGAAAACGGAGACGTGTGGCCGCAGATTTTTTCCTAAACGGAGGGGGGGCGGATATTTGGTTTTAAAAATATCCAGATACATGTAGACATGGCCTCAGTGTGTTCAGGCCTCAGGGTGTTTGTGTGTTTTGTATGTGTGTGTGTTTGTGCATATGGGGGGCAAGATAATGATTATAACTTGTGAGAAACACCTGGCAACAAGGAAAGAAGAAAAGTCCCTTTTTGTGTTTGTGCTGTAAAGTATGAAGAAGGCGGTTAAACTTGAGTGAATGGAGGCAGAAAAAGCTTGTTTGTAAAGTTTGTTTGAACCTTTTCCTCTGACATTCAGCAGACTTTTTGGGATTAAGAAAGGCACTTGTAAATTGTCACGAAGCTGCTGCTTGAGTAACTGAGTTTTTTTTTTTTTTTACATTTCTTCCACTGGTGTGCCGAACTTTGTCATTGAAATGCACCCAAAATCTTTCACCACAAATATTAAACATCTGTAAATTATTGTAAATAAGAATAAAAATGCACTTAATTGTTTTGTTTTTCTTTCTTCTAAGGATGATGTGGGACTTTGTTAGTACCTGGTATCTCTCCTTTGGCTCCATTATAAGCAGTGATGCTGTTTATTTTCATTTCTGACTCGTCACTGCTTCACGTTACTGTTGCTGGCCATGCACTGTCACATCACTTAATCAGTGTCTTGAAGAAATTGTGATTTTGGTTTCATTTTAGAACAGGGGTGCCAAACATGCGGTCCTCCAGAGGGTCCAATCCGGCCCTCAAAGTGTAAGAATTCCAGCGAAGACATCAACTGCAGATTGTAAATTAGTAAAACTATGAATTTAAAATAATTTCTAGACCATGACAAGTTGTTTTGATCGTAAAGTAAAATACCAGATTGTTCATTGTTCTTTTGTCACCAAGTCTAATTTTTGAACTGTTTTGTCTTTTATTCATTGTTTTTTTGTCTTTTTTGTTTGACTTTTGTCATTTGGCTCATACTTTTGTCATTTTGTGTTTCCTTTTTGTCTCACTTGTGGTTTTTATCTGATTTGTCATTTTGTTTCTCTTTGTTATTTTTTGTCTCATTTTTGCTGTTTTGTAACTTCTTGTCTTACTTGTGTTGTTTGTCTATTTTTTTGTTGTTTTGTTCCTTTTTTGTCATTTTTTTCTCTCATCTGTGTCCATTTTTTGTCACTTTGTAACTTTTTTGTCAAATTTTGTGTCTGTTTTGTTTCATGTCGTTTGTCTCATTTTTGTCAGGTTGAGCCTCATTTTTTGTCCGACTTTTGTCATTTTGATCAAAAAGTAAAATACTATATCCTTCTGTTCCACTTACCTGCGCCTAAATGTTCTGTATCTTTGTAGGCATTCTGTGATCTGTAAGTTGTAATGTGGAAATGGTAAACTGAGGTATAATGTTCTTGAAATTGAACTTGTTTTTCTTAACAAACTTCAAGTTGTTCATAATGTTTTGTAAAAAGATAATTCCTTCAACATGAATATTTTCAGAACATACTTTTTGCACTAAAACAAAGGGAAAAAATGGAGTTGTGGTTATTTATAGGTTATTATGCTGTGATTTTACTGGTCTGGTCCAACTGAGATTAAATCGGGCTGAATATGGAACCTGAACTAAAATGAGTTTGACAGTCCTGGTTTAGAACATCAGTGCTTTTACTTTATAATCACTGTTCAAAGCAAGCAGTGCTTTGGCTGCACTCTTTGCAATAAATGCAATCATAATGTTGGTCATCTTGTAGTATCTTAATAAATCCAACAATTGTAGACGTTACTCGCCGACTGTGGACAGAGAAGCCTGTCGTCTCCACTCAGTTACTGCATCACAGCGGCTCATATGGATGTGTGATTATAATGATAAGTTCAACGTCAGAATCACCACTGATGTATGTCCACGTGAACCTGAAAGATCTTTGGTCACATGTTCAACCAAAATGGTTGGCTGGAGAGCATGTGGAGTCGTACTTGTGTATCAGGATGTCACAGCACAGCAGTGAAGCCCATGTCTGTCGAGGTGTTAGATTTTTAATGAGATACAAGGGAGAACCGATTTGTCAGCATGTGTTGCTTGTTTGTGATGCTGGTGGACATTTGAATACTTTATTAGTACAAAGAATTTGAGCCTGGCTTTTGCCACCTTACATTGTAACTGACGGCAAATATAAACAAATAATCACATAATTCATCTTGTAGAAACAACACTTTTTGTACAACTCTACTGTCTTCACTCAGGAGAAATGTAAAAACAGGTAGTTTATCCAGCAGCATAACACACACAAATCATTAAATTAAAGCTTGATTTTCCAGCGACTACTTAGTGCAAACAGCAAAAGTCCTCGTCCTGTGCTTCCTGAAATACTTCTATGTCCACTGGAAGTGTTTTTTGACTTTTTCGCAAACAAGTTAATGTGCTTCATAGGAGATGGAAGCGCCCTTTTGATGTAAGGAACATTTCAGGTTATAATCAACTTTCAAAACTTTCAGTGGTTTCTTCCATTTGTGCAGAGAAAGATGAGTCCTTCCATTGATAGTTCAAGTTATTTCAGAGTCACAACCTCTGAGACCAGAGATTACCACACAGAGATAAAAGGGGGGTCTTCTCTGACCCACTTTGCCATTATAGGTTTTCTTTCTAGCAATTAAAAGCAACTGGATTACATCTTCATTTGCTTTAAGAGAGGCAGGACGCTTCCCAAGCAGACACAGTAGTGGGTCTACAGACATCTGTTGCTTTACTAATACTTAGGCCCCGTCCACACGAAGACGAAACGCTGAACAGTTTCAAAAACGATCGCCATAAAGACGAAGGCGTCTCAGAAATTGTGTGCGTCTACACGAATGCACTCGATACGCATGGAAATGCTGTAAAACACATGCCAGACCTCTAGGGGCGCTGTAAAGATATGACGGAAACACGTGCAAACAGAAGAAAAAAACTGTGGGCATGCGCACTTGGGGCAAAAGTTGTAAACAGAGAGCTTCATCAGCACATTTGCTACACTGTACGCCACCATTGTTGTCGTTGCTGAGTGTGACGCATGTGTGTCAATGAAGTTATGAAACTATGATGCAAGCGTTTCTGAAAAGCAGCGGATCGCCTGTGCACACGGAGCTGCGTATACGGCGTTTCAAAATCTTTCCATTCTGGAACCCGTTTTCATAAATGATCGTTTACAGACCCCCAAAACGGCGTCTTCGTGTGGACGATACGCAGATTCGGCAAGAAACTTATGCGTTTACACCTCATTTCGTCTTCGTGTGGACGGGGTCCTAAGCTTATTGCCTTCCAGAACCCTTGGATGTTTTTTTGCATTTCCACAAAAACTAATTAGCCAACAGGTTCAATTAGTTCAACAAATAATGCAGCCTGGTGCCTATGCAAGATTTACATTTGGGACAATTTGGTGAGGTTCCCGTTCTATACTTACTATAGATATGTGGACATGACTCAAAATATTATATTGTAAGTCTTTAAACCTGTTGAAAATCGAGATTCTGGAAGACAGCCGCAGTATGTCATCCCACACCTCATCATCGCTTACAAATGTGAGTAATGTACTCCATAATGCTCTTAGCCGTAAAAGTTTACTCGGGTTCAAGCTTGACACGTGCAACTTTTTTTGTGTTTGTATCTGACTGCTTGAAACGTGTCCAGTCCCAGCTGACATGAAGGAAGAATTACAACATGCCCAATTCAAGACAGATGCTGAAGACCTTGTTCCATTTTCACATGATAGCATTTTGTTTGGTTCTTCTAGTAGTTTTTTGGCAGTTGACAAACAGATGGTTTTGTTTCTGGCTTCTTCTTCTTTGTCTCTTAGAGCCATGTTGTCTGTGCCACCACCTTCTCCACACTACACAGCCTCGTTAATTTGTCGTAAAGCAGAAAATGGAAACAAGTTTCATTTATGCTGCAACACGTACGAATTAGTGCAGATTTTAAACGTTTGCTGTGAATTCACTAGATGATTCTATGAGAACACAGCTCATGTTAGAATCTTATTAAATCTTAGAAGAAGTTTATAAATAAATACACGACAGATAAAATCTTTATGTTCACCCCAACACACATCCAGACATAACCAAGTAATTAAAAGATAAGATAATCCTTTATTGCTCCCTACTCCAGGGGAAATTCATATTGTTACAGAAACATATGTAGCAAGTAAACATAGTAACAATAATGGTACCTAACCTTAACTGAGCCTCTTACATTTTAAAGTATCTAACAAAGCAAGATATTTTCTTAAACCAGCGTTTTTTTGCCATGAATCCAGATATTGTGAAAACAGACGGTAAACAATGATAGAAAACCAATCTAGAAGAGTAACTGTGGTCTTGGGGAAAGCCTAGTGCAGGTTTATCCCACCAGCTATTGACTCCCATCGTGGACCTTCAAACTGGTTGCCTTTAATACCATACCACGGGTCAGAAATTGCATTTATGTCAAACCAAAACTCTTTAAAATGTAACTGAGAATGCAGTTTAGTTGTGTACGGATGTAATTTTGTGGATTGAGTCACGGTTAAGAAGGAACAAAGGTGATACAGAACCAGCATTTTTTGGGGGAAGGGTCGTATCTCAACGCAAGGAATCAGGAAGTCTGCCTTTTTTGTGCTGTCAGTGAAGAACTTCCTTTGATTTTAATTAGCCCCTCAATTCATGCAAGCAGCAGGACATCTGAGCACACAGCAGCTTTTCAGCTCCAAAGGCCAGAGGTCAGCAGTGGAGGCAAACCAAAGGCAAAATGTTGAATCAAGAACAACGTGATCACATCAAACTGTGGGCGTATCTTTCTGTTTTCTAAGGATGCTTTTGTCATCACTACTTCAAAGGGATGTTTGATGGTTAAGAGTAGGTTTTTAGGGTCTAATTTATTATTTGTTTAAAGGGCTGGGGAATGCAGTGTTAGCATGCCGATGAGAGCCTTCACAAGTGTGTAATTAGAAACGTGTGTGTTTGTGTGGATGGGCTGTTGAGGTACAGTGGCTGCTAATAAGCATCGCACACCTTCTGCAACACACAGACACACACACACATACACACACACACACACACACACACACACACACACACACACACACACACACACACACACACACACACACAGCTGGGTGTCTGTCTGATTGGTTTCAGGTGTGCGCTTGTTGTGTGACCACAGTCTGACACCTCTGTAACTAGCGTGTGCGCGCTTGCGTGTGCAGGGCAACATGAAAACAAGGTCAAAGCTGTAAAAAACTCAAAGCTGAAACACGGCCTGCGAGAATCTTTGTGTCACAAAATGGAGAAAAGGATTCTGGGTAACTGTAGTTCACACCTCGGCTTAGCTTGCGGCTCATCGGGCGTTACTTTACCTGCAGTTCTTTGTATTAAATAGAACTGATGGGTGGAGGCTACAGGCACATCTCTGTTAAATGTGGAACTAAACCACATGCGGCCAGCTTTTACTCTACAAATATCAAATCCAGCTGTTTTTTTTCCCTGGCTGATTTTTATGGCATCTGAAGGAAAATTTGAGCCATAAAAGTAAACTAGACGCTCATCCTTTGCGCTGCATGTGTGTTGTGATGTTTGCACTGTACTCCTCATTCTTTGTCCTGTTCTCCAAAATTTTTTTTTGTGATTGGCTGTTCAGCTAAACCGGTAAACAGAGCTGCTCTTCTTGCTGTTCAGAGGCTATCGTACAGACTTCTATAGTATATCGTAGTACATATAGTGTGTGTAAATCTACTGCTAAAGCCTGCAAACTTCTTTCCAGAATATGTTTCCATGTACATTTGAAATATTGCATTAGAGAACGTTAATGGAAACAGACAAGTTGAAAAAAACAAACCTTTCTGGTTTGTTTTTTTTTTCTATTTTTTTTTTTTTTGCTTTTTTGTGAGGGTAATACACATATTGGGAAATTGAAACCTTTTTTCGAAACATTTAATTTGCAATATTGACCAGCTGAGTCCGCTTCTTTTATTGTCTTTGTCCAGCATAGAACATCTGCAATAATCAGCTGACACTAAAGAATAAGTACAACTTTGCTAATTAAAAACAATTCCTGTTCACTTCTCAGCACTTTTCTCTGGTAGATCACCAGCGGTGAGTCTTTTTTTTCTTGTTTTGTAGCCGTTGGTAAACAACTGGTTTCGTTTCATCTATATCGCCACATATCTGGAGACTTATTGCAACCTAGTTTATTTGCTCTAAACAAGCCTAATTTGTGCATTCTTCTTTCTTTAAAACATTTCAAAAGATTGCCTTAAATTCACTTGACAGTGGCTGAAGATACGGTAACCATGAGCTGGCTTTAATGGAATCTGGTGTCTTGTTGAAATGAACAAACTCCTGGTGGTTGTTTTTACTGGTTAGTTAGAGCAGTATGCAAAGCGTTACAGGCTAACAGTGTGAATCCCCTCCTAAATCCTCTCAACTATTTGTTTGGTGTGGAATGGAATCATCTTTTAACAACATGTGCAGCTTTTATTTCACTGATTGCACAAACCAACTTACCATTCTGTTTCTAATCACATTGCTTCTAAACTGGAGGTGTTTTACAAAAAGAACTATTTTAAAATGCAGTAAGTTATTAGAAAAGATGCTATAAAATATGATAGAAATGCTGGTCTGCACAGTTTTTTGAAGCTTTTTAACCAAGGCACTGACTCAGCTGTTCTGACAGTTTTTCACAGTGCTGTGAACATTAATAACAGTTGGTATTTTACATTTTACATTTGTTATAAAAATCTGCAACTGAAAAGTGTTTTTTTTTTTTTTTCTCTTTTCAGTTGTGCTTGCTGTAGGTTGATGCTAAAACATGGAGCTACAGAAGAAATAAAAACTCTTCTGGAGCTCAGAATTATTGTGCCCAGATACAATAAACAAAACTGAAATGAATGTTTGCTTGGCTGGAGTGAAAACTGACACGGTTTACTTTTTGCATATAATTGATGACCAAGACTAGGCCCCTAAACTAGCATTTTTGCAGACATTCAGCCAGGAATTTGAGATGACAGTCCACAATGAAATCATCTATGTTAACGTTTATCTTGTCATTATTGCCATAATTTTGTTAAGTCATGGACAGAAGTCATGTAGTAACAGGCGTGGTGTGTTCAAACATCAGCTTTACCTACTGTACTTTCCAGACTATTGAGCCACACCCACTAAATTTCTAAAGAAAAAAAGCTGTACATGTATTGGCTGCACTTGTCAATAACCTGCAGGTGTCCACGTTGTGAGATGAGATATTTACACAGAAATATTTTTCTAACTTTTAATTAAATAAATGCTTTTTTCCGAACAGTGCCTGTAACACGGCAGTAAAACGCATTGAGTCAGTTCTTCGACTCCCACGTCTCACCATCGATTCATTGATGCCAAGCTAACATGCAGCAGCTCTGTTTCCTTCATCGACAAGCAGATCGATTGTCTTTAACTTAAAAGCTGCATCATATGCATTTCTTGTTGTGTTTTCCATGACGAGACATGAATTAAATCAAACGCACTCGCACTAAATTCATTCATTTTGCACCTCATGCACACACCCTGTTCGGTAATTTCATTGGTCTGATGTGACGAGGCTAAACGTATTGGCGGCATGAAGCTGGTCCGTAAAAATCTATGCATTAGCCGCATCGTTGCATAAGCTGCAGGGTTCAAAGTGTGAGAAAAAAGTAGCAGCTTATAGTCTGGAAATTACAGTAATCTTTCGACTGTGGTGGAAATGGAGATAAAGTAAAATTGCTAAACTAATCTGTAGATAGGGATGTTAGCCAGCAGGTGATTTAAAGCAGGGCTGTCAAACTCATTTTAGTTCAGGGGACACATTCAGCCGTTTTGATTTCCAGTGACCTGTAAAATCACAGCATAATAACCTATAAATGACAACTCCCAATTTTTTCCTTTGTTTTAGTGCTAAAAAGGTACATTCTGAAAATGTTCACATTTAAGGAAGTATCTTTTTACAAAACATGAACAACCTGAAATTTCTTAAGAAAAGTAAATTCATTTTCAACAACATTATGCCTCAGTTTATCGGTGACTCAGTGTTATGCTATGCTATGTTATTTGAGGACAGGTGTCTCTTGAAAATGAGACCCAGCATCTCAGTGAGATTACCTGTGTATATAAAGGCTAAATAAAATTGAAAAAACATTTCCACATTACAACTTCTAGATCACAGAGTGTCTACAAAGGAACAAAACAGTTAGTCATCTGGAGCTGAATGATTACAGTATTTTTCTTTATGAACAAAATGACAGGAAAAAAAAACGACAAAATATTACAAAAACGAGACACAAAGCGATAAAAAAAAATGGAAAAACGACACAAGCAAAACAAAAAAGACACCAAGCAACAAAAACGAGACAAAAAACAGCAAATAAAGTGAAACAAAATGACAAAAATAAGACAGAAAACATAAGTGAGACAAAAGGGAACCGCAAAACGACAAAATCATGAGACAAGTGACAAAAATCAGACCAAAAAAACAAGACAAAATATTACAAGAACGAGGCACAAAATGACAGAAGAACAATGATCAATCTAATATTTTACTTTATGATCAACATGGTCTAGAAATTATTTAGAGTTTACAGTTTTACTTATTTGCAATTTGCAGTTAATGTTTTCTCTGTAAGTTTTACACTTCACAAAGTCGTCTCATGGGCCAGATTGGACCCTCTGGAGGGCCCACATTTGTCCCACAGGCCGCATGTTTGACATCCCTGACTTAAAGAATCTCCTTCTTTCTCTTTTACAGGCGCAGGCTGGTGTAGACGGTCGCAGGTTGGCCGTTGCCTTCAGAGCTGATAGTGAGTATCTCTGCTACTCTTTCCATTCATAAAATATGTCAGATTTTCACTCATTGTGAGCTCATTTCTCAGAATCAGAATCACTTTTATTTGCCAAGTATGTGAGCACATCCAAGGAATTTGACTCCGGTATTTTACAGTACCCTCTTGTGCTAGACAAATAGAAAATTAAATAATAAGCATAAATTATGTAACAAAAAATATAAAAAAAATACTAACATGACTTTAACATTACGTAATAAGAAAAATTAACATAACATAACATGACATAACATGACATAACAACATAAAATAACTTAGTTTAAAGTGATCAGTGGAAATGGTGCATTTCTAGTAATAATTTAATTGTTTATAGGACTGTTTGTTGAGGTTGTGGATGTTTATGTTCATGATTCAGACTGTGACTGGTTTCAAATGTTCATCAGAGCAACAGCCTGTGGAAAGAAACTGTTCGTGTATCTGGTGGTTTTGGCGTACAGAGCTCTGTAGCGCCTGCCGGAGGGGAGGAGGTGAAACAGGTTACGTCCAGGGTGTGACGGATCTGCAGTGATGTTGCCTGCCCTTTTCCTGACTCTGGACATGTACAAGTCCTGAATGGAAGGCAGGCTGGCACCGAGGATTTTTTCTGCAGTCCTGACTGTCCGTTGCAGTCTGTGCCTGTCCTGTTTGGTGGCTGATCCAAACCACACAGTGACTGGATGATGGCGGTGTAGAACTGGATCAGCAGCTCCTGTGGCAGGTTGAACTTCCTCAGTTGGCGCAGGAAGTACATCCTCTGCTGGGCCTTTTTCCTGATGGTGTCGATGTTGGACTCCCACATCAGGTCCTGGGAGATTGTGGAACCCAGGAACCTGAAACTTTCCACAGCAGACACCGTGTTGTGAATGGAGAGGGGGGGCAGCACAGGGGGGCTCCTTCTGAAGTCCACTGTCATCTCCACAGTCTTGAGCGTGTTCAGCTCCAGGTTGTTCCGACCACACCGGAGGACCAGCTGTTCCACTTCTCGTCTGTACGCAGACTCATCACCGTCCCTGATGAGGCCGATGACAGTTGTGTCGTCTGCAAACTTTGAGAGCTTCACACTTGGGTCACCTGAGGTGCAGTCGTTGGTGTAGATGGAGAAGAGCAGTGGGGAGAACACACCCCTGGGGGGCGCCAGTGCTGATTGTCCAGGTGCTGGATGTGATGCTCCCCAATCTCACCTGCTGCTTCCTGTCTGTCAGGAAGTCTGTGATCCACTCACAGGTGGAGGCTGGCACAGTGAGCTGGAGGAGTTTGGAGTGGAGGATGTCCGGGATGATGGTATTAAACGCCGAACTGATGTCCACAAACAGGATCCTTGCATAAGTCCCTGGGGAGTCAAGGTGATGCAGGATGTAGTGTCATCCCATGTTGACTGCATCATCCACTGACCTGTTTGCCCGGTAGGCAAACTGCAGGGATCCAGCAGGGGGCCTGTGATGTCCTTCAGGTGGGCCAACACCAGTCTCTCAAAAGATTTCATGACCACAGACGTCAGGGCGACGGGCCTGTAGTCATTTAGTCCTGTGATGGAGGATTTCTTGGGGACTGGGATGATGGTGGAGCATTTGAAGCAGGAGGGGACTTCACACAGCTCCAGAGATCTGTTGAAGATCTGCTTGAAGATGGGTGTCAGCTGGTCAGCGCAGACTTTCAGGCAGGAGCAGGCATGTTATTTGGTCGCGGATACGTGAAAATTCGTGTATCGAGGTATCAATTTTGAGACCCAACGTGAATCGTCCAAATTCGATGAGAAAAAAAATATGGGGTGTAAGGGGTATAGAGTTGGATCGCACGTAGTTGTCAACAGTGCGCTGGCAAAAGCACGAGTTGGAAACAACCATTGGAGAGCATTATTGAAAGTTAGGGGCTCGACACACGGGAAGCGACAGTTGAGGGGGGAATGCGAAAGTCATCGCAACAGGAGATGGGTCATTCCATGAAATCGGTGCCTTTTGCGTCCCCAAGAAATAATCAGTCATAAAATTATGATAACATCAAATTAATATTTCATTTAAAAATATAACATTACCCTGTCTTCTCTCCTTAATATAACATCAAATTAAAGTCAATGAAATGTTATTTTAATTCATTTAAATTACTTTCATGCTGATGAGGGTGAGGTTTTTGGCCTGTCCCTCACTGTTATTGTTGTATGTGTACAGGACTTTTCATTTGTAAAATGTAGGCAAAATGTTAAAATTTTTACATTTACATGTAGTTTAAGGTATGATCTTATTGTAAAACAGTGTTTTTGGTTATAATAATATATATTAACCATTATAAATTACCAATTTGTCGGCGTCCCCTGATTTCATGTCAACCCTGTTACTCTAACTAAAAAACCCTATAAAAATAATGGTACATTCCAGATTTGACAGGATTTAAAGGAGGTTGCATCATCTTGGAACCAGGATGCTGACAGCTCATTGACAAGTAAGTTTCTCTCATCTCTGATTTGGTATTTTAAAGTTTTTTCAAGGTTTAACCAGGGGGGACAAGCATACAACGTCAATCCTGTTACCAGTTTTTAACATATAAACATAATCAATTTTCTATTTTTCAAAATATAATCAATATCTACAAGTAATTATCTTTCAAAGTACATAGCTTGCACTTTAGCTAGCATTTATTTTAGCTAACTACAAGCAAATTAGTTTAAAATAGTCAACCCTGTTACTGTCAACCCTGTTACCTTTCCACAGTAACAGGATTTGACATAATTAACAAATATTAAATAACACAGCCTGAGATGGCACAATATAATTTCCTGTCATTTTAGACCTTCTGTGATTCCTGGCTACTTAAAAAATAAAAATTAAATATAGTTTAAATTTTACATTTTCAAAGTTGAAAAGGCACCGGTTTCGTGGAATGACTCAGATAGATTCAACACACGGTGCACGGTACTTGGCAGCGGCAGGCGACGGCGACACACGGCGCGCTGTGCAAAAGCACAGATCGCTTGTCTCCCTCACTTCTGATCGGCTGTGATATTGGAGGGATTTTTTTAGGTTTTCAAAGATTTTCATGACAGAAAAGCATAAAGATGATGAGCCAGAAGATATTGCTTGATTTAGCTGAAATTTTACTATTGACATTGGCTTATAAAAGTTTACCCTGGCACCAACCAACTCCCATGCAGCAGCTTTTTTTTAATATAATGATAGTCATTAAGGGAAGGATCATAAAGACTCGGGAAGTCAATCACAGCTAAAATGATTTGCTCCTCAATGTTGAAAAAGGACTGAAAACAATCGTTGAAAAACGGAGCGGACCATTAATGTATAGGAGCAGACTGCACTGTGTAACATGCTGTAAGCTCATTTGAAATTTTCCAATGAGATGACACATCATAGATTAGCCGCTCAAGGACTGTCATAAAATTGAAAATCCAGCGGTTCTGTCCGGTTTTAAAGTTTCAGGCTCTGAAAATGGTGTCATTTTAGCGGAAGAAGGTTAAAAGGATTTCTCTGTAGAATAATTGTCCCAATTGTATATCAGTGAGCAAACAACACATTTTACGTTGTAGCTCCATCAGTTGTGTGCTGTAAAATATTCTCAAGACACTCGGTGGCCAGATTTGACTGCATGATTGTTTTTCTACATTATTGTTGTTGCATCTCAGCTGTGCACAAGATTGTCGTTTGGATTAAATTTTTAGGTATTTTAAGATTGCATTAATGTTTTATTGTCAAAGTAATACCATTAAAACCTAAAACAGAGCTCAACAGTCATGACCGGAATTAGATATCCCCCATTCGTGTCCTAGACGTGGAACATTTTCTGTTCATCTCATGTCTTTCTTTGAAAGCTACAACGCATCGGTAGATTGATTAAATCTCGAAAAACAAGATAATTTTCCATTTTACTACCCAGCTTGAAGATCTTCTAGCCCCCTCAACTCTCACATCTGCAGCACAGCATCACCCTCCTCCCCCCCGTTCTTCATCCTCTGCCTCCTCTTTTGTTCCTTTCACTCTAAAAGTCAAGTTCCTGAGCCGTGGCTGATCCCTGCCTGCTGCTTTTGTCCATGACCATGGGCGAGGAGGCACTTTCAGATTCCCCTGTGTGTGCGTGTGTGTGTTTTTGTGTGTGTGTACAGCAGTGTAACTATTTCCATCCAGAAAACAACAGAAAAAGTCTAAAATGATTTACTCATGGCAGTGTTTTTAGCCAGTCACAGCCTACGATGTCTGTCATGTGGATCTCTCACCATTAATCTCATTCCTTCTAACGGTAATCAAACTCTTGGCATGTCATATGAGTAAGAAAAGGAAATGTATAGAATTATTTTCAGCTGGTTGAAGATGCCAGAAGTTACATAAATCCAAACAAGAATTTACGAAGAATCCGATTGTTTCCATTGTTGATTCAAAAGATTTACCCTGTTATCAACACGTGCAGTTTCTTTCTTTGAACACAGGTTGACCAGTGGTTCTGACTTATTTTCCAAAGTAAAAGTGTATAATTTTGTGTCCTGTTTTGAAATTTTAAAATTAGACATACTCCAAATCAAGTTGCATTTGACCCCTGAGGCCAGCTGTTTCCCCACCACTGCCAGTGTTCATGCTAAGCTAAGCTGATCATCTCCTAGCTGTCCTTTCAATATCTTTTTGTGGTTTAAAATGAACCAGGAAGCATGATTAGTCTGTTGTACTTTTTTTGACAGAAACCTATGCAATTTCCAGTTATTTCTGACCATTTTATAAACACATATGTTTGTGATGCTTCAGTGAGTGAGTCCCTTCTGTTTAATCTCAACACATATTATGTCAGTGATAATGTGGAGGGCAGGGGTCAGTGTGACTTTTGATGTGATGATGCATCCTCTGCTTACGAGTGGAAATGAAAACTGTTGAACCCCAAAGTAAAGCACCGTGGTGTTTTTAGCATGACAATGGAAGCCTGTTCTTTATGTGTGTGAACTGAGGTGTGTGTGGGTGACACACCTCAGTGGTTCCTCTGCTCCGACTGGATGAAGGAGAGTCAAAGGCTTCCTCTTTCTGTTTGCAGTGATGCCACAAAGAATAATAAGCAGGGTGACTTTTAACATGTAAATGTATCGATAGCTGGAAAGAAACATGAAATCCCCCAAAGTAGGAAAATCTCATTCAGAATGTGGAATATTGTAAAAACATAAATTACAACATTGAAGCAGGATCTTACTCAACAATATGTTGTGTCATTCTCTCCATTTGTCCATCTAAGGATGATATTTCTTTCTAAAACAGTCTAGTATTGTTATTAATTTGGTATTTTGGTTAGTAAGCAACAGGTAACTGCACAGTTTTGCAGAAGTTAGAGGAAATCAAAAGTCACCAGGTCAACCAAAGAGCTGCAACTATTTTAGAAATGCTTCAATGCTAATAGATCTTAATAGAAGCTGTAGTTTTTTTTTAGTTAGATTGGGTTATATGTGTTACAGTCACAATAGTCTCAGCTTATGAAAAAGCAAACAGCTGGAATAGGCATTTGTTATCAAAAATGTTCATGAAGGAAATGCGTAATGCCTTCAACTTTGTTAATTTTGTCTTATTTTCAGCAGTTTGTATCAACAGAGTAACACGTATAAACAGATATCACTTTACGCTTTTATGGCTGAAGCAGCAAAAATGTAGCAAAACCAACTGACAATTGTTGTTTTTGTAAATGTCAACAAATCAAACGTGTGCTTAGGAGTCAACTCTGCACGCACTGATCTGCTGCTGGAAATCCTCTCTGGATCACAAAATGTGGATTAATCCGCCACTGAAAAAACGCTGTTTTAGGAAGGAAGTTTTATGCATGTTTTGTACATTAAAGGGGAACTTCGGTTTTTTTCAACCTGGGGTCTGTTTCCATATGTAATTTCATACATGTGAGTGATGGAGAAATGAATTTTCGACATAGCTCCAGTATTTAGCCAGGCAGGCAGCTTAGCAGCTCATTTCTCCATCACTCACATGTATGAAATTACATATGGAAACAGACCCCAGGTTGAAAAAAAACGAAGTTCCACTTTAAAGCAATCCAAACTGATTAACATACTTACTTCAGATATTTAAACCTTTGAACCTCAAAACCGGCAAGGAGGTTTGTCGCCACAAAATGACAAAAGCTACCCCATTTGTTGGAGCCAGATTATGTTTCAGTTTCAGCAGTTCAGATAACCAAATCTGAGCCTAAAATCATCATATTTCATCAAATTACTTTATTCTACATGTGTCATTTTGATATTAACCAAAAAATAACCAGATTCTGTAAAAAAAAAAAAAAAAACTAAAATTCAGGGCCATTAAAGTAGTGCAGATTTTTTCTTTTCTTTTTTTCTTACAGTAATGGTTGCTGCACACGGTTTGTTTTTTTCCCCATTTTTTAAAAATTGGACTTACAGTAAAGTGATTTTGCTGACATATCACCATGGAAAGTTTTCCAACAGAATAGAAGATCGCATCCTGATTAAATAGATTAAGGACTGTCAGAGGGTTGAAAATCCAATAATTCTACTGTTTTTCCAGTTTCAAGCTCTGAAACTGGTGTCATTTTGGTAATGTTTTAAAGATGACATGCCTCTGTCGGTTAAAATGACCAAATCTAAGCTTGAAAAGGTTTTATTGAATCAAAATCACTTTATTCTACATGTCTCATTAAAAATATCCTAAAATAAGTTTTTACTCAGACGGAGTTGTGACCAAAAGTGACATGACAAAAAGTCTGGTAATTTTTTGCCTGAACTGCAGGTTGTGTTTACACAGAACGGCGAGGATGAGACAAGCATTTGCAGTGTTGGAAAGACCTTGGAAAATGTTGTACATGTTGATTCCAGACTTTCTCATTTTTTGTAGAATATGTAGTCCAAAAAAATTTAAAAATCACTCCAAACCTGTCTGCTGATGGAACAACATGCAGTTCAGGCTAGTGCCATGTTGAAATTGATTCTGAAATAACCAAGTAAATGTGCCGTTTTGACTTTTCCAGAAAAGCGAGTGGGGTGCTCATTCAGATGTGAAACTGACACTTGAAGTTTAGATTACCTGAAAGGAGTAAATGTCTTTAAGGGGGTCCTGAGTAGTTTAGAGTTTACTCTGCCTCATCCTGCCATCTCTTTTTATGGCAACAGCAGCTGAGGCTCATGGGTATCATAGTGACATATTAACACAGATTCCTCTGAAATACACACATATTTATTTATTTATTTAACCAGGAGAAATCCCACTTAGATTAAGAACCTCTTTTTCAAGGGAGTCGTGCCAAGATAGGCGGCAGCAAATACGAAACACGGTTCCAAAATTCCACAAAAATCGTTACTGATGTAGCATAAGGCTACAGTTTTCAGCCAGGAGTCCAAACCACAGTTAGAAGGATGAGCTGTCCTATGAAAGGAGATGAAAACGCTGATGAAAGAACATGACGAGGATCAGGCCGCTGTGCCTCCTCGTCCTATCCTGCTTCATCTTCATCCTCTTGAACTGGAAGGAGAAGAGGAGGAAGATGGTGAACTCTGACCTGCTGTCCTCTCTTTCTGCACTGCTTTGTCTTACAAAGAAAATCTGAAGACAAAGATTTGGAAAGGAGGAAGAGTAACAAACTACAACCTTCCTCTTGTTCTTATAGAAGATGAAGTAGGAGGAGGAAGAGGAGCGACCAGTCGTGACCTTCTCCTTCAGCTCTGAACATGACCCCTCTTTGAGAAGAAGGGGAGCGTTTACTCGTGCATAAGTTCCTCTCCGCTTCCTCACCTTCATCAATAGCGGTTGGCAGGAGGAACAGGGAGCAGTGAGTCATGTCTGTGCTCACGCCCCGTTTCCTTTTTACATCCTGAGTCCATCTTTTCTCCTCTGAGCCCTTTTGGTTCATGGTTGGCTGCTCCTCCTCTGCTCCTTAAGCTTCGTCTTTCTCAAGATAAAACAAGAGAAGCAGCCGTGGAATTCACTGCTAACAGAATTCTTCCTGACTTTAGCCTTTAGCTGTCTACATATTAACATGAACAACAACAGCCATATACTGTTCAAGTTAAATTAGAATTAGTGTAAATTTTGCTGTTGGAGGTGGTTTTTACTTGTGCAGTTTTTCAATGAAAAATTGTAATTATTATGTTTTTTTGCACTTTTTCTGTGGGCCTACTTCAAGTGATGTAAAGTTTGGATAAAATGTCAACTAATATCAGTAATGTAGTTCTAATGTACCAGTATCCATGTCAGTGGGTAATAAAACATTTCATAATGCCGCTTTATGTCCAAAGCAGTCTTCATATATCCTCTGTTGCTCTGAGAAGTGCAGATTTTTTAGTTTTTTACAGAATCTAGTTCAAACTGTTTACTTTGTGGAAATTGCGTTGTTTGTCGTTCATGCTTTGGTCAAAGACCCTCAGAAAGTTGATCATCTGATTATTGTCTTTGCTGTTATAGTTTCTGGATCAGATAAAGGCTGTAACTTTGGTAGTTGTTTACAAATATTACATGTGTTTGGAGGGTTTATAGAGTTAAAGTTTGATAGGTAAAGCTGTGGTGGTTGTTGAAAACGGGGTAAAATGGCACCGATGGCTGTGGTAGATAGAAGCTTCTAGTCTTCTCCCCTGCATCACACACAGCTCAGACACGTGTTCCCAAAAATTACCTCGAAAGAGTGGAATAAGTCATTTAAATGTCAAATTTATCCAGCTTGAAACTAAGTGATCTTATCTGCTTGGACTGTTTTTTATGAGCAGAGCGTCTTAAATGTCAGTATAATGTTCATTTAATTGTGGGAAACCGTAAGACTGCTGCTCTACTTTATAGAACATATAAAATACTTAAAAGAGACATGTGGATACTACCAGATAGATCTGAATTTATCCAACACAGAGCTCTAACTTCTCTGCAAAGCTTTTAGACTAGATGTTTGTTGGACTAGACCTTTGACAGCTCTTTGTCTTAGGGTTGATGATCCATCCTGTGTCTAATGTCCAGCACGGTGTTGAAATGTTCACGTTGTCTAATATCACTGTGTTTCTAGAGCGCTTAAAACTACAGGTATGTGTTGAGATATTATTTTGTCAATGTATTTTTTTTCCTGTGTGTTGTTGTTAAGCTCTCTCTCTCTCTCTCTCTCTCTCTCTCTCTCTCTCTCTCTCTCTCTCTCTGTCTCTCTCTGTCTCTCTCTTTATCCTTGTCTCTAGACTGCTCATTAAACTACCCACTGGGGAAACATGTGATTCATGAAGTCACCAACATTTCCTTCAGCCATCTGGCCTGTGAGGATCAGGCTGCTGTGGTCGTCCACTGGTCTGCAAGTCCACTAGGTACTGTCCGTCTCTTCACCTGTCTGTCTGTTTACACGCTTCTGTAGAGAAACAGATTGTAGGGAGAGGAGAAAAAGTTGAAGGAGGAAGAGCTGGAAAGTACTGAAATCCATAAGATTACCGGGCTCTGTGCGCCTCTTTGATCTGGAGAGAGAGAGAAAGAGGATCACATCTCACACAACAATACCACGATCTGACCGTGAAGGAATGTGTGTGTGCGCTCGGTGTAAGGTGAACCTCTCGCTGTGACAAAACAGCCTGTTGTGTTCTCACAGAGAGGCAGAAATCTTCCTGATATTTCCCACATCACCATCTACACTGTGGCTTTGGAGGACTTCACTTTTCTATTTTGTGGTCAGAAACGACAGACTCAACCCCATTTCTCTGAATAAGAATTTTAATATTAAGACAACAGATTAGAAGTAGTCACTGCTGCTGCTTTCAGCCCGTTACACTCGTACTTCAAGAAATATATCTTCAAAATCTTTGAGTGAAAGTGAGTGAAGCTGGCATTTTCACACTATGATAGTATCTTTATTATGCCACAGTGCCACCTGCCAAATTGGACATTGCAGAATTTAAACCTCTGCCCAAATATTGCTTTATAGCAAATGAGTCAAGGTTTTAATGGTGTAATATTTCACAAAATGTACTCATTGTTTTTAAGGTTTATTTCACCATAGCTATTTAGTTTTTGCCAGTATCTGTGGGCTAGAAAAGCCAGCTCTCCTTTGGAATAAAAGTGATAGAAATGTTGTTTGACACAAAAAAGATTTCAGAAAAATCAGTGTCCTACAATGACTGTCCTGAAAATGCAGCCTTTTCTCCTGCAGTCACACTACTCACATAAATAAGCCCCCCAATCTTTACAGAACATGGTATCAGGGAAACCATGAGTAGTCCAGACAAATAAAAAAGGCTTTTGTGAAACAAAGTTACAATGCCGTAAAGCAAAAGAAAGAAAAACATGTTTATTTGTTTTACAAAATTGGGAAAGCTTGTAGTAAATATGTAAAACAGTTGTTACTGATACTGAGAACAAGCGGTGGCTCTGCAGACTGTAGAAATTTTACTGCTTCCGTTTTTAATTTTCCTCCATGCTTGTCTCCTTTCTGCTTTTTGTAACACTGCCTGCAATTCAGCTGAAAATTCCTCATAGACCTCCATGTTAAAATGATCAATTTTGAAACAGAAAAAAACAAGTGTATACTCTGATACTAAACAGTTCCTCTATGGCCAGTTTCTTTGTTTATGACAACTGTATAAATGTAAAATTTAGTATAATGGCTTGAAATTATAAAGAGTGTGGGTGACTCCAACGAGGGTTGGTCGATCTTTTTCACAGTCAGAGGTTCTCATGTGCGTTATGGATTTACTTGTAAAAACACGAACCCGAGCATAAATTTAAAAAATCTGGAAAATACTAAAATTTATTTTTGAAATATCTGACATGTCAAAACATGTCAATGGTGAAAAAATGGAAGAACAGAAGTAAATGTCAATTAAGGCTTAAGCTTGACCTGAGAGAGTAAATACAGAAGACAACGTCAGATCTGTTTCAAGTTTTCTGTTTTCCTTTTCACTGTTTAAGCTTTCTATTGATTATGTTGTCTCAGTGTGGAAATTGACACTGCACTTTCTTCTGCTGATTTTAATGAAAGTCCTATGTTTGTGTGATTTTTGTGTGCCAGGCTGCAATGGGAATTGTCCTCTTAAGTATGTTGTTGAAATACTTTTGCTGCTAAATATATACACCTTAAATCAACGCTGAAGCATGCAGAGACTTAAGAACAGGAAAAGGCAGAAAGTGAGGCCACACTGCTGCTGCTGTTAAAATGTTAAAATGCAAATGATCCCTGTCTCTGTAGGAGAAGACGAGAAAGAGAGTTGTTCAGGAATCCGCCTCAAGACAGAAAAACCTGTTCTACCGCTGCTCACTCTCTGTAACCAAGCTTATAGGAAAAACATGTCCGGTGGATGTGAAGGTGTAATTACGAGACAGATGTGTTTTCAAAGAGGAGGAGGAGGGAGCGAAGAGAAAGGAGGAGGGCAGGAAACGAGGAAGGTGCAGACAGGAGGAGATAAATGCTAACAAAGGTGGAGATACAAGGACAGAAGGAGGTGAAAAGAAAAGAGGAGTAGAGGGAAGGAAACAAGGAAGCGAAAATAGGATAGAAAATGAAAGAAATGGGTGCGGAAAGCAGACAAAAAGAAAGGTGAGGATGGATGTGGTGAGGCTGAACTTCCCATCATGTCTCTGCAGGGATTGAACACATTAAAGGCTTCAGAGTTTACCTGGAGGACAAGAACCCAGAGGGCAAACGGTGTCAGCACCTGATCCTCAAAGATCCTCGACAGCTCAACTACTCCTACAGGAACACGGTAGGACCAGAACTTCATTACTCAAAGTCACAACTTAGCAGTTTTTTCATCTCATTACTTGGTGCTGGAGAAATAAGAGTTCTGGATAGCTACAGTGCTGATATGAAGTATTCACTCCACGTGAAGGTTTGCCCCTTTTATTGCTTTTTAACACTGAATCATGGTAGGTTTAATTAGAGTATTTTTTAGAAGTATATTTGAAAAAAAAGACCATTGTATCTAAGTGAAAGTGGATTTCCATTAAGTAATGCCAATTAATTATAAATCTAAAACATAAAAAAGGATTGCATAAGTATGTGGAGCAGAATCACAATCTGAAGCATCATTTTCCCCTCAGATTTAGTTGACCTCGTGATCACGTCGTCATTTGTGGAGGGTTAAAGAGTCAATTACAATTAAATTTTTAAAAAAATCTCTGCATCCTGGTTTTGCTCTGATTTGGTTCTTAAAGTTCTGACTGTAAGTGATCACTAAGATGTCCAGAAACTAGTTGTGATGTTCAGCTTCTTTACTCAGGAGAAAGACAGCATTAACATGGTACCAGATGGTGCAAATTTACTGCACAGACTGGTGGTAGTTTATCAAACTTAAACATGCAGGCAGTGAACATGAGCATTGTTCCTCTTAAGTTGAAGCAATTATCAATAACCACAATATCTCTGACAGCACGCTGCTGGACGTGAGCCTGCACATAACCAAAATTACAGCATAAATGCACTATGTAAGGTGTTTTTAAAAAGTTAAGAGACTGTGACTCCAAAACATGAAACTGTACCCGATTTAAATTTGGCCCTCATCCCCATTGAAGTAGCCCCTTGAGCAGTGTTACTCTTCTCTCAGTGCTCCTAAAACGCCTGCAAAGCTCTCTGGAAGTCCCACTATGTAAACACGTCAAGCACTATCTGCAATGAGCGCTAAATCTGCTAAACTCTATGAAAACAGAGACGCTTTCATTTGTACTTTGGGGAACAGACAGAAGTTAGGTGGGGCAAAATCTGGTGAAGAATTGTGTTGTTGTAGCCACAGAAACCAATACACAATCACATTTCATTGGAGCACTCAATACAAAGTTAGTCACTAGCTGGTTAACTCTCAGAAACTTATCCCATGGTTAATGCAGTTCCATGAGCTTTTCAACTTCACCCAGCTCATTGTCTTTGGTTTTATGGCCTATAGCTTTCCTATTTTGTTACATTCCCACCACTGTCATGGCACCATTTTTGCCTCAGCAAGCAGCAGTTTTTAATTAAAAAACAGCCTTAAAAGCCTACTGTACAGATAGACAAAGTTAAGCTGCTAAAGAGCTATATAGTCGCCTGTGGATTTAGAGCTTGTTGTTTTTGGTTTTATTGCTTGTGATTTTATTGTCTTGCACTGCCATCAAGTCACAGCTGAGGTCATTTGTGCTGAATAATTTCCCTCAGAATGTTTCAGTAGAGCTCTGCCTCGACAGTTCGGACTTATGGACTGATTCCTGGTGGGCAGCTCTCATGCTCCTTGTTCTCACCCGACCTAACGCACTTTGTTTGGTGTTGGAAACGGAATGAAATTTTCCAGAATGTGATGTTTTCTTCTCTGACGTTTGAGCCTTATGGAGAAATCACAAATGTGCACCTACCAGTGGTCACAGAAACATGGTTCTGCTGTGGATAGCACGATGTTACACAGCAGTCTGATTCAGGATGCTTACTTACACGTTGCATTATGTGTGAACATACTGGAGTCTGTGCACGGCCTCTACAAACCTTCTCTCAACAGCTTAGAAAACATACACCATCTCTGACTTGTGCACCGGCAGCAAACAATGAATCAGCTAGCGTAAACAGTAGCAATCTCCAGCTACAGTCTGAACAGTTACTGATCAGAAGAATTCACAACAACACTTTGCAGGATGTAAGCCCACTCTATGCTACTGTGGGTCCATCATGTGGAGTTCTGTTTACAAATTGAGATACACCTCTAAGATCAGAATGAGTTTCCTTGTTAAGTAGATTTTGACATATGACAAATGTGACATGTTGATTGTTAAAAAGCAGATGGAGTTAATAACTTAATACATCAGAGTTCTGTTCCTACGGTGTGATGTAAGTCAATTTTTGCCGTAAGTCGGAATTAAGGGGAAAATGCACAGTGGTATGCAAAAGTTTGGGCACCCCTGATAATTTTCAAGACTTTCCTTCATAAATCACTGGTTGTTCGGATCAGCAATTTCAGTTAAATATATCATATAGCAGATGAACACAGTGATATTTGAGAAGTGAAATGAAGTTTATAGGATTTACAGAAAGGGTGCAATAATTATTTAAACAAAAGTAGGCAGGTGCATAAATTTGGCACCCCAACAGAAAAATTACATCAATATTTACTAGATCCTCCTTTTGCAGAAATAACAGCCTCTAAACGGTTCCTATAGCTTCTAATGATGGTCTGGATTCTGGTTGAAGGTATTTTTGACCATTCTTCTTTATAAAACATCTCTGTTCAGTCAGGTTTGATGGTTTCTGAGCATGGACAGCCTGCTTTAGATCACACCACAGATTTTCAGTAATATTCAGGTCTGGGGACTGAGATGGTCATTCCAGAACGTTCTACTTGTTCCTCTGCATGAATGCCTTAGTAGAATCTGAGCAGTGTTTACGGTCGTTGTCTTGTTGAAGTATCCAGCCCCAGCATAACTTCAACTTTGTCACTGATTCTTGAACATTGTTGGCAAGAATCTGCTGATACTGACTGGAATCCATGCGATCTTCAACTTTAACAAGATTGCCAGTACCTGCAGTGGCCACACAGCCCCACAGCATGATGGAACCACCACCAGATTTTACTGTGGGCAGCAAGTGTTTGTCTTGGAATGCTGTGATCTTCATCCGCCATGCATACCGCCCCTTGTTATGTCCAAATAACTCCATTTTAGGTTCATCAGTCCACAGCACCTTATTCCAAAATGAAGCTGGCTTGTCCAAATGTGCTTTAGCAAACCTCAAGCGACTCCGTTTGTGGCGTGTGTGCAGAAAAGGCTTCTTCCACATCACTCTCCCATACAGCATCCCCTTGTGCAAAGTGCACTGAATAGTTGAACGATGCACAGTGACACCATCTGCAGCAAGATCATGTTGTAGGTTTTTGGAGCTGGTCTGTGGGTTGAGTTTGACTGTTCTCACCATCCTTCACCTCTGCTTATCTGAGATTTTTCTTGGCCTGCCACTCTGGGCCTTAACTAGAACTGTTCCTGTGGTCTTCCATTTCCTCACTATGTTCCTCACAGTGGAAACTGACAGCTGAAATCTCTGAGCTAGCTTTTTGTATCCTTCCCCTAAACCATGATGCTGAACAATCTTGACTTTCAGGTCATTTGACAGTTGTTTTGAGGCTCCCATGTTGCCACTCTTCAGAGAAGATGCAAAGAGAACAACTTGCAATTGTCCACCTTAAATACCCTTTCTCATGATTGGCTCCACCTGTGTATGCAGGTCAAGGGTCAGTGAGCTTACCAAACAAATTTTGTGTTCCAATAATTAGTGCTAAAGGTGTTCAAATCAGTAAAACAACAAGGGTACCCAAATTTATGCACCTGTCTACTTTTGTTTAAATGATTATTGCACACTTTCTGTAAATCCTATAAACTTCATTTCACTTCTCAAATATCACTGTGTTTGTCTGCTATATGATATATTTAACTGAAATTGCTGATCTGAACAACCAATGATTTATAAAGGAAAGTCCTGAAAATTATCAGGGGTGCTCAGACTTTTGCATACCACTGTAAATAAAGCCGTTACGTGCATCACAATATTGATCAGTTTACAGTATTTGCACAACTACAGTAACAACAAACAGTCATCGGCTCACACTGAAACACAACTTAGTAGGAAAATACCAGCAAAAATGTAAACAGTAAGTCTGACTTACACTTGGGAGCTATAATGAAGTTAGTTAATGTAGCATAGTCCAGTGTGGCAGCAAATACAAACAAGGCACCGCATGACTACATTTTCATCCGCTCCACTCGCTAACTAGCTCAAGTGAACCAGTTCCTCCTTAACGACGAAACACCGTACATTAAACAGAAGACCGGCCCGTAATCAGTTCCGTCGTACGGTTGAAACGACGTAAGTCGAGGACGTTGTAAACCGAGGACCTGCTGTATGTGCAAAAAAGCTGAGCATTAATGTAAAGATGTGTAGTGGGTTCACTAAAAGTTGATCTAAGAGATGTGGCACAAGTCAGTTTCTGTCCAGACTTCCTCAGTTTATTCTAAAATACCAATCTTTGTGTTAGTAGTCGAACATCAGTGTGGTTCCAGGAAAAAACACCAGGCAAAGACAGACACCTTTTTTCAGTGAACATCTGAGCCTGTGTGCATTGTGTCATCTTTTGAACATCTGTGGCCCTGAAGCTTTGAAATCATTTCCTCACGGTTTCAAACAGGCTGAATTTGTAGACATATAAGTCACTTCTTACAACGCAAGTTTATTGTTTTCCACTTTCGTCATCCTGAGCTGTTGATCTATAGAAGTTCTGCTACACTGTGTCTTCTTACTGGTGTCTGCTTTTAGCTTCAACCTCCTCAGGGACTACAGATGAAAACCATTTTGCCAAATCTTGGCACGTTGCCTCACAATGATCTCAGTTAACGCTCTGAACACCAAGTAGTTTTTTGCTCCTGTCACATTTTTACTCCCTATGGGCTCGTTTTTCTCTGCATTTTAAAGTCCTTGCACTTCCATGGAAACAGCACAACCGTGTCTACAAATGGAGAGAACTCAAGATTTTTTTATTTCTTTTCATACAAACACTTTGCACTTTACCTAATAAGTCCCTGTTTTTGTCACGTGACTGTTGTGGCTGACTCGCTAATAACTTCACAGTTTTAAGTGAATATTTTTAAAGAGGCATGTAGAATAAAGTAATTTTGATGAATTATTCAGATTTGGTTACGCTTTCTAATGAAACAACACGTCAGAGATGAGTGTTTCAAGGACAGTCGGAAGGTTGCAAATGTTATTATTCTTTCATCATCCTGTTTTTACAGTTTCTGGCTCAGAGAAATTGTCACACAATATGCCAAACTATCAGTAGGTTTTTGGGGTTCAGAGGGTTAATGTGCATTGTTCCTGGTGAATGAATAAAGTAAACACACAGATATTTACTCTTATTGCTAATTTTACTGTTGCTCATTGTTTCGTTTCATCTGACTGCTGTAATCAGAACCGTTGTATTTATTTATGGATAATTTGTCGATATCTCCACACAGAAGCTGAGCAGTCAGCCGTTCACTGGTTTGACATTTGACACTGATTACCTGGTTCGAGTTGTTCCCTTTCCATCTCTGATGAATGAGAGTTTCTTCCCTCCATCCTTCCTCCGGACCAACTGTAAGTCCAGCACTCCTCTTTTCCACGCTGGGTTAGGAATTACTTGATTATTTCATTTATTGTGTGAATAAATTACCAAGTGTCTCCAGGAAACCAATCATTCCTGCTGCTGCTGTGGTGGAAATAATAGAAACCTATGGAAAAAAACTGACAGAGGTTGAAGTAAGGGTTTTAATAGATGGGTACTGTACATTATTTATACCATTAGGATGGTGAAATTGGCTTCAGCACTGTGTCTTTAAACACATCCATCCATCTATTATCCATACACAGCTTAATCCTCAGTTGGATCGCAGGGGGCTGGAGTCTATCTCAAAAGTCTTCATAGTTGTCATGGCGCTTTGTTTGAGGTTTGTCTTTAGATGGCCTGCTGCCTAGATTTCAAGATAACATGACAGAACATGTAGACAACTTTAAAGTTGCTGTAAGGTTGATTTTTTTTTTTTATTCTCACTTTGTGCAAGTTTGCCTAAATACAGGGTGACACAAAAAAAGGGAACTTTTTAAGAATCCAATAAAACCAAGAGTAATAGAAGAAAAATATTTTATTCATAGTAATTGAAACCTTAAAACATGCCATTTAAGAAACAATGATGGAATTTTCATTGTTTAAAAATGACTTCCAGTAGATGGCGTCCTCCTGTACGAATGCATTCCTGAAATCTGCTGTTTCCTCATTGACCGCTACAACATCTCAGCCGGGATGCTGTGAATTTCATCCTGAATTCTCTGTTTTAACTCATCCAGAGTTCTTGGTCGAGTCGTGTACACTTTACTCTTGAGATGGCCCCAGGTAGATTTCAAGAATGCATTCGTACAGGAGGACGCCATCTACAGGAAGTAATTTTTAAAAAATGAAAATTCTGAAAAAATGTTTTTCGGAACTCAAGGGATGTCACTTAGTATGTGTTATAAGACATTGAAATGTTATTGCAAGCCGGAAACTCCCTTGCTGGCTCAGACATGGGGAAGAGAACTTGATATTGACATTACAAAAGAAATGTAGATCAGTATTTGGAATTGTTCAAAAAAAATATCCATCTGTAACCGCTCTTGGGCTCTCCAACTAAAGTTACTGCATAGAGCACATTTGGCCCCTAACCGTCTATCTGAATTCAAACCAGGCGCTTCATCACTATGTCCTAAATGTAATTTACATGAAGGCAGCCTGACACATTGTCTTTGGTCATGCGCCAAGATCCAGAGATACTGGGAGTCTGTCCTATTTGAAATTAGAAATATTATTAAAGTCAATATCGATCCAGATCCTCTGTCTCTTCTCCTTGGTCTACCAAATAAACAAATTAGCGATAAATATAATCACATATTATTCAGTGTTTTAACATTTTGTGCCAGGAAGAATATCTTGCTACAATGGATTTCTAATAAGCCACCTACTGTCTCTGGATGGAGAAAACTTATTTTTTGATTACATCCCTTTGGACTATTTAACGTGCTTGGTTCATTTGGAAACTGATGTATTCAACCAAACCTGGAAACCCTCCCTGCAGTATACACAGGGTCATGTATCAACAATCTTGCATCGTGCTTTTGTCAATTCTTGAGAGCCCTTTACCTGAATTATTTTATTTTAGTTTTATTTTTTCTCTTTTTCTCTCTGTGTGCATTTTTTTTCTGTTTAACCGTGGAAACATGTTTTCCCCCTCATTTCAGTGGACAATTGGGATTTTAGAGATGCACTGGGGAATTCTTGGAAGAGTTTGGACCAGCACTGTCAATTTCAGGCTGTGGCGCTCCCTGTAAGATCAGATATAGCACCTTTTAAATGGACTCTTTCATACTTGAAAGGCTGTAGGATTTGCTATCTGTGCCAATTTTGAAACCTATTGTGTATCCTTGGACTGATGCTGAGCTACTGTTTTTTTGTTTGTTCTATTAAGTTTAAAATTAATAAAAATATTGGAAAAAAATTACAATTCCATCATTGTTTCTTAAATGGCATGTTTTAAGGTTTCTATTACTATGAATCAAATATTTTTCTTCCATCACTTTTGGTTTTATTGGATTGTTAAAAAGTTCCTGTTTTTTTGTGTCACCCTGTACTTCCTGAACCTGTTTGTATGCCAAGGTGGTGAAACTGATGTCAGTCCTGACAAAACAAAAAGGAACTGCCACAAATGCCAAGCTAGCTACTTAAAATGTGTTGAGAAAAAGATAAGACTACACAATAAGATCTTAACACACTGTGCTTCCATTTCTGTGTGTTTTTTTCTAACAGCATGTGAAGTCCTCTTGAGATCGGACAACCTGGTCTGTAAACCATGTGAGTTCCTCAGTGTCGTCATCACCAGAGACACATGCAGACACTTTAGTTGTAAACTGGTTGGCCTTTCCTGTTGCATTCGTTTATCGTGAATTAGTCTTCACACAAACTAATTTTAAGTCAAGTTTTCCTGCATGGAACTGTTGCCTTCAGGACAAATGTAGTCAGAAAAGATTTCAAGCTTGTTCGTATTTTACACATCCAAAGGGCTGAACAGCTCTCACATGATAATAACCACATAATGTAGCACAGAAGACAAACCAGTAACTGAGATTTAACCCTTCGAACCCCCAGCAGATTCTGAGTGATTCCTTTTTACTCCATCAGGGAGTGTGGTGGAGTTAAGACTTCTTACTTAATCAGATGGGATCCTATAAAACAGGAGAAGTAGGAATATAGATGGAATATAGATGCATTTGTCTTCATTTTGGGTTCTTTTCTTTTATTTGACAACAAATAGCATATTTCAGTATTACCTAAATTTTATACTTCAGATTTTTCATTTCTTTGAAAAGAAAGTGCACATCTGTTAGAGGTTTTGTTTCTGTCGCTGCAGTCTGGAGACCAAAGACTCTGAACATGTCTCAGCTTGGATCGACCCTTCACGTGGCCTTCGATCAGGCTCCGGCCTCCTTCGGCTTCCACTTCTACTACCTGTACTACAAACTCCGGCAGGACGGACCCTTCAGACTGCAGCGCTGCAAACCAGTAAGACCAACTGTACTGTACATGTTTTTACATCATGTGTAAAAATACTGGATTCAGATGCAGCTTGGGCAGACGGATTGTCACAGCATCCGAGTAACGTGGGCATTGCACCAGACTGTCATGTTAAAGGGGAACTTCGGTTTTTTTCATTTCATACATGTGAGTGATGGAGAAATTAATTTTCGACATAGCTCCAGTATTTAGCCATGCAGGCAGCTTAGCAGCT
This sequence comes from Acanthochromis polyacanthus, assembly GCF_021347895.1. Taxonomy (NCBI): domain Eukaryota; kingdom Metazoa; phylum Chordata; class Actinopteri; family Pomacentridae; genus Acanthochromis; species Acanthochromis polyacanthus. Next base: position 40,537,399 of record NC_067117.1, read on the forward strand.
CAGCTAGCAGCTCAGCTTGCAAAAAGTATGGGGCAAGAGGCCCCCCTGCGTCAAAGTCCGCCCAAACATGCTTTTTTCCCCCACACTGACCGGCTCGGACAGTCTCAATGAGTGTCCCACAACATACTAGAGATGAGAAGTGAACGAAAACCTCCACATTACTTGGCGATTTGTTGTGGTCTGTATATAAAAATCTCGGGACGCTAGAAAGCAAATCTCGTTCCAAAATCGCCCGATAGCTCGCGCGATTTCGGAACGAGATTTGCTTTCTAGCGTCCCGAGATTTGAATACAGGCCTCCTGGGACACTTTCTCTGGAGTTTTTCTGGGCACAACCAGCTCGAAGGAGGCTCGAGGTTCGAGCCAGAACATGTGGAGGGATTACATGTCTTATCTCCCAGGTAGAGATGGAAGACACTGCTCAAGAAAGGGATGTTTTCAATCTCTTCTTTACCGCCACTGCATCCTGTGTCTGGATAAACAGGAAGAAAATGATGTACAATACTAATTCCAAACAAGTTTTGAGGGACTTCACACGTCAGAAAGTGGACAGTATTTTTCAAAAACACCATTTTGCCTCAGTAGTGTTGATTCTTGAGTGTCTAAACTAATGTTTCCAACAGTGTTCATGTGGTGAATTTATAATCTGACTCACCCACACTCCCTGAATTACTCTTAACACCAAATAATCTTATGTACTCAGGGTTCTCGCCAGGATTTTTTTCAGCGTAACGGCAGGTCCTCCTGCACACGCGCGCAATAAACGGGAACGCGCATGTGCGCATGCGCAATAGACGGGAATGGGTCAATCGACAGGAAAGTACGGCCGAGGTGGGGAGACATAAATTAACCTAGATAGGCACCCAGTCGATATAAAACAAACGCACATGGCGTTATCTGTCAAAATAACAGCGCAGCGGCCCTAATCACAGTGTTAACCCTTCCTGTTCGGCCCGTGGTCAGGAAGCCCGGGGTTAACCCCCTTCACTTCCTCAGCAGCCGTAGAGGCAAAAACACAGGAGCCCAGCCGTATCGAAGAACACTGCATCCTTTATTGTCTATCAACAGTGGCTGAACCGCACAGTACCGCCAACCCAGCAACTACACACCTCTCCACCTCTACCAACTGCCGTCTCGGGCTGCATTCAAGGTAGCTTGGACATCTCGCTCTCCCCCTCTCTCCGTCACACACACACACGCTGCTCTCTGTCCCTCTCTCATGACGGAGCCACACACTCTCATAACAACAGCGTCATCTTTGAAATGCGCTGGCGTAGCGGCCCTAATCCCAGCATAATCTTTTAAACTGAGCGTAACGGGCCATTAAGACTGCGTAACGGCCTGTTACGCTGAAATGCGCTGGCGAGAACCCTGGTACTATTCGTACGGGAGATTAGATTACCTGGAGATCTTTGTGACATCTTCATTTCACCTCCTGTCATGAGCTGCATCACTGCATCGTATCATTCTCGGTGCTTTTGTTTACATTCAAACCCTGTACAGCTTCTTTGGTTTTGGTCTGATTTCAATGTTGAGACTTTTAGAATAGAGCCTACCAGTGATAGATGGAGGCCTCACTGAACCTCCTTTTCAAAGCTTTTTTTCAGACTTCACATGCTGACCTTCAGTTCCATGATCTAAAAGACCTGACTGACCCTCACACGCTTTTCTTACATGCATGTATCGTCAGTACAGTTCATTAGTATGGCTGTCACGCTGCTAAATAATTACCATCACTATAGCTTCTATGATGTATATTTCAGCTTATTCATTAAATATATTTTGGATATTCATTTGAAAATATTTTTTGACATTATAACCCAGAGAAATCTGTACTTTCATTTCATTTACGTTGCAGTTAAGTCTGGTACCCTGCCGTTTTCGTCATATCCCATTTAGCAGCTGTAGCAGTGCAGAAAACGATAAGCTACACTTCATAAAAAGTGCAATTTCATTGCTTAATCAGGATAAAAATGGGACTTTTTTGAATTTTTCTGAATGCATAACTGTTTGCAGGATGTGAACCAGCCCAGAGCGACATGCATCCTCCAGGATGTCACTCCAGGGACCTACACTATAGAGGTACATGAACGCAGCACAGCACCAAGCTTCAGCTACACAGACTGATACTTGGAGCTGTAGTAAAATGGTTAAAATGGGACCTACTGAAATCTACTGTGCACCGTTTATGTGTTTATTAAAATGGAAATGTTTTTTTTGTTTCAAATGTCATATTTATTCGTTTGTACATGAATTTGTTCTTTTTCTCCCCTCTACTCCTTCTTTTTGTGTCAATGTTGTTCTTTGTCCTGTCAGCTAAGAGATGATGGTAACACAACCAGGAGACAAACTCAGTACCACGTCAGCCAAGGTGAGACACACTCACATAATACAACACAAATGAAAAGCTCCGTTAGCAAACTTGTCCCAGATGTGGCTACAGATTATTTTAATTGCTGATTTGTGGGTGATTAAATGTCTATTTTTCATAACGCAGCATGATGTATTTAGATATATAGAGTTTTTAGTCACCACTGTAATTACATGAGCTTTTGGATAAATAAACATTTATTGTATTGTGTCATATATTTCTTTAGAGGGAACAGATGAAGCTTATTCTTTCTTCTCTTTAGGAGTTTTAAAACTGTGCTCATGAAGTTGTGAAGCTGTTTTAACATTGTAATTTCTTGTTCCATTTGGCCTATACATACTGGGTGTGTGTGAACTAGGGAGGCTTCATGTGGTCACACTTGCAGATTAAGTTGGGTGACTATTATTTATTTAGCACTTTATTAGCACTTTGATCAAAACACAAATCTGTACTGCAATATGTCACATTAATGGACTGACACACACAGTACTTTAGTCGCATGATGCTAACGGGGAAACACTTTATGGTCATAAAAACATAAAACATCACTGCAATGAGGACAGAGTCTGTACCTGTCACATTATTGGCATTCTCAAATTGGACAATTGAAGTTTAGTTTGTTGCTTCCAGCTGTTTGTAGGAATATTCCCTCTGAGATTATTGAATACCTGCAGCACTAGACAGCAGCAGGATCCATGTGGAACGACAGCAGCAGCTTCATTAATTGCTTGGAAATTATTCCCGACTTGGAAACACAATCGGAGTCAAAAACAGCAAAAGCAGAAAAGTTACGGAATGCTGTCACTTCAACACACTGATGAAGCAGCAATATTCATTGTCCCAAATCTGAAAGACACTTTAATTGCCATTTTCCTTTTTTTCTTGTTTTTCCTCTTTTCATTCTCAGTTTACCTGCTTTTCAGTTCCTACTATAATCAGATTAAATGTCCAAATGATACTTCAGCTCATCCTTTGGCTCCGTAACAGTTCATCCTACCAATAACAGACCTTTTTCCATTTGTGTATCAACCAAAATGCTCTGTATATACACAAAAACAGATTCAGGTGTGTCATGCTGGGTGTGTTTGTTCCATCCTCCAGTCCACTCCCCCTGGGCGGGGCCTATCCGTGCCATGGCCATCACGGTGCCTCTGGTCATCATGTCTGCCTTCGCCACCCTCTTCACTGTCATGTGTCGTAAGAAGCAGCAAGGTGAGAGAAACTTTGAGGGCAATTCAAAGGAAGTCTCTCTGTCCCTTGAGTTTAAAAGTCATGTTATATTGCTAAAATTACATAATTTATCAGCCACAAATTGTATAAACAGAAGAATTAGTTGAATTCCTAACCTTGAGACAGTCCTAGAACTAAACACCTGCGATATCCTGTTTAGCTGGAAAACCAAACCTACAATGTCATGTTTCATCAAAACCACTTTGTTCTACATGGCTCACCTAAAAAGTAAATAAAACTAGAACGTGTGCAGAAGTCAGATTCTGTAAGCTACAAAAGAGTACATTTCTCAGTAAAACTATGAGTGATCAGTTACAACCAACAGGAACATGACAGTAATGCAGACTTTTCACTCAAACGGTACCGGGCAGTTGGAAATCCGTTGTGTAGTATATTTATTTCAGCTTATTTAAATATTTGCAAAGTAAATAATCAAAGAAGTTCAAATTTGAGTTTTTCTTTTTTGATGATTTATGGATTTATAACTGTGTCATTTTTGAGTTCTCTCTCTACTTCTAGCCATGGTTGTGTTGTTTCCATACAGGTGAAGGAGTTTGTATTGCAGTGAGGAAAAAGCTTACATGGAGTAAAAATGTGACAGAAGCAAAAACCTCTTATAAACTACTTGAGACTCAGAGGGTTAATGTAAATTAATGAAGTAGAATAGATGAGTTTCTTTCCTTCCATATTGTGACTGTTTCAATTTTGAATTCAAAATACAGTTTTCAACCGGCCTGCAGACGTCCACAGTCCACTGGTGGGAGCCTTTATTTTATGTTGTGCAGCTATGAAACCCAAAAGATGAATTTTAATGTATTTGGAGATTCTTTTATTAGCAGCATGTCACTTCAAGTTCTTTGACATGTTAGACAATAATCAGTTTTACTCTTAAACTACTTTTTAAAATCCAAGTTACACGGTAATAATAAAATTAATGAAATTGTCGGAGGTAAAAGCTCAATGCAGTGTATAAAAATCAATGCATTTAAGGAGGTACAACAAGAAAAACTGAAGATCAGAAAAGTCTCTCTGATAAAAATATATTTTAAGAAGAAAGATGTCAGTGACTCAGTCATTTTCAGGCCTCTGTCCAAGGTTCTCTAAAAGTCTGCTGGCGAATAAGGTACCAATAAGTCAGAAAGATTAGAAGAGAGGCTATGAAGGGCCTTAAAAGTTATCAATAAAATGTGTCCTGAAAGCTGTCGCCCCGTCTATCCTGAGTGTGCAGACTGAAACAAGAGTGACTGTGTTCTGAACTGCGTGGAGTTGATCTGTTGCTGTGATTGAAACCTGGTGAAGTTAAAGCACACATCCTAATCTAATGGCTGAGTTTCTGTCTGTTATCTAAGCTCGTGTCTGTTTTCCTTTTAGAAAACATCTACAGTCAGTTAGACGAGGAGAGCAGCGAGTCGTCCAATCAAAGCGCTGCGTTGAACGCTGATCGGCCATGGCCCCGCCCCAAAGTCTTCATCTGCTACTCCAACAGAGACTGCCCCAAACACACCAGCGTCATCCAGAGCTTCGCCTACTTCCTACAGGACTTCTGCAACTGCGAGGTGAGATGTTCAAACCTGAACTGGAGACTGGCTAAATGGACGATGATGAATATGAGGAAGTAAACTGTGGCATGTGGTTGTGGCATCTTTGTTTGCTCAGGTTGTGTTCGACCTGTGGGAACACCTGGAGATGTGTAAAGAGGGGCAGATGTCGTGGCTCAGCCGGCAGCTGGATGAAGCAAACTTTATCATCACTGTCTGTTCCAAAGGCCTACGGTACTCTCTCTACTACACTGACTTTAAAAACAACAGCAGAAAGAAGTACTGCTGCTGTGTTGAATACTGCAGTTCCTCCAGTGGCCACTAGAAGATGCTAATCGTTTTTAAGGAAAAACTATCTCTACTATGAAATGAACCAGATTGTTTTCTTCTTCCCTGCCATATTTTTTCCTTGAAAAACAAATGCCCGCTGACCCACTTTTAGCAAGCTTTCTCGCACTCCAATTATGCATTGAGATGAATATATGAGGAGTAAAATGGCTGAAATTGACGGTATCTAGTAAATTTTAATGTATGAAAAATGTGCAAGAGGTGGGTCGACGTGCAACTTCAAAAATGTGCTTTTTTTTCAGAAAGTATTTAATACACCAAGCCAGAAATGAACAAATATCTTTATTAAAATCCTTATTCTCTGCTATAAACATTTCAGAAAAGTTAGAAATAGTCGGAATGACTAATTAACCATCTGCAGCTCTTCCTGGGTTTATAATGCTGTAAAAAGTAAAGACAAACAATTAGTATTTGTAGTTTAAACTTTTCTGAGCTGAAGGAGCTAACCTGTGTGTTTCAGTGTTCGGTGGCTGTGGTGGATGTTTACTGTATGAAACTTAATAATATGATCTGTACCAGTAAACATTCTTTACACTGAGACATCAGTCCTTTCTTTTCCATATTGCTTTGCATTGTGTTCTGTTTAAACTGCTTCACTTGTCTTTCTACAGCTACTACATGGAGAAGAAGAGCCGCAGAGGAAAGACGCCGGTCAATCGTCGTCACAACAGCAGCAGCAGCAGCAGCAGCTCCACTGTGATTGGTGGGTCAGGCGGTGACCTGTTTGTTGTGGGTGTGGCCATGATTGCAGAAAAGCTGCGGCTGGCGAAGCAGAGCGACAGGGACGGAGCTCAGGAGCTGAACCGCTACATGACGGTTTACTTCGATTACTCGACAGAAAACGACATTCCCACCATGCTGAGTCTGGCTCCCAGGTACAGCAGACAACACTCTGAACCCCAAACACTTTCTGGGTGTTTGTCGCTCCTGTCGCATTATTTTTTTTTTTTTACTGCAACATGAAGTCCTGCACCCCTACAGAAACAGCACAACTGTGGTTAGAAGTAGAGAGAACTCAAACCTGTCCTTTCTGCAGTTTGGTGAAGTTTTAATTCTATTAAACATAAAAGCAAATTTTGAATTTCTGGGTTTTAGTACGTCAAACATATAAACATTTGAGTGGTATCCAGAAATATCATTATAAACCTGTTTTGTGTGTATTGTGGGATCCTGAACTCCAAGCAGTATTCCTGTCAAATGTTTCCTCACTTTAGTCTAATTTTTCACTGCAGTTATAGTTCCAGCACCTTAATCCCATAAAACATGGAAATAGATGGACTTGTTTGATAAATTATTTTCCAAAAATATAAAAAATACTTGGAATCAACAATTTTCCAGTTTCCCAGCGGTGTTACTGAGACTGGAAGAAGTCGTGACTCCGTGTCCCAGATACATTTTTGATTTATCTGCTCTTTGTACACACAGCCTGCAGTTCATCCCACTTAAACAAAAAGGTCTCTGAATTTTTCTCATTTGACTCTTGGTCACACCTGAGTCACCAATGGTTTCACAGTTGTACCGAGGAGTTGATCCTTTTTTTTCCTTTTGTTTTTAGAATCTGTTTAGAGGAACTACTCATTTTTGGACGTGCAAAATATTAAATTTCACAATTTTAAGCTTAGATTTGGCTAAATTTCCAGACTGAATTCCCAGATAAGTAGTTCAAGAACCATCAGAAAGCTCAAAATTTCTTTCTTTTTTACAATTACTGGCTCTGATAAATAACTGTAATTTTGGCAACTGTGTAAAGATAGCGTACCTTTAAAATGGAGTGGTGGGTCGATGATGAAAGTAACTGGGAGATTATTCAGCCCTTAAAACCATCATTGAATGTGTTCAGGTTTAAGCTGATGGACCAGCTGCCTCAGCTCTTCAGTCAGCTCCACTCCAGTCAGTCCAGTCTGGCTGAGCGTGAGCAGCAGCCGCTCAACGTCTCCAGGAGGAACTACTTCAGGAGCAAGTCCGGACGCTCGCTCTACATCTCCATCTGCAACATGCACCAGCACATCAGCCAGAACCCCGACTGGTTCGAGAAGCAGCTGACTCCTGCAGGAGGCTCCTCCTCCGAGTCCTCCTCCAAACAGCTTCCTCTGCCTGCTGCTCCAAGTCCTCCCCCAAAGCCTCCCTGCTGCTCCTCATCTCAGGCTGAGCAGCGGTTTGACTCTGGCCTGGTGCTGAATGAGGTGGTGGTGAGAACGCTGCCGCTGGAGGGCAGCGACACAACGCCCAGGAGGAACATGCTCCTGCTGGCCCCGGGCTCCAGCTCTAGCCTCAGCCTTGGCCCAAGTCCCAGTCCTGGTCTGTGTCCCAGTCCTGGTCTGTGTCCCAGTCCTGGTCCCTGTCCCGGTCCTGGTCCTGGTCCCTGTCCCGGTCCTGGTCCCTGTCCCAGTCCTGGTCCCTGTCCCAGTCCTGGTCCCTGTCCCGGTCCCAGCCTGCCCCGCTGCTCACTGGGAGCCGCTTCAAGGTAATAACACCAGCTTGTTTTTTATCCTCCTGACTTCAGACTGTCTGTCTGACTGCTGCTGCTTTATGTCTCTTTCAGGTCCACTTCTGGAATAGCTGGACTTTTACCGGAGGAGCCTTCCTCCTCATCTTCCTCTTCCTCTTCACCTCCCCCCATTCTGCAGGATGAGGTGTGTCCTGACCCCGCCCAGGCAGAGGAGAGCTGTCCATCTGCTCCAGAGGTCCCACCTCCTCGTGATTCGGGCATCTATGATTCGTCTGTCCCCTCCTCAGAGCTTTCTATCCCTCTAATGGAAGGACTGTCACATGACCAAGCAGACTCCTCCTCCCTGGCTGACAGCGAATCGTCTTCTTCTGGGCTGGGTAAGGCGGCTGTCTGTCACCTGATACTTTGTGCATTTGCAGTATCTCTCTGCTGTTACCTTTCACTTCCTCGTGTATCTTCTCCATAAAGAGAATAACTGATCACGTGTCTTTTAGGAGACGAGGAGCTGCCGGCGGTCGTGTCGCTCTGCTGCAGCTCTGTGACGGAGTGTAAAGCTGAGCTGCACCACCATCATCACAGCGACTCTCTCACTCCTGTGGCACTGATGTAGAGGACGCCAGCAGCCAATCAGTGAGGACCAGCCCAGTGATGTCATCACAGGGCCAGAAGTGTACTTGGCTGTACTGGTCTTTTCTGGTCTGTACTGGTCTGTACTGTCATTGCCAATCAAACATAACTGGAAGAATGAGAAGACACTGGAGGGTCACATGTTCTCATCAGCGATGGGAGTTCTATGTTGTAGAACTCTCCTTTTCATTGGCAGTGGTAACCATGGAGACAGTACTTTCTGGTAATCATGATAACCACTGATTTTAGAGCTGTAGTCCTTGTGAACTGTGACAAACACCACTCTGTTTTTTTGAACACTGTTCCCTGGTAACTATGGAGACCACTGTATTCTGGAACTCCAGTCCCCTGTGTTTATGGTAACGGTGGTGTTCTGCAGCGTTGGTCCCTGGTAACTATAGTAACCCCCGATGTCTAGGACAGTATTCCAGGGTAACTGTGGTAACCACTGGGTAGTAGAACATTGGTCACATTTATCTGTGGTAACTCCTGCATTCTAGGGCATTAGAACATGTAGCTGTGGTAAATAGTGTGTTCAGGAACACAGATCCCTGTGACGATGGTAGCCTCTGCATTTTTACAACAACAGTCCTCTTAACTGTAACCACAGCATTCTGGGACACTACTTCTTGGTGTAACTATGGTAATGACTACATTTTGGAATGCCAGTCCAGGTGGTTATGGTAACGACTGAGTCCTAGAACAGTAGTCCCTTGTCACTGTGGTAACCACTGGGTTGTAGGACGTTTGTCACTGGTAACTATGGTAACCACTGCCTGCTGATAGAACAAGTACTGTAACCAACTGATTGATTGATTGATTGATCGATTGAGTTCTAGAATGCTGACAACTATGGTAACCACTAAGTTCTGGAACACTTAGCCCTGGTAACCGCTGCATTTTAGAGTGGTTGTCTTAGTAACCTCTGAGTTCTACAACCATAGTCCCTGTCGCTCAGTTGTACAACGTTTGGTCACAGGTAGCCATGGTAACTGCTGGGTTCTGAAACTTTACTCCCTGGTAACAATGGTAGTGACTGTGTTTGTCCAAATCGCCATGGCAACCGCCTTGTTCTGTAGCGATGATAATTCCAGTATCTGTGGGAAACATGAAGTTCAGGACCACTGCTCCCTGGTATCTCTGGTAAGCAGGTCGTCTAGAGTGATAGTCTCTGGTAACTAAGGAGCTTTGTACCACTAATCCGCCTGCTTGGAGGGTTTGAAGGACTGGATCTCCAGATGAGTTGAAACCAAAGCGTACCTCGATGGATTGGTTGCTTGATTAGTAACGGCTGACGGTGGGTGGAAGTCTGTTACCAAAACAAGACGCTGAAACCAACTGATTGTTCTGATCTTGGATGCAGAAATGCAGGAAGTCACAGGACTGCAGACATGTTCAGATGTGACCCAGCTACAGCATCTGACATCTTCAGAGCAGCTGAACTAGAGGCTGCTGAACACATCAGCGCAGAAAGGGCACAACAGGATGCATTTTCTATTATCATTTGTAATATTCTCAACATTTGGGACCCAAACCAACTCAATACTTAACAATTTGCAGAAAACCTGAACATGAATACCGTTTATAAAGTTTCTGTTTTTCACTTACATCTGCGCTTTTATATTAGGAGTAGAAGGTGATGGAGTATTGTAGGACTGTTAAAGAGCTGTCAGCAGTGGTACTTCAACCTAATAATGTGACATAATACAGTGGAAGAGTGTAAATCTGTTTGTTGTGAACTGAGAAGTTGTTTCTTTTCGTTGCAGAAAGTGGCAAAGATGATGGCGCTTCAGTTTTAAAAATGACCACATGACTTTAAATATACCCAGTTGTGCCTGAAAAATGACCTGCTTATCAAGTGTGTGATGGGATTCTGTCAGACGTCAAATTTAGGAGAAATTAAACAATTTTTAAAAAAACTTTTTATATCAAAATTCAGAAATGGCAATCCATTCATTTCTCTTAGAGAATTTTTATATAAACAGAATAATTCCAGGCTTTTTCTTGTAAATCTTTTTTATTTCCTGACAGGAATGTGCAGTTATTGATCCCTTGTACATATGTCCTGATAGGCAGAGGACACCGAGGATCAGCGGCTGCACTAATTTTGTTTTCTGGATCACAAACCTTGAGTTCAGTGTGCTTTAAGTTTTTATAAACTCCTTTTAAAGTCCGTTTTCTGAGTTGCTGCTGACGGCTTTTGGTTCATCTACAGATGTGTTTGTTGGAAGGATAGTTGGAGCATTTCCCACTTGTAAATATTTGTATTTTACTCTGAAAATGTCTAATCTGATTTTATTTTGTATAGACTGTTATTTCAGTATTTTTTTTAATTTTTTAGAAATGTACTGTTTTATAGTACCTTAATTTAGGAAATAAATAAATCAGTCCACACAAACATTCTTCTTTTCATATTTTCTTTCAGTCACAGACTACTGGGAGTTTGTAGGATTTCTCGGTAGCTCATAGATTCTTACATTTGTTGCAGGATGTAAAGCTTTTTATCAGATAACCAGGAGGTAATGCTGCTGCATCATAACCACTTATTTAACAACCCTATTGAACCATTTGTATCTCATTTGATCCATTTGTTTCTGAGACCTTTTATCTCATCAACAGGATGAGCAGTTTCCTTAAAAACCTGTTGTCTATAACCTGGTGCATGTATTCTGCCCCCTTGTGGATCATCGCTCCACTACTGGCAGCTGAAGTCGTTTTTTGCCCCTTTTTAAAATGGCTACTCGTCCACACACATTTTTTTTTTGGAACATCATTGCTAGTTTTCAAGAAGTAACGGTAAAAATAACATCTACATTATTACTCCTTTTTTAAAATAACTATTTTCTGCATTGAAAGAATCCATATTTGCTGAGTAATTCATTGTTTATCTTGCAGGTAACTCATATTAAAATGTGTGTATCAGATGCGATACTCCAGGATTATAACATGCTTTTTCCTGAATGTAACATGTTTGTAATGCAATCTACAATATACCAATGAAAATACAAGCGCACACTATTTTGATGCCTTAATTATCTTAATGAATGAATGAAATGCCATCTTCAAATGCATTCTGAGTATTTTTACAATAACAATTCCTCTGAAATTACAGTCACTCTACTATACTGACTTTTTTTTAGATGTCAAAAGGATTAGAGGAAGAAAAGTGAAAAAGAAATTACACTGAAAATGTCAACAAACTGGATGGCAACACAGTGACAGAGGATGAGGAGGAGATAGAGCAGGTTTATGGCATGAGTCCAGATGTTCAGTGTGAGAACCTACTGGGAGATGGAGACAAAGCTCCCAGCAGTTTGTTGTTTTGTTCTTTCTTTTTTATTTGAATTCTTATATTATTTTTTGCACTGAAGTGTGTCGGCTCACTCAGTGCTAATTAGTAGACTGGAGTCAGTGGAGTTTTGCTTTAGATTGTTGTGAGCAGAAAGTTCCAAAAACGCTCAAATTTAAGACAAAAAAATATATCCTAAACAAAATGATAGGGCAAAATTTTTCTTTTGGATTTTGTTCAAAGAGGTAATAAACATCTGGGTTTCATTAGTTATAATTTTCTGGCTGTTTTTTGACGGGTCAGGCATTACAGGGTTTGTTCTACATCTGCTCAGCGTCTCACTTGCTGCAAGCTAACTAACAGGTTTTACTTTCTTCTAGTGAAACTCACTCAGAACTCAGTGACATAAAGAGCAGCAGACAGCTCTATAGTGTGGACGCTGTGAGGCATCAGAGCCTAAAACAACAGGAGCCAGTAAAACTCACAGACTGTGCTCAAAGGCACAAAGTCAGCCAGTCTGCAAAGGCCCACCTTCAAAATAAGGGCACAAGCCTCAGCTGGATTTTACAACCTAAAGGTCTGTTTAATTCGATTTTTCTGTAAATCTGATCGTTGAGTCATTAAAGGTGTTTCTTGTCAAAGCAGCTAACTGAACCACAGTGATTCACACCAAGGGAGCAAATGAATAAAGTACAGAATGCAGCAGAGTAAAATTACATTTAAACAATAAACACAACAGATAAGTTAACCCTGTAAAACCCACTGATAAATAAAACAACAGTTTTATACATTTTTTTTGTTATATATATTTTTCTATATTTAGGTTTTACAGAGTTATGTCGATTATACATAAATAAAATAAATAGGTTGCTTCTAGTAATAATAGTAAATGCCATTTAAAAAGATTTGTGCAAATGTGATGTATCTCAGCCCCCAAAACACTGAAAAAGTCCTTCATTCATAAAAGCAAGTTTTGAAGTAGATTTTTTTTTAAATGGGCTGTTTCTACTAGAATTTCTACGTAATCTAAAAAGAAATGTGCAAATGTGATGCATCTCAGGCCTGAAAACACTGAAAAATGAAGTCTTTAAAGGAAAATAAAAACAAAAACAAGTTTTATCCCTGTAAAATCTACTGTTGCAAAAATACATCCGTTTTCTTTTATTCAGGAAAAAAGGCAAACAATCAAAACTTGTCAAAGTTAAAATACTAAATGCATTGAACTAAAATAAAAGTACAGACAAGTTGAAAAAAGTGCTCAAAACTTTATAAAGTCATTAAAATATTACATAGGAAAATGTTTTGGAATTGCAGAAATAGATCAGTGAAGGTCAGACTTTGAGTAACAGTGGTAATAAATGAGGCTCTTATTTTGACACGTGAGGAGACTAAGCTGTGACTCATGAAGGAACCAAGAATCACAGAGACTCCGTCTGTGGCTGAGATCAGCTCAACCTGGACTTTTATTCATGTACAAAGGAGAAGCTTGACTTTTTATTCACGGGACGAGCGACAGAAGCTGGAAACACCACTTTGGTTGTTTGTTTATTTGTTTGTTTGTTTGCTGTAAAGCCACATATCGTCATTCCGTGTTCCGGAGCTTTGGAAGGAGCTGCGGTCCGATGCTGGCAGGTGATGGATGTCAGCGGGGATTCCGGTGAGGACGAGCTGCTCCCTGACAGTTTATCTGCTTTATTTAGGTTTTTTAAAAGAACTAAAAGTGTTGAAACGGCAATAAAAAATGTGGGTTGAGCCACAGAGTTAACTCTGTGTCTGCCGAGGGTTCAGGAGGAGTCTGTGGTGGAGAAGAGACTCAGAAAAGAGGCTTTCTGAAAGAGAAAGGAGGTTTTCTTAAAGAGAAACAGGTTTTCTTAAAGAGAAAAGAGACTTTCTTGCTGTGAGTCACAGGTTTGCTTCAGCTTGGGGTTCATTCCAGAGCTGGAGAACATTTAACGTCCCACTCATCAAATTTACAATCATCCAAAATGCTAAAACCTGCAGCAGTTGTGTAAATGTTCTTGTCCTGAGACCAAATCTAACAAAACTAGGAGAAAAGAATGTCTGAAAATATTTTTAAAATACCAAACAAGTCTGGAGTTCCCCTAAAATGATATTTTTCTCATGTCCCACCCCCCAGACCAAACTGAATCTCTAATAAAACAGTTCAAATCAAGTTTAAATCTGCTTTTTTATTTATATTTTTATTGAGGTCTCTTGTAATTGTGGGAATATTTTTTAATCAACATAACATTTTCAATAATAATCCGTATACATGAAACGTGTCTCACAGAACGTTAGCATTACCTGTTGATGATGTTTTGTGTGTTGTTTCTGTTGTTGTGTGTCTCGTTTCTGTCGTTTTATTTCTTATTTTTGTCATTTTGTGTCTCGTTTCTGTCATTTTGTGTCTCATTTCTGTCATTTTGTCTCATTTTTGTCATTTTGTGTCTCATTTTTGTCAACTTTTTCTCATTTCTGTCATTTTGTGTCTTGTTTCTGTCGTTTTATGTTTTGTTTTTGTCATTTTGTGTCTCGTTTTTGTCATTTTGTGTATTGTCTGTCATTTTGTGCCTCGTTTCTGTCATTTTGTGCCTCGTTTCTGTAATTTTGTGTCTCGTTTTTGTCATTTTGTGTCTTGTCTGTCATTTTGTGCCTCGTTTCTGTCATTTTGTGCCTCGTTTCTGTCATTTTGTGCCTCGTTTCTGTCGTTTTGTGTCTCGTTTTTGTCATTTTGTATCTTGTTTCTGTCATTTTGTGTCTTGTTTCTGTCATTTTGTCTTGTTTCTGTCATTTTGTGTCTCGTTTTTGTCATTTTGTATCTTGTTTCTGTCATTTTGTATCTTGTTTCTGTCATTTTGTCTTCTTTCTGTCATTTTGTGCCTCGTTTTTGTCGTTTTGTGCCTCGTTTCTGTCGTTTTGTGTCTCGTTTTTGTCATTTTGTGTGTTGTTTCTGTCATTTTGTGTCTTGTTTCTGTTGTTTCATGTCTTGTTTTTGTCATTTTGTGTCTTGTTTCTGTCATTTTGTGTCTTGTTTCTGTCGTTTTATGTCTTGTTTTTGTCATTTTGTGCCTCGTTTCTGTCATTTTGTCTCATTTTTGTCATTTTGTGTCTCATTTTTGTCAATTTTTTCTCATTTCTGTCATTTTGTGTCTTGTTTCTGTCGTTTTATGTCTTGTTTTTGTCATTTTGTGTCTTGTGTCTGTCATTTTGTCTCGTTTCTGTCATTTTGTGTCTTGTTTCTGTCATTTTGTGCCTCGTTTCTGTCATTTTGTCTCATTTTTGTCATTTTGTGTCTCATTTTTGTCAATTTTTTCTCATTTCTGTCATTTTGTGTCTTGTTTCTGTCGTTTTATGTTTTGTTTTTGTCATTTTGTGCCTCGTTTCTGTCATTTTGTGTCTCGTTTTTGTCATTTTGTGTCTTGTCTGTCATTTTGTGCCTCGTTTCTGTCATTTTGTATCTTGTTTCTGTCATTTTGTATCTTGTTTCTGTCATTTTGTCTTCTTTCTGTCATTTTGTGCCTCGTTTTTGTCGTTTTGTGCCTCGTTTCTGTCGTTTTGTGT
Organism: Acanthochromis polyacanthus; assembly: GCF_021347895.1. NCBI lineage: Eukaryota > Metazoa > Chordata > Actinopteri > Pomacentridae > Acanthochromis > Acanthochromis polyacanthus. The sequence goes on from NC_067117.1 coordinate 40,552,811, forward strand.
CTCGTTTTTGTCATTTTGTGTGTTGTTTCTGTCATTTTGTGTCTTCTTTCTGTTGTTTCATGTCTTGTTTTTGTCATTTTGTGTCTTGTTTCTGTCATTTTGTGTCTTGTTTCTGTCGTTTTATGTCTTGTTTTTGTCATTTTGTGTCTTGTGTCTGTCATTTTGTCTCGTTTCTGTCATTTTGTGCCTTGTTTCTGTCATTTTGTGCCTCGTTTCTGTCATTTTGTCTCATTTTTGTCATTTTGTGTCTCATTTTTGTCAATTTTTTCTCATTTCTGTCATTTTGTGTCTTGTTTCTGTCGTTTTATGTTTTGTTTTTGTCATTTTGTGCCTCGTTTCTGTCATTTTGTGTCTCGTTTTTGTCATTTTGTGTCTTGTCTGTCATTTTGTGCCTCGTTTCTGTCATTTTGTGTCTTCTTTCTGTCATTAGGGTCCGAGCACCGAGGGTGCGAAGGACAGGCGGTGCCAGGGCACCGACTGTCCAAGGCACCAGCGGTGCCAAGGACCCTATTGAAACCCTAGGGTTTATTATTATTATTATTAGGGTCCGAGCACCGAGGGTGCGAAGGACAGGCGGTGCCAGGGCACCGACTGTCCAAGGCACCAGCGGTGCCAAGGACCCTATTGAAACCCTAGGGTTTATTATTATTATTATTATTATTATTATTATTATTATTATTTTTTTTTTCTCCCGTAAAGTAAATTGGCTTTTTGGCGGCCTTATCATACTCCAAAACGCGTGAAATTTGGCATGCACATCAGGACTGGCGAAAAATTTGATATTTTATGGGAGTTGCGCATGTGCGTGGCAAAATGGCTCTATAGCGCCACCTGCAAAGTTGAAAAAGTAGTCATTAGGCCAACTGCCACAATGTTTCATGTACAGCTACAATATTTGGTGGGCATATGCAGAACATCTGGACACACCAAAAAGTCAATTACAGCCACGCCCTAAACCCAACAGGAAGTCGGCCATCTTCAATTTGCTGTAAATTTTTCAAACTTAATCGCTCCTCGGGAAATGACTTGCCTTTTTGGCGGCCTTATCATGAACCAAAACGCGTGAAATTTGGCGTGCACATCAGGACTGGCGAAAAATTTGATATTTTATGGGAGTTGCGCATATGTGTGGAAAAATGGCTCTATAGCGCCACCTGCAAAATTGAAAAAGTGGTCATTAGGCCAACTTCCACAATGTTTTATTTACAGCTACAATATTTGGTGGGCATATGCACCACATCAGGACACACCAAAAAGTCAATCACAGCCACACCCTAAACCCAACAGGAAGTCGGCCATCTTGAATTTGCTGTACATTTGTCAAAATTTATAGCTCCTAGTGGATAAGTCTGAGAGAACTGAAATTTGGCCAGTACATTCACCAGACCTTTCTGATGAAAAGTTATCAAAAACTCAACCAGAAGCCAAAAGGTGTGGCCATGGCGGAGCCTCAAACAACTGATCCTTCGCCATGAAACAGGAATTGGTGTCTAATTCTTCTCAACATGCTCCAATCTGCCTGAAACTTTACATGTATGATGACAGTCCTGTCCTGATGTCATCCACATAGGGATATTCATTGACAGTCATAGCGCCACCTTGTGGTTTCAGGAAATAGACATCTTTTACACTTTCATGCCCTATTGTTACCCGGTTGATCATATTCACTTCAAATGCAGTGACAACAGCCTAAACACATTGATGATGCATCCCAGTGAAAATGGTGACTTGTCATCAAAGGGCGTGTCTGTGGCGGCCAAACCAATTTCCATGTTTCGCCATGAAAATTTAACGATTCATATCTCAGCTGAACAACATCCTATCTGCCTCAGACTTCACATGCTGGATACCAGGTCCAGTCTGAACACATCCACACTCATAAATTTTGAAAAAGTCATAGCGCCACCTGTTGGTAATAGTAAGTTTAAGGCCTTATATTTTCAGGTACAATGGCCCCAAACTTGGTGATATCATGCTGGAAATTGGTCAGTCGAGTCTTCACCTCTTGACAATCACACACTGTGAAGGGTGTGACATTTCATGCAACGCTGTTGCCGTAGCAACCAAATATCGCCATGAAAAACAAAGCCCTTTCTGACAGGTTAGGAATACTCCAAAGCTCACAAAAATTACCACACACATCACCATTGACCCAAGGAACAACACTGTATGCATCTCGGCACTGCACATGCTATAGCGCCCCCTACAGTATTTTTAACAAACAGCCCCCCCAGCACGTTTCACCTACATCCATGAAATTTGGGAGGCTTATAGAGCACATCAGGACGCACAAAAAAGCCTCTTGGAGCCATGTCCTAAACCCAACAGGAAGTCGGCCATCTTGGATTAATTGTGAGATTTTTGATGATTTTTCTCATTTTTGAGAGTTAATACCTCCTAGGGGATAATTCCAGGAGACCTGAAATTTTGTCAGTCCACACAGCAGGACTTGGTTTGGAAAAGTTATCAAAAGTTTAACCAGAAGCCAAATGGCGTGGCCATGGCGACCATTAGAGTTTTGATGCTTCGCCATGAAACAACAACTGCTGTATAACTCTCCTCTGCATGCTCCAATCTGCCTCAAACTTTCCATGTGTGATCACAATCCAATCCTGATCACATCTACAGGCCAACAGACACTCTCAGTTGCAGCGCCACCTGTTGGAGGGACAATAAATGCTGTATAACTGGCCTCTACATGATCAAATCAGCCTGAAACTTTTCATGAGTGATCAGAGTCCAGCCCTCATCACATCCACTGTTTGAAATACACTCTGAGTTACAGCGCCACCTGGTGGTGGATGGGCAGGAAATGCTGTATAACTAGTCTGAACATGCTCCAATCTGGCTGAAATTTTACATGTATGATTGGACTCTGGTCCAGATGCGATTCAGAGGCCGACATACACTCTCAGTCACAGCGCCACCTGGTGGACGTGCGTGGATTCACCGACCAGCGTGGATGCGAGGACCCGTCCATCGCTGCTTGCAGCTTTAATTATTATTATTATTATTATTTTTATTTTATTTTTTTTCTCCCGTAAAGTAAATTGGCTTTTTGGCGGCCTTATCATACTCCAAAACGCGTGAAATTTGGCATGCACATCAGGACTGGCGAAAAATTTGATATTTTATGGGAGTTGCGCATGTGCGTGGCAAAATGGCTCTATAGCGCCACCTGCAAACTTGAAAAAGTAGTCATTAGGCCAACTGCCACAATGTTTCATGTACAGCTACAATATTTGGTGGGCATATGCAGAACATCTGGACACACCAAAAAGTCAATTACAGCCACGCCCTAAACCCAACAGGAAGTCGGCCACCTTCAATTTGCTGTAAATTTTTCAAACTTAATCGCTCCTCGGGAAATGACTTGCCTTTTTGGCGGCCTTATCATGAACCAAAACGCGTGAAATTTGGCGTGCACATCAGGACTGGCGAAAAATTTGATATTTTATGGGAGTTGCGCATATGTGTGAAAAAATGGCTCTATAGCGCCACCTGCAAAATTGAAACAGTGGTCATTAGGCCAACTTCCACAATGTTTTATTTACAGCTACAATATTTGGTGGGCATATGCACCACATCAGGACACACCAAAAAGTCAATCACAGCCACACCCTAAACCCAACAGGAAGTCGGCCATCTTGAATTTGCTGTACATTTGTCAAAATTTATAGCTCCTAGTGGATAAGTCTGAGAGAACTGAAATTTGGCCAGTACATGCACCAGACCTTTCTGATGAAAAGTTATCAAAAACTCAACCAGAAGCCAAAAGGTGTGGCCATGGCGGAGCCTCAAACAACTGATCCTTCGCCATGAAACAGGAAGTGGTGTCTAATTCTTCTCAACATGCTCCAATCTGCCTGAAACTTTACATGTATGATGACAGTCCTGTCCTGATGTCATCCACATAGGGATATTCATTGACAGTCATAGCGCCACCTTGTGGTTTCAGGAAATAGACATCTTTTACACTTTCATGCCCTATTGTTACCCGGTTGATCATATTCACTTCAAATGCAGTGACAACAGCCTAAACACATTGATGATGCATCCCAGTGAAAATGGTGACTTGTCATCAAAGGGCGTGTCTGTGGCGGCCAAACCAATTTCGATGTTTCGCCATGAAAATTTAACGATTCATATCTCAGCTGAACAACATCCTATCTGCCTCAGACTTCACATGCTGGATACCAGGTCCAGTCTGAACACATCCACACTCATAAATTTTGAAAAAGTCATAGCGCCACCTGTTGGTAATAGTAAGTTTAAGGCCTTATATTTTCAGGTACAATGGCCCCAAACTTGGTGATATCATGCTGGAAATTGGTCAGTCGAGTCTTCACCTCTTGACAATCACACACTGTGAAGGGTGTGACATTTCATGTAACGCTGTTGCCGTAGCAACCAAATATCGCCATGAAAAACAAAGCCCTTTCTGACAGGTTAGGAATACTCCAATGCTCACAAAAATTACCACACACATCACCATTGACCCAAGGAACAACACTGTATGCATCTCGGCACTGCACATGCTATAGCGCCCCCTACAGTATTTTTAACAAACAGCCCCCCCAGCACGTTTCACCTACATCCATGAAATTTGGGAGGCTTATAGAGCACATCAGGACGCACAAAAAAGCCTCTTGGAGCCATGTCCTAAACCCAACAGGAAGTCGGCCATCTTGGATTAATTGTGAGATTTTTGATGATTTTTCTCATTTTTGAGAGTTAATACCTCCTAGGGGATAATTCCAGGAGACCTGAAATTTTGTCAGTCCACACAGCAGGACTTGGTTTGGAAAAGTTATCAAAAGTTTAACCAGAAGCCAAATGGCGTGGCCATGGCGACCATCAGCGTTTTGATGCTTCGCCATGAAACATCAACTGCTGTATAACTCTCCTCTGCATGCTCCAATCTCCCTCAAACTTTCCATGTGTGATCACAATCCAATCCTGATCACATCTACAGGCCAACAGACACTCTCAGTCGCAGCGCCACCTGATGGAGGGACAGTAAATGCTGTATAACTGGCCTCTACATGATCAAATCAGCCTGAAACTTTTCATGAGTGATCAGAGTCCAACCCTCATCACATCCACTGTGTGAAATACACTCTGAGTTACAGCGCCACCTGGTGGATAGACAGGAAATGCTCTATAACTGCTCTGAACATGCTACAGTCTGGCTGAAATTTTAAATGTATGATTGGACTCTGGTCCAGATGCGATTCAGAGGCCGACATACACTCTCAGTCACAGCGCCACCTGGTGGACGTGCGTGGATTCACGACCAGCGTGGATGCGAGGACCGGTCCATCGCTGCTTGCAGCTTTAATTTTGTCTTGTTTCTGTCATTTTGTGCCTCGTTTTTGTCGTTTTGTGCCTCGTTTTTGTCAATTTTTTCTCATTTCTGTCATTTTGTGTCTTGTTTCTGTTGTTTTATGTTTTTGTTTACTACGTGATACAAATAGTGTACTATTTGGCCAATTTCAAAGTTTTATTAGATTTTGTTCTTGAATCCATTCATATCCATCCGTGCATCATAGACTTCTCAATCCAGACAACACGTACTGAATGATTGATCCAGTCTAAACCAAGACTCGATTACATGATCTAATCCAATTTCAGAATCCCTTTTTGTCTTTAGAACAACCCATTTAGGGCTGCACAGTGGTGTACTGGTTAGCACTTTCGCCTTGCAGCAAGAAGATCCCCCGGTTCGAATCCCGGGGTGGGCCTGGGATCTTTCTGCATCGAATTTGCATGTTCTCCCTGTGCATGCGTGGGTTTTCTCTGGGTACTCCGGCTTCCTCCCACAGTCCAAAAACATGCTGAGGTTAATTGGTTACTCTAAATTGCCTGTAGGTGTGAATGTGAGTGTGATTGTTTGTCTGTATATGTAGCCCTGTGACAGACTGGCGACCTGTCCAGGGTGTCCCCTGCCTTCACCGAGTCAGCTGGGATAGACTCCAGCACCCCCCATGACCCTAGTGAGGATAAAGCGGTGTATAGAGAATGGATGGATGGATGGACAACCCATTTTCCAGATTTAATCCAGTCTGATAGCTGAACTCCAGCTGATGAACTGATTCTAGCCTGAACCTTAAAGGCCTGAGGAGCAGTTTGAAAAAGTCAAGCCTCTCTTCACACTAATGTCCTCCTGAAGATGTAGAACTGGCAAAGTAACCATGGTCTTGTGTAGAGAGGCTGCTGTCTGGACAGTTTGGTGTGGAGTTATCTTAATTTGTTCTTCAGCTCAAAGTCAGCTGATGAAGCTGCTTGATTAGAGACAGAAGCACTTGCATTTCCTTTTATTTATCCACTGCAGAATGAAATATTCTCATTTCCCTGCAGTTTGACGAGCGGTTACTCCACAAAGTCCTTGTTTTGGGATAAAACCTGTGAGTGAGGCTCCACATGATAATCCAACATGATGTTTCATTGAACACTCAGTGGAGAAAAGTCCACGACAATGCGCTCTGCTTTGGTTCTTACACTATACAAAATAAGTTTTTAGCTATTTTTATCTGTCATTTTTCAACCATTTGCTCTTATTTTACTGTTCTCCCTCATTTTTTTCAAATCACAGATAATATCTAATAAATTCAGAGGAGAAAAAGTATTGATTGACATGTTTATTGTAAAAATGGTTAACACTGTAAAATGTGTCCACATAAAAGAAAAATCTGGTAATTTTACTTTTACAATGCTAACCGTAAAATTTCCTCAAAACAAAATCCATCAAACTGACTAAATAATTTCCTCATCAAAAAATGTATTTTTTTTTCTAAATGTTGGTTTCTTCTTTTTCAACAATTGACCATAAAATGACACGATTTTTGTATTTAAATAATAAAAAATGATTTTATTTGTGGGCTGCACAGTGAAGTAGTGGTTAGCACTTTCGCCTTGGAGCAAGAAGATCCCCGGTTCAAATCCTGGCCTGGGATCTTTCTGCATGGAGTTTGCATGTTCTCCCTGTGCATGCGTGGGTTTTCTCCGGGTACTCTGGCTTCCTCCCACAGTCCAAAAACATGCTGAGGTTAATTGGTTACTCTAAATTGTCCGTAGGTGTGAATGTGAGTGTGATTGTTTGTCTGTATATGTAGCCCTGTGACAGACTGGTGACCTGTCCAGGGTGTCCCCTGCCTTCACCCGAGTCAGCTGGGATAGAGTCCAGCACCCCCCTGGATAGATGGATTTTATTTGTATAGCACTTTTATAGTACTCAGAGACACTTTACATTTTTACAATATAAATTCAGCAAATATTAAAACAGAAGAACATCATAAAATGAATCATAAAAAGAAATTATGTATTAAAAGCAGTTGTGAACAGGTGAGGAGTGATTTGAAAATGTTCACATCGGTGCAGTCATGGATGTGTTGGGCCATATTTTTTTAAACTCTTTTTTATTTTTTTTATTTTTTTACAGTTTTTGAACATTGTTTCTGGTCCCTTTATTGCTAGATTTTCACAGTTTTTATTCACAGAAATGTTTTGTTTTTCAAAGCTGTTAGATGTGTTTGTCTCATTTTCCTACCTTTGAATGTTACTGTGTAAAGCAGACAGCGCTGCATGTCTCTGAACAAACAGTCAGTGGATGTGAGTGTTCACCTGTAGAGCTGAATATCACCTACAGACTGATCCACTGTGGGTCTGTTCCACTGTGGGTCTGTTCCACTGTGGGTCTGATCCACTGTGGGTCTGATCCACTGTGGGTCTGTTCCACTGTGGGTCTTTTCCACTGTGGGTCTGATCCACTGTGGGTCTTTTCCACTGTGGGTCTGTTCCACTGTGGGTCTGATCCACTGTGGGTCTGTTCCACTGTGGGTCTGTTCCACTGTGGGTCTGATCCACTGTGGGTCTGATCCACATGCACCCTTCCAATGGGTCTTTTTCCATCATCCTCTGTGAAATGCTGCTGTCTTTGCTGTTTAGTGTTCCTCATGAAATTGCTAGACAATCTTCTTTTGATGGGACTTTTCCTGATTGAACTCTCGTGTTTAGTAATTTAATATGTGATGGAGCAGCTCTTCCATTTCTCAGTGAACAAAGCTCAGATCCTCTGATGGTGTGCTCAGTTTAGATACACTGTAAAAATATCTAAATTTAGAGAATTTTCTCTCTTTTTTCTCCTACAGTTGCATGCAAAATTATTCATCCCCCCTGACATTTTTTGACATTCTGGCAAAATGAGCAACATTCCACCTGCAGGTGATTATTAAACCATATAAGAGGTGAACAGATAGTTCACTGAAATACAATACCAAAACAAAAATCAAGGCTTAATTCATAATCCATCCAAAACTTACACTTTTTTTTTTATACAAAAAGCAGGTTGCAGAATGATCCCCCTATGAGGCTGTATCTTCAGGTTCTATGAGGCTGTATCTTCAGGTCCTATGAGGCTGTATCTTCAGGTCCTATGAGGCTGTATCTTCAGGTCCTATGAGGCCGTATCTTCAGGTCCTATGAGGCTGTATCTTCAGGTCCTATGAGGCTGTATCTTCAGGTCCTATGAGGCCGTATCTTCAGGTCCTATGAGGCCGTATCTTCAGCTATGAGGCTGTATCTTCAGGTCCTATGAGGCTGTATCTTCAGCTATGAGGCTGTGTCTTCAGGTCCTATGAGGCCGTATCTTCAGGTCCTATGAGGCTGTATCTTCAGCTATGAGGCTGTATCTTCAGGTCCTATGAGGCTGTATCTTCAGCTATGAGGCTGTGTCTTCAGGTCCTATGAGGCTGTATCTTCACGTCCTGTGAGGCTGTGTCTTCAGGTCCTATGAGGCTGTATCTTCACGTCCTATGAGGCTGTATCTTCACGTCCTATGATGCTGTATCTTCAGGTCCTATGAGGCCGTATCTTCAGGCCCTATGAGGCTGTATCTTCGTGTCCTATGAGGCCGCGTCTTCAGCCTAGGGTCCTTGTCCATCTGTCTCTGCAGGAATCTTGATGTTCTCACCGACAGCTTCTTTTTTTGACCATGTAGTGTAGCCACAGTACCAGTGGCTTTGAACTTACCAATGATGCTTCCAACAGTGGGAACATTCTAGAGCTTGGAGATCTTCTTGGACCCATTGTCTTTCTTGTGCAAAGCAACTATCTCCTCTCTAAACTTCAGGGACATCTCCCTGGTCTGGACCATGGTGCTGCTAGAGGCGTATGGGGAGTATTGACAAAGTGTTCCATTTTATAGACATGAGTATTACTCAGTGTTTAACATGTGTCACTGTTGAATTCACTTCCAGATGCAGACATACAGGTGGATGGCATTAGAGTTGTACTGCAGTTATCCGTACCTACCTAGCATTGTTTACAAGAGGTTGAATCATTTTGCAACCTGCTTCTTGTAAAAAGTAGAAATTTTGGATGGATTTTTTTAAAATCTTGATTGATATTTCAATAAACTAAGTGTTCACCACATATGATTTAGTCGCCTGCAGTTGAAATGTTGCTCATTTTGCCAGAATGTCAGAAGTGTCAGGGGGGTTGAGTCATTGAGCATGCAACTGTACAGGCATTTGACTCATTTTTTGAAAATACGATTATAATATTGATAAAATTATAAAACAAATTAGACTGAATTTATATGTCTAATGTAAAATAACAGAACAAAACTACAACTAGAAACAACCTCAAAATGTAATCTTTTAAGAAAATGTACATTTTTTTGTCACAGAAAGAACACATTTACATAAATGAGGAATGCATTTGTAAATATTTCCTTTTTATTTAATAAATGATGTTGCTAAATTTAAATCATGTAAAAATATTCATATGACTATAAACAATTAGTGACAATTAACAGAAAAAGGTAGAAAAAAGAGTATAAAACTGTTTTTTAAACAATGTACTGTTATTTAATTGATCTTTCTTGTTTCATTAAGTGACAGATAATAACTAGTAAAATTAAAGAAAAGAAATATTACTTTACATGTTAACCTAAAGAAAACAGCACAAAACTTTGAATTGTTTAGGTGGAAAAATTCAAAATTTTTACTTTTCTAAATTGGGAAAAAATGTCAATATTTGCTGATATTTGAAAGAATAATTATGTATGTTATGGACTGAAAAATGGAACACAATTTTATTAACTGTTATTTATTAGATCTCCCTGTTTTGTTAAATTACAGGTAGCATCTAGTAAAATCATAGAAAAAATAATTAACTTACATGTTGACTATAAAAAAAACTGGGGAAAACGAAACAAAAGTCTGTGTTTTCATAAATAGTGAATCGTTCTTGAATGTCTGTTGACATAAAATGAATCAATACTTCACAGATATTTGCACTGTTTGAGTTTTTTTTGTCTTTTTGCATTTTTTTTAACATTACAATATTCCTGTATTGTTTTGTTTTTTACGTATTTTGTTGCTGGCAGTAAACTGAAATTGAGCATTTTTCTGTTGGAAGCTGCTGTGATGCAGGCCGAGTGTGAAGGCAGACAGGTTTTGTGGCTGTGAGGTGTCTCCATCTGTGAAGGAATGTGGTTCTGCTGCTGCCGATGGACAATGACGATATTGTTCAGCTGATGTTTGTTCTGCTGCTTTGTTTCCTCGTCTAATCACCTCGTTTCCACTGCAGTATGCCGCTCCGCCGGTTCAATGAGGCGTTTTGGTGCATGAGTGTGTGTGGTGATTTACAGTGCTGATCAGTTCCAGTGTCACCAAAACATTGAAAACCTGATCAAAGCAGCATTTTGCAAACAAAATGTTGGACTATTGTGCTACTTTTGGATGTTTGATTACAGCAAGCTTTCATTTGGAGATCTGGGTTCTGACTCGGCCCCTCCAGAACATCCACCTTGTTGTCTGTAAACTATTGTGTGGTTTTCCTGTATGCTTTGAATCAGTCTGGCTGTAAAACAAATTTCAGATCTCCTGCTGACTGAATCGGGTTGTTCTGCAGCATTTATTCCTGCTGCTGAGAAGTAGCCCCATACCATGATGCTGCCACCGCCATGCTTCATGGTGGGAATGGCGTGTTTGTGATAGAATAGAATATATACTTTATTGATCCTTAATAGGAAATTGATTTGCAACAGCAGCATTTTAATATAGACAAACCAAGACAACAGAGAGCAGAGAAGGAGTGAGGTGAGATGGGACTGAGCTGATGGGGGTCCCAGAGCTGGTAGGGGAAGGACAGGCTGGAGAGGATGAAGACAGAAGTCTGGTTTGGAGGAGGAGGGTGGAGGAGATGGTGGACCTGGTCTCTCCAGTCTGAGCGTGTGCAGTAAGAGGAATGTAAACAACAATGGTGACAATCACAGTGAAGTCCCGTGGCAGATAGTATGATCTCAGACTAACTGCTAACAGTTCAGTGTCCTGCTACAGATCTGTTCTCTGATGGTATCGTGGTACAGCAGGGTTCCACCATCAGACCAAGTCCTCCACCTCTCCTCTTACTGCCCGTATAGTCTGGAAGCCTCTGACTCTGGTGTTATTCTCGGTAATACAGTCTTTCTGCCATGTTTCTGTGTAAACATGAGGCTGCTTTCCTGGTAGAATCTTTGGTTCCTGATGAGTGTCTCCAGTTCCTCCATCTGATCACCCATAGAGCCAACATTTCCATGATAACAGACAGAAGAACCGGTCTATAAGCCTCTCTCCAAACTATCTCCTCCTTCCTCTTGTTCCTTTTAACTCCAGCTCATCTCCCTCTACGTCTCTTATGTAGTAATTCCTCCAGAATATTATGTGTCATTCCGGCAATTTCAAAGAACTCAGTGAGATCAGAGGCTCCTGTTGGACGAAACGATATCCGTTGGCTCCGTTGCTCTGCAGGTAGAACTCCATTGAGCAACGGTAGCAACGGTCTTTTCCTCCAAGAAAATCAAAAAAACTGAGCACACCGTCTTGTCTTCTTTTCGAAAAAAATAAAAAAATATGATGTGCAGTGTTTAGTACCCACTGAATAGAATGTCTAGTCTGATGACCAAAAGGCTCCGTTTTTTGTCTCATCAAACCACAGAAGCTTCTTCAGGTTGACTTCATGCCTTGTGATGAACTATAGTCGAGATCTGAAATAATATTTTTGAACTACTGGTTTTCTATTTGCCACTCTCCCATAAAGCTTTGAATGGGGAAAGGTAAATAACTATTTTTCACTAAGAATTAATCTGGCACAGGTGCTGTTAGGCAAATTTTAA